>NC_047536.1:13718401-14020085 GCF_012275295.1 Melopsittacus undulatus
CTTGGGAACCTGTGCTCAGCATCTGCCCAGACAATGCCCTCGCATGCTTCCCTTGGCTCTTGGAAGCAAGGGGGAAGCTGCCAAATGCAGGTTAACTCATACTTTATGTATTGATTTTGTCTGCTCATTTTGTCAGCAGTGTGACTGTCAAGGACTCCTTGAAAGTCTGGCGCTGGTTATGATGGTGCTTAACAAAACCCCAATCCTCAAAGTGTGCTGGGCATTAAAAGCCTTCCCAGGAATTTCCATAGACCACTGGTGCTTCCCTAAATCAATTTATGAGCGTCTGCCAGTAGTGATGGCTTGGGCAGTCTGTGCACAGATTGAGAAAATACCTGCTGAAAATGCTGCCCTTTGGTTAAAATCTGTGGTTTTCAGATAAAGTTATTTATTAGACATAACAGATGTAACCTGCAAACCCCAATTTATCTATGAGGAGAGTGGTTGTAGGTGTTCAAAACTGATGTGCAGGAGTTTCCCTGGAAATTTTAGGCACTCGACAGGCAGGTTATATATAAACCGTGAATTACAGGAATCACCTCAATTCGGAGGTGACATGTGCAGCTGTTTAACAGCATTTAAGAGTGATGCACAAGTGAAACTACATCAAACTGAAACCAGGGAGGGTTTATTTTAAGTGAGCACCTGTATTTACTCAAGTCTGGCTGCTGGCAGTGCTGTACGGCTCTTTTCCCCGCCTTTGGGCAAGGGCACTGTGTTGGGATGCGGCATCATTCTCCCGCAGGATGGATGGATGGACAGAAGGACATCTTCCTACTCTGCCTGACTGCCAGCTTCGGTCCTGGAGCAAGGTACTGAGTTGCTTCTTAAGAGCTACACTGTGGGGTTGCTCACACATCTGACTTCCATCTTTCACCTTTTATACAGCTGAAGCAGCAGCTGATTTTTGCCACATGAGCTCATACGTGTTTTGCCAGTGGCTTTGAAGGAATTTTCTCTCTTGTTTTTCCTATCAGTGCTTACATCATCATTTTCTGCTTTTCTCTTGCTGCAAAGACCTTTTTTAAGCCTTTCTCTGTCTCAAACACTCAATTGGAGAACTGCTTCATCCCCAGGTGCTGGTGGAATCTGGGGTGATGATCAGCTCAGTGATCTCAATGTCATCCCTGCAGCAGGTCTGCATTACCCTCTGCTTGCTCTGCAGGCACGTGTCTGTGTGATCATTCCAGAACAACTTGGGGATATTTTCACATTTACTCCCTGCTTGCAGCCCAAACACATCATGAACTGAGCAGCTTCACCAGGAAGCCTGGAACTGTTTAGAAACTGCTCCTAAGCACAGTCTGTGCTTTGCAGGGAATGTTCTTTGCTCTGTTAAGGGGGATCAAACCAGAGAGCTGCAGAGACCTTGACCTAAGCTGATGCTGGCAGTGCTGCAGGAGGGATGTTCTTTTGTGCCCTTGCTCCATAGCAGCTTGTGGTAGAAGAACCTATAAAACAAATCTGGATATCCTGCAGATTCCCATGCACAAGAAGTCAAAAGACTTCAATAATGTGCTCTCCACACAATGAGTTACCCGGTTCTTCCTCCTCCTTTCAGTGCATAGCATGGTAGAAATGAGCTCAGCTCCTTGGAAAAGGCCTGAGAATATGTTTTCTGTGGCACGTTCGGAGTTAGTCTGTGTTTTGATGGAGCCTGAGGGCTTGGGTGGCAGTTCCAAAGTCATTAATTCTTTATAAGCAGCCTCTTATGCAAACAGGATTGAGAGCAATGAGTGAGGGTTGTGCCCACTGCTCATGACTGGCTCACATTGCCCAGGTGGTTGATGATGAAGAGCAGTGTTCTACACCTGAGAAAGGCACATCAGACTTTTGGGGGGCTGTGAAAACCTTTTGTGTCTGAGTTGCAGTTCTTTGTCAGATCCTTGTTGTGAATATGAAGGGTTTAGGCTTCTGAAATGACAAACTGGGTGGCTTCTTGTACCAAGCAGCCAGCAAGCTGGTTCCTGCACGCAGGGAGGTGGTGGCACGTGTGGATCTGTTCTTTCTTTCCTGTCTTCCATCTGGGCTGTTTCTGTTCAATATGCTGTACTGAAGTGTACCAGCCTGGGTGTATTCTCATTTGTAGCCAGCTCAACCTTTCACTTAGGTTTAGGCTCACCATTCCTTAGGGAGGAGTGGAAGGGTCATTTTGGGTTTTATCCTGAAGAGCTGGAAGTCTGAGTTGTCGGCTTGAATGTTACTTAACACTGAGGGACTTCTTTAAAGCACTGTGCTTTTGATGTTTTCAATGTTGAGTTAAAGTGATTTCCTAATTTAGAATATGGAAATCCGTATTGACTCCTGTTCATGGGAAGCCTTCTGGACCAGGTTAGGGACGGAGAATATCCTGAGCAATGGTTCAGTTAAAATCACCCTCAGAAAATGTCAATGCATAAAGCAAGCATTTGGATGCCCTGTTTTCCTTGAAAAACTTGGCATCAAAACCACTGTCTGTACAAGAGAATAGCTAAAAGAATGTCTCTGGTTTTGGCATAGAACTGATTGCTATCTAATGACATTTAACAGCATTTGTAATTTTACAGTTGATATGGGGAGACTTTCTTAATGGGGATATATTTGACAGATGAAATACTTGAAATAGTTGATTAAATGAAGTCTCTGGCTAAATGGGGCCATGACTGAGGCTCAGTTCCTTGTTGATACTTAACTTTGCTCTTGCAAGTTGGAGTTGATTTCTGTCGTCGAGCATTAAAGTTTTTTGTTCTTATATGATGAAGCTTTTAGTTTGAGGCAATGTAGCCACAATGCTGGTATTGTCTTGATGATTTTTGTTTCCTTTAGAGTTTGGTTAGCAGTTGTGGTTTGTCAGCTTGGAGCGTAGCTACGGCATCTGCCCACCCATTGCTTTATCTGGTAAAATCAGTTTCTTAGGTTGGGTGAGAATAACAGGGCTTGTGCTTGTTTTGCCCCTCAGTGGAAGGGAGCCCAAGTGATGCTGGGGGTATCTAAAGGTGATAAGGGCTGGATCATTCTAGAAGATGAGGAAGTTTGGGAATCACTACACTGTGATGCTTCCTCTGATGTGGAGCTGCTCTAAGGCTGCACGGTGCTTTCCCAGCACAGCTGATTTAGGGATCTTTATGTTGCGTTGTGGTCACTGTGTTGTGCTGTGGTCACCCTGCTGGTAAACCCCTTGGGAGCACTTCTGCCAGTGCCTTACCCACCTCTTCCTCCCCTCTTCGCAATGTTACCAAGCTCAGGCTGTGCTCTCCTTGGCTGGTCCCAGCCTGCATTCAGGCACAGCCGAGATGCTGGCACATGGAGTTACACCTGAGCACAGGCAAGTCTGTTGATGTAGACTCCACACATAGAAAAGCAGTGTGGTTCCTCCAGACATGGGTCTGTTCCTAGAGTAAAAGGGATCATGAGATGTCGTGCCTGAGATGATGCTTGTGTCACATAACACTCTTCAGCCTGCATGTCCTGACCACTGATAAATGAGAGTTCACTGGTCAAAACCACCCTTGCTTAGAGAGAAATTTGGCAGGAGTCAGTCAGATCCCTCCCCCTTTCCTGCTTTCAGGCTTCCAGTTTGGTGTTAGCCCTAGAGGAAAATGACAGAAGAAATATTGGAAGTGGCATTTTAATGATTTTTTACCTCATCTGTGGGGTTAATGTTGCTCTCAAGGTCATTTAGTCAGAGACTTTTTTCTTGAGAGGTGTGCTGGTACTGTATGTTCTAAGTAGAATCACAGGCTGCTTTGGGTTGGAAGGGACCTTAAAGGTCATCCAGTTCCAGACCCCTCACATGGGGTGGAACACCTTCTATTTTAATGGTTTTCCACGTTAAATAGTCTCAATCTGCTCATTCTAACCCAAGATACAGGTTTTATACATGAGGGAAGAAGCAGTATTTAGTTTTAGCTTTCATACTGAATTTTGGGTCATGAAAATGAACAGGTATGTTGGTGGGCTTTGCAATTTCCCAGTGTGAAACTCCAGCTGGTCACCACGTAGGTGGCAGCTGATGAAATTAAGGCCAGGCCAGTGTTAGGTTTGGGCTGGGACTTCAGTTTTGAGACTAGATGGAGGTAATGTTTTGTGGGCAGAATTGAGTGTGTTTGGGAGATCCTGCTGTGGGCTATTAGAGATTTCACCCTTTCGGTACCTCTGGGTGGGTTCCATGCCACAAACTGACCCTACTGGCTTTGGTGTCCCCTCCTGCCTATCACCAAGGATTTCGGGTTGTGTACCTACCTAAACATCCCCACCCCTTGCTGAAACAAGATGTCAGGAAGGAAGGGAGGAGCATGAAATGATTCATCTCACTTCAAACCGTAGACATGAACTTCGTGTTTGAGTCCATGGCAGAGGGGGCACCCCTCTTCCTCCCCCTGTGCTGGCGTGGTCCCTGTTTGCCATGCCGATCATGCTGCTGCCCTGCTCTGCAGAGCATGTGTGCACCAGCAGATCCGCAGGAGAGAATTGCAATTTATAAGCATATTTAAGGAAGTATTATAAAAACCACATAAATCTGGAGCGCTGCAAATAGGAGGTGACCTTTCCCTGCTTAACACAGCGGCTGAGAAAAGAGGGTTGGGGTAGTGCGAAAGCGGTGGGGAAATTGAATCCATGGTGCCTTTTTTATTGTTCCTTCTGTATTGCTGGTGCTATATTTAGAAGCTTACATCACTTCGGGGATGATGACAGTCTCTGCCCTCCCTCTCCCACTCCCTCCCACTCTCCCTCGCTCCCTCCCTTAGGATGTAGCGTGTTTTCCTACTACTTGTGAATCCTACAGATCTTCGGGTAGGATTTTTCTCCAGCCTGTTAGTAAGTGCTACCCTGCAAAGGGATGTTTGTAAGGATGCGGTCACACCATGGAATGCCACCCTGAAGGGGAACAGGCACCACTTTCCCTGCCTCTGCTTCCCAGAAGGGTCAGGAGCAGGGTGGAGAGTTGGAATTTTTTCCTTTTGTTTTTCTTTTTCCCTTTCAACAGGGATTCCTGGTAAGCCCTAACGAGGGGCAAACCCTGCAGCAAAAGTGCAGTGATTCTTTATGATGCTGAAGTCAAATGGCGGGGAGCAGCCAGAGGAGCGTGCCAGTGACATGGAATGAGCTGTGCCAGCATAGCCAGGGCTGCATCCTGCTCACGCTGCAGCTGGCTCTGCCTGCAGCCACCCACCTTTCCCAAAACACTTGAAGCACTCACATACATTGCAATAACCTCTCGATGCAGGTGCCCTTAATGCTGAAATATTTCTGCATTACGCTGGCAGTTCCCACTCACAAAACTGTATTAGAATGAATTATTTTAGCCTGGACCATCTTTGCCCGCGTGTGTGCAGTGACAGATTGCTTTCCAAGCAGCTGGGCTCCTTCCCCAGCCCCCATTGTGCGCTCGCAGGCAGGATGCTACCTTTGCTGCTGTGCTCTAAATGGGGGGTACAAAGAAGTGAAGGTACCTGCTCATAGCTGGGTGCTGCAGCAGCAGCAGGGGACAGCGTGCCAATGGTCACTGGGGACAGGGGGATAGACATCCCTGACCTAGGCCCCTTGGCTCGCTGGTGCCTTCTGCCTTTTCAGCTGTGATGTCTTTGAGCTCAGCACTGTCCTCCCGCCGGCACGGCACAATGGGCTTTTCTTTCCCTGATGGATCAGGAGAAGTCGTGCTGCTTGACAGGTCCTTCGCTGTCAGCCGCGAGGGCTCTGCTTTTGCAGAACTTCACTTTGTGGTGTCCTTAAATGAGGCTCTGATCCTGCTGAATGTGTGTTTAAATTATGAAAGGCCTTTCTACCCTTCTAAAAACATTCCATTTTTCAGTGACTTGCTCTTGTTAGGCGATTAGAACATGCAGATTTATTCAACAGTCGGCAGGATTCACATAGCGGTAGGGGAGGATAAAGGGAATGATGTGTAGAGATGTATGGAGTGGTATTTCAAGCATGGAAAGAAATCGTTGTGAAGAAACAAAGACCACCTTTACTTCAGAGACTGTGGACCGCAGGGTTTTTTCCTTAAGATGCTCTGAAAACTTGGAATCTGGCTTAGAAATAAGACTGGTGATTTACTGTCTGTGATTCCGCCTGATGCTGCAGTTCTTCCTCAGTATTGTGATTGCTATGGAGCAGCCTTTTGTATTGGATTATTTTTTCTTTCCATCTCCCAGTCGCTCCAGTTTTGAGATGTATAAAACCAGCTGATGTATAACAACTTACAGCGTCTGCTGCAGGGAGCTGGGGCTGCAGCCATGCGTGTGTTAAAAACCCAAGCCGTAAAGGAAACGGGAATGAGTGGAGGGGGGGGAATGCCCCAGAAGCCGGGGTGTGGAACTGGGTCAGGTTTTCCCTGTGCTCGGGGCTGGGGCAGAGGCGGCCGCAGCCCCCCGGGACCCGTGGTGCTGCCGTTGCTGCTCATTGGCGGGACAGCTGGAGCGATGATGTCATCTCCACTTAAAGGCAAAACTGGAAGGAAATGGGATTTTGTTCCCATTATTGAGCCTGTGTTTACTGTAGTTGTGAAATCCCGGCATCCCTGCCAGGATCCCCAGTGGGATGGAGCCCGTGCCCGCTCTGGCGGGTTTAAAACACGGGTGGGAGACGGATGTCTGCATGCTTAGCCAGGGATGGAGTTTGTGTGCTATCGGTGGGCGTGCAGGCAGGGAGAGGTTTCCTTTAGCTGGGTGGGATTTCTCTTCTCTTTGCTATCAATTGTGATGACTGTAACACAGGTAACGCTGCCTGTAAGTACTTGAGTGCTCATTGCTGCTGAAGGTTGATCAGTTTGATGTTTAAGATGCTTCTGAATGCAGTTTTGTGAATTATGAGAAGGGATGCAGTACAGTCACTGCAAGGTGAAGCTGACGTGTCTAGCCTATTGTTCAGTATTGGAGGAACAGGAAAAGAAACAGCTATTTGTATAGCTGCTGTGGTGTGTTTTGGAGATCTGAAGTAATTACTTTTAATTAATTAAGTAAGTAGCTTTTAATAAAATAGACTTTGTGTTTGTACATTTTCCAAGTGGAGGAATGCAGTTCAAATATTCCTTTAAATACAAAATAAACCCAGTAATATTTACAATGCATGTGTTATTATTCTCATTATCTGGTAGAGGTTAGGTAAATTCAGACATTTAATACCAGTTACTGTTTCCTTTCAGGCAGTTTTAGGAAGGGGAAGGCTGTTTTCTTAGTTAAGGTGCAACTCCCAGCATCACTTGGCTTATCTTCTGGGAAGAATCCAACTTCTGGATGACTGCTGAAGGGAGGTTTGAGGTGGGGTGGGGGCATATAACTTGGCATCACAAATATGAGAATCTTCATCTATGTGTCCCTTGGCACAGTAATTGGAAAAAAGGATTTTTTGCTCTCATATTCCCCAGGTCACTTTGGAAGCTTTTCTTCTGTACAGGAGGTTGTGGCTATCAGTCATAGTTTTGTTTTGGAGAATCACCCTCAAGTCTGATGCAAACAGGTAATAATGAGATGTATGGTGATGAAGATGCTTTCCAAAGAAAGGAAGAGAGAAGCAGTGAGTGCCCTTCTTGTAGCTGAAGTAAATGATCCAGAGTCCTAAATAATGGCTTTCACAGAGCCAGCACCCCTGGTCCTCTCCCTCTTCCGTGCTTTCCTTCCTCCTTGCACAGTAGCAGAAGTCATTTGCCTTCTAGGAATGGAAAACACGGTGGCAGCCCCAGCTCCAAGGTGTGGGATCTCGTAGGTGCTTCCTGGGAGCAGCTCTCCAGCAGGCTGGGCTGCCTTCCAAGGCACGGAGCTGCTTGCAAATATTGCAGCTTTTAGCAGCAAAAAGAAATGATCAATCTAAACTGACTACAGCAGAATTAAGGCAGCTTTGGTTAGAAACAGAATTGGTCTTAATTGAGGGGAAAAAATATACCCCAACCCACCCACCGAAACTTTTAACGTGGCTTCAAAACCATTAAAAATGATGAGAATTATAAATGCCACCTTCCAATGAGAAATTCACTTCTCATTCCAGACAGAAATCTCCTCGTGAGTGTATAGGATGAGCTAAAAACCTTGAGCCTGTGGTATGACATACATACATGAAAGCAGGAATTGTTTTGCTGTGAGCTGATGCTGGGTATATCTGTATGTGCATGCATGCGAACTGCTGCAGGTATTTATTGTACTTATTTTTAAATCTGGAGGCAAAGATGAGGAATAATCCACATAAATACTGTGTAAAGTGTTAATAGATGCATGTGGTTCGTTTAAAAATGATTTAGAGAAAGAAACATACTGAGAGTTCCAACATATGCATGAATAGATCATAAAAGGATATAAAATGCAATGCAGGGGGGTTTGCTGAGCAGTTGCTGTACCGATCTGTGTGTTTATATCAGGTCAATAAAGATGCTCTGTTGGCTGCATCTGCAGCTCCAGTAGCCAATTGATCTAATGCAGTTTCTAAAGGCTTTCTATACAGGTGATGTCATCCTTTTAGCTCCGTTCCCCTCCCACTCTCTTTCCTCCTTATTAGATATTTCATCTTGCTGCGGAGCATCCAATCGATGGGAGCCTCTCCTGAGGGAGCTGCTGAGAAGCAAGCAAAGATAGTAGGAATTAGGACTCCAGCAGTCAGGCTTGCTGTAGCCATGGATGTACTGTTTTGTTGTGCGTTACAGAGATGTTTTAATTGGAAAAGCTAGGCGTGGATTAACCGTGGGGTCCGACTGATGCATTAGAATACTGAGCAACACTGCAGAGTTGTAAACTGCATTAAAACAAGAGGAGGAAGGGGGGTGGGGGGGGCAAAAGAGAAAAGGGTTTGTATTGCAGAGGCTTTAATACATTCCACAGAGCAAACCTGTTAGAGCATAAATATTGGAGCTACAATCTGGACACTAACTGAATTTTTGCACTTATGATGGACAAGAGTATAAAGAAGAAACTTTAATATCCAGGTTGTGGGATTCCTGGCTCGCCTGAGATGCTGAAGAACCCGTGCAGGATTTCAGCTACAGTATGAATGTGAAGTTCCCGAAAAGTGGACCTGAAGATAAGCCACTTGTCAATGCATTTGAGTGAAGAGAAAAAAGGGAATTTGAAGAATTCATATCTCACCTTTTAATGCATTGTTGCTTTAACCTGCAGTTCTAATCCATTTCAGCATTAATTCCATTTTAGCAGCACTTTTGGGTGCATGCCTCTTGCCTGGGGGAACCGATGGCTATTTGTATTTGAAAAGCCAGGAAACATTTTTGATTTCAATTTATGTGCTTGTTACAACTGGAACATTTTCATAGGGATTGCTGCTGCTGCTAACTCACTGCGATACTGAAAACTCCTCAGCTGTAGTGGAAGCTGTAATCGAATTCAGTGTGAAATTCAAGCCTGAGAAGTTGCATACATGTATGTTTGCTGCTTTGGTTTATGATTGTTACAGAGGATCCAGAAGGGATTTTGCTCAATATTTTCCTTCCGTGGCTTTTATTTGAGGAAAGAAACTTTTTCTCCCTCCCCAGCCTAAGAAATGGCTTTTCTTGTTCGATGTTACGCCAACTGCCTGCAACCGTGGGCCTCCAAAGTAAGTAAGATTTTGTCTGTGCTGCATTCTTCTGCCGTGTATTGACAACCATGGTGCTGTTTGAATGTTCCCTTCTCCTCCGAACGGCACGCGGGGGTTTGAGATGCCGGACTCTGCATGGGCTCTTCTTGTGGAATCCTTTCCAAACAGAAAGGAGGGACCTTGAAACCTTGAGGTTTGTTTTAGGTACCAATAGCTTACAAATGAGTAGGAACCACAACAAAAATGCTGCTTCCTTCTGAAATGTCTAAAGCTTGCTTTTTAGCCTAGGAAGATGAAGCAAGTGTTACTGAAGCGTGGCATTTTTATGACTGCTTGGTTTTTGCTAACTTGGAAATATTGCTGTGCAAACCCACTGATGTTCTAATTCCCAAGCTGTGTGAAGCTGTCCTGCTTGTTCCCTTTGTGCAGCACTGTGGAATTGGTTAATTATTTAGCTGAACTATGTAATTGCAATTAGCTTTAAAGGACACAAGTAATTGTGTGTGTCTGAAGATGCAGTGTTTTTTGTGAGACTGGGGAGGGAAGGGTGTTCCTCTTAAAGGAGGTAATGAAATCTAGAACATTCGGGCAAAGTCACCTATTGAGATAAAAGCCTTTAAAAACTGTTTGTCAGACTCTCACTATTTGGTTAGCTCAGCCAGGAAATCAGCTGAGTTGCTGGTATTTTATTAATGCTGCTGCTAAGAAGCAGGCACATAAGACGTGGGAATTGGCTTTCAAACCAGAGGCCAGGCGTGTGTTCTGTATTATTTATTACTCTTTTTGTATTTATATTGCAGTTTATGCAGGCAAGAATAAAGATTGTGCAACTTCCTTGCATGGGAAGCCGGCAGGGTCTGAAGGCAGTGAGCAAAACCCCTGTGCTCTTGACATCACGAGATGCGGCATTGACTTTGTGGAGCAAGAAATTTGCTCTTGACTTTGGTCCCAAAAAGTTTAGAGCCTAAGTGACATAGTGTGGGGAGGGACAGAGCTGGGTGTGCAGAGTCTCTGTCCAGGATGGTTCTCCCTGTTGGCTTATGTTTGATCAGTAAATGGAAGCTCACAGTGCGTAAGGGTTAAAGTGCCGGGCTTTAGGGTTTCCATGTGCAGTTGCCAAAGGCAATGTGTGAGTATGCAGGCTTATGTGTTGGTGAATTTTGGCTGTTTCATGTGTGCTGAGTCCACCCCATCATCCAGTGAAGGAACTGCTGGTGCTCAACTGCCTTGAGGGATAGATGGGCTCCATCTGCTCATCTCAGGTAATTGCAGCTCCTCACCTTGGAGCTCCTGCTGGCAGAGGTTGGCCTGATTGTAGCATCATCATGTCTCAAGTAGACTCTTCTGCTGTCTTCCCTTCCTGCTCTGTAGACATTACATATGAAAGGATGAGTTTACTTAAGCTCAGCTTAACCACACCACCCTTATTAAGGAGGTCTGGAAGTGTCATTGCTTAAAAAATGGGAATGCTTAGTCACGTTGATGCTTCAGCTGAGCTCGTTCCTTCCATAGGGTTTGGGCCCAAGTGAGAAACCACAATAAAGAAACCCTATGCTCAAATGGGGCTTTGGTAAAGTAGTGATGTAAAATATGGTAAAGGTTTTTGCCCCCCTTTTTCAGCTCTGGGGATGGTACCCAGTGGATTGCTGCCATGCCAGTCAAGCCATTTATTCACCCACTTACTGTTCATAGATATAATGGTATAAATATTGGGGATGGGGAGGTTTGGTTTTAATTTCCTTTTTTAATGGCTGATGAAAACTGGGGTAACTGGGTTTCCATTCCTATCCATAGGTAAAAGTTATTTATCTTTAAAACCCCAAAAGCACCTGTAGTCCCCTTCTGCAAAACCTACAAAGACCTCAGAGCTCCCTCAACCCCCCCCCAAACTTTTAAACTGAGCATTTCATGGTGTTCTGCAATGCTGAAGAGAGCTGTGTAAGGGATTAAACACATTAATGATGAGCTGAGCTATGTCTGAGTTTGTTCCATTTGGTTTGATATGAGCTTTGTACCACAGATCCATTTCTGACGGGTGCTTATAATAATACATATCATAGCAAAGTAACTGATGTCAGATTTCTAAATGTGCAACTTCATAACTTTAACTTGAAAATGTCAGGTATTTATGGTACTGTTTTGAAACTAGAACTGTTTCTTGCCACAGAGCAGTGAACATCCGATTTATCTTTTACTTTCTCAGTGCTTAAATTAACAATTTCTTACATTTCTATGGATGTCTGTCCCAGAACTTTTTTCATCAGTTACCTTTAAACTGGTGTGGGACAATCATCTGAAAATGGGCTCTTGACTCAGTCATAATTAGAGCTGCTCTGAGTGTGATGGTGTAATGACACATCAATTCAATCAGAGCAGAATAAAGTCATGTTTCATATGACTAATCAGACAGGTAAGCTTTGGTCAAGGTATCCAAAGGGAAGTACTGCTGAAGGTTAACCTTGACCTGAGAAAACTGATTTGTGTGGCTGTGAAGTGACCTGTGGGAGAAGCAGCTTTAGGAGCTCTGGAAGATGCTCCCTGCGTAGAAGGGGTGTCTGCACTGGATTGCATTGTGCACACATCTCCCAGAGGCTCTGTTGCTTTTGGCTTCCAAAAGCAAAAGGGACAGAGTAGACTTTGGTAATCAGTGCCATCTATTTTCCTGCCTAAAGAGCTACTAAAAGGAGGATAAGCTGAGAGAGCTGTGAGCATTGTGTATGAACCTTTCAGCCCTTCCAGACAGATTCCTGTAGAGGTCAACAGTGTTGCTGAAAGCCGTGCTGATACTTGGAAACGTGTCCAGGAGAGGTCACACCATCTCCTTTGCAGGAAGACAATGGTTGTTCCTCCATCACTTTTGCCTGGAGGTACCAGTGCAGGGGCAGAATGGCACATCAAAATGGTCTCTGCCCCAGAGACCGTACACCTCCTGAAATGCTTGACTTTGGGAGATGAGATGAATAGATGCAGGCAGCTTAAAGCAAACATAGGGAGTATGATAAGTAGCAAGGATTGTGACAACCAGCAATCAAAGCAGTCCCAGCTGTCAAACCACTGTGACTCTGGAGTAACATGAAGCAAGGTGAAGGATCTTTGCGTAAGACTGGTGGAGGTCTGCTTCCAAGGCTGGTTGTATTCACCAATGACAAGAGGCATTCAGTTTACACTCAATTCTTCTTATACCAGTGCAGTATTTTAAAGCAGAAGATGTAAATAATTCAAGTGTATCTCAGCAAGGTGCTGATCGTCTTTGGTATTCTGACTTTCTCAGTGTCTGTTAAATTATCTGTAATGCACTTTGTGGTATTAGATTCTTAACCGTAGATGCGTTATGAAGTCATTGGAAAGAGAGCTCTAAACTTAACGATTCAGATGTATATGGTTCTTCTGTAATAGAAATTTTATGCACAGCCTAACAGTTTTCCAAGCCCAGACTGCATACACAGCTACCCTGTTTGTGTAGCAGGAGGGCCTGATGGGGAAAATAGGGAGTGATTGGATAATGGATCTACAGAGGATATTTAAAAAGGGATGCTTTTTGAGATAACGTGCTTTTTATAGAAAATAAAGGTTTTTGAATTAACATCTAAGCTTCTAAAATGTTTTTTTCCTGAAGGAAAACAGTTTCATTCAAGATCCCAGGTGCATGTTAAACTTGTCTTATGACAGTAGACAGTAATTTATTTCCTCTAGGCTTTAGTGGTGTTCTTCTCTCTGTTCTTTAGAGAAAATCTAATAATACGAAGCATAATAAGAAGATGCATTTGCTCTGTGAAAGTTTGTTTGGGTTAGAGCAAAAGACTTGGAGTCATTTTTCAGTCCCATTCCTATTCCCGCTCCCCTATCACAGCCTTGTGATGCAGGTTTTAGTTATCCGTAAGCAGAATCAGTGTAACATCATCTGATTCCAAAGGGCATCGATTTGATCTCCAAGATCTTGAGTTGAAACCTTCATGCAGTTAAGGATTATTTTCAGCTCCTCAGAAGAAAAGCAGAGCTTGGATAGTGTGTCCTTGATTTGATTCCGTGTCATCCTTGTCTTTGCTAATGCACTTAGGTGAAAAGTAGCCCTGGTAGGATGAATTTTAAACATTTTCAGTACAAATAGAATTAACTGATTCTTTTTTATCAGTCAATTTTGACGTCTTTGTTGTCCTCTTGGCCTTGCCTCTCTCTCCAGCCTTTCCTTGTCCATACCTGTGGCTTCCAGCCCAGCACCCCATCATCACCCAGAGCAGGACCTGTGAGTGCTCCTCAACCCAAGTGTTCAAGTCCGTGTGCAGACACAGGCAGCAGGCGATAACCCCATGAGCTCCTCTCTTCTGGTTCCTGGTGGTTCTCTTCCCTCCTGAGAGCTTCAGTTGTGTGGTTTAGCTCTCTACAGAGCTTTAGGAGTTTCAGCCTGCTGCTCAAGAGTATTTGTGAACTCTCCTATTCCGTATTTCCTGATCTTTCCCCCTCCATGCCCTACACAGGGTTGCATTGTTCCTCCTTCATACTGGCTCCTAGCAGCAATGCCTCTTGTTACTCAGTACCCTGATCCCTGAGCATTTGAAGAGTGAGTGCTTGGATTGATGAATGATGATTTTTTTCCTTACACTTAATTAAAGGTTAAACACTTTTTTAAACCAACGTCCATAAAAATTTTGAAATGCACTTTTTGCTGGATAGTTTAAGATAAAAATGGCTTAATATGAGTTGTGTGGCCATTTGCTCTGGGAAAGCTGGATTTTCTTGTACTCCGGTGTATGTTAAGTTAAATGCAAGTACTGCATCATACTGGTTTTCAACAGAAAAAGCCTTTTTGCTGAAGTATTATTTTTATCAGAAATTGGCTCTTGATATGCAAATAACCACCTATCTTGAGTTCCTTGAGTTCCTCCCAGACTTTGTTTGTTTTAAAGCTGCTTTGTTACAGTTCTGCTCCCAGCTACAGCCCAGTTCAGAACCACCCTGTTTCGCTCCTCTCACTTCCAGGAATGCATTTCTTTCTGAATACAGAAAGAAAATGCAGATGGAAGATTGGTGTTCCTTTGGCTTTTTTTGCATGGACCTGAGGTCCCCACTGTACAGCTTTTGAGCTGTGAGGGAGCGTGTTGCTCACAGCATTCGTGTCCCTGCATCCTCACAGTCCTGTGAGCTGCATCCAGGAGCCGATTGCCACTTGCGTGTCATTCCAGTGAAGTGAGGTTGTAGCAGCCTGAGGATGTGTGAAGAGGAACCATCATCACCGCTGCATTTTACCAATCAGTGTATATAAGGGGTTATAAATTATTCAGCTGAGATGAAACGCGATGCAGGTTTGGAATATCTGTGCCCTGCAGACCTGTCTCAGGATGAGAGAGAGCTCCCCGCATGTCACACTGCTGCTGCCTGCGTGGTGCTGGAGTTGTAACGGCTTCTGTAAGGAGCTGAAGTTCTACAAGTCACAGCAGCACTTGATGCTGCCACCGTTTGTTTTCTACTGCGGTTATTTAGACAAGGCTCTTTTTAGTCTTGCACCCTATTAGTTTTCAGTAAAATCTGAACTCTGCCATTGCAGATAAGCCTATTCGAACATTCCTGTTATATTTTTATAATAACAAAGCACAGTTCTTGACACTTTAAAAGTGTTATGCTAGGAATGGACCAGAGGTCATAGAATCACAGACTGGTTTGTGTTGGAAATGACCTTAGAGCTCACCCAGTTCCAACCCCATGCCATAGGCAGGGACACTTTCCACTGTTGCTCTGTATTAGTTGATGGTTGTAAAGCAAAAAAGAGGCAACTTAGGGTTTCCATGTTGGATTTTCCCACTATTACAAGCTCCCGTCAATACTGGTATGTCTTTTTGCAGGTGAATTTTCAATGCCCCTACCCTTCTTCTCCAAAGCTGAGACACTTGCGTGCCAGACTCTTAGCGTTACCGTGAGTTAAGGCATAGCAGTAATCTATAATTTAGACGTATGAAAACCGAATTAAAATTGCATTGCAGGCATGGTTTAAGGCGACACCAGAATTTAGTTGGAGATTTTGTCCTCATGTCACCTTATTGTAACTAAGGAAACGTAATACTTGAGAGGATTTTATTTTCTCTGCGCTGTAGGAGCCGTGAAGACCAAGAAGCTCTTGGCTGCCAGAGGCATAGAAAAGCCTCTGGGGGTTTTTAATTCTTTAGATGTTTTTTTGTTCAGTTTTGGTTGGTTAGTTTGGGTTTTTTTTGTAAGCCTGGGGTTATTTTAAGAAGGCTCCAAGGGTTTTCAGGGCACTGCGAGGCTGTTGTGAATGGTATCAACTTGGTCATTATTTTGTTGAGCTTCGTGTCTATAGTACTGATGATGACTGGAGTGTGTATGTACTGTAGCTAATGAATCGAAACAAGTTTTGACATAAATATTGTCAGCGAGCCCATCTTTTATATGTTTTAGAAAGGAAAATGGTCTGAAGTTGGTATAATTGGAGAGGCACCGGTTTTGTTGGCGTTATGTTGTTGAAGGCTCCAGGGTTTTGTCTGATCCTGTTGGGAAAACAGCTGATCCATCAGTTGGCTTTCAAAACAAAAAGACATCTTTGCTGCTCTTTAAAAATCTGAAGAAATCTTTTGTGCCACTGGTGGAACATCTGTGGTCTTGAAGGAGGAAATGGTTTTGTTTGCATTAAGTTGGCTGAAGACTGATGTCAGCATTGCTAATTCAGCTGGGCTCATTTTACCCTCTCAGTGGATACCAAAGTGGCCTCTTTCTGTATCTCAGAGGAGCAACTCTTTCCTCTCCCATTAACACAGCTCTAAGCATATTTTAAACTGGAGCAGAATGTGAAAGGGCAATGTAAACCAGAGTGAACTTATATCAATCCTTGGGAAAAAAAGGCTAATGAAAATTCAGCAAAATTACTTCAGAGAACTCCAGTTGGTTTTGGTGGTTTCTCATTATTTTGCTAGCAGGGTATGAGAGATGATTAAAACAATTCCCTTACTGATGCCAAGGAGAAACATCTGAAAGGTGGGGTTTTTTTTTTCATTGTTTTGTCTGAGGTGGAAATGAGTGGGATGCATGAGGGCAAAAACTGGGATGCAGAAAGGTCTGCTTGGTGAGAGACTGACTGTGTCAGGGAGAGTGAGCATCACTGCTCTGGTTCCAGTGGGGTGAGGAAAGAAAAGATAGAGCTAATTAAAGAAATTAGTTATGTTGTGAAAATGTGCAAGCTGATGATGGGCACTCAGGCACATAGTGAGACCATCCAAACAGCTGGATGCTGTAATGCCAGCAGAAGGAAAAGTATGTGGAAGTAGAGCCAGCAGTGTCCTATCCACTTTGGACATGCTGCCTGCGATGGGCTCCAAAAGGACAGGACTGTTGTGGTGTGATGCATTTGGGTGCTTGCTGGTGTCTTGAGATAAGGCATCCATGAAAGAGCCATGCAGGAAACCCATCCCACCCTCCAGCTCCTCAGACAAAGCTTCCTCTGCTGTGGCAGGGGTTTGGAGCCTTGTGACTTTAGCAGAAAAACACACATCATCTCTGAACCCTCCATATAATTCAGCTTCCCATGTCTGGGTATGGAATTGTGGATTCAAAAGAAGATGGCATGTGAAGGGAAGGGAGGGATGTAGTCACTGACAAGGAGAGCCCTATGTCTTTAAGCTCTATGATTAAGCGGTCTTTTTAGTAGGGCAATATAATTCAATTTTTAAAGCTGAAGGCAAACATGCTTTTTTTTAACTGGCTCTTTGTTACAGTCTAGACTTTCTGTATTGTCTGGGAGAGGAAAATTGCTGCCCTTAAACCACTTGGGTGCAAGGGAGACTGAGGCGGGAGCATTTCCTAAAGCTCCAAGGTTCCCAAGTGTCATCACAGTTCACTCCCCAAGGGTGTGTTAATGGGTTCCAGCTTAAACCAGTGAAAAGCTCTTAATGGAAAACCTCAAGCAGTAAACAAAATAATAAATACACGTGCCTTAAAAGTGGGATAGTTGGGCTGAGAGCTGGCTTTAGGGGTAGGAGGGTTGGTTGGTGCAGCAGCGCGCGGTGGGTTTTATGGTGATACAGCAGTCGGACGAGTGCTTCATGGAAAGAAACCCAGTGATGTTTCTGAATACTGCTCTTGCTGGCAACATTTCAGGGAGCTTCAGAAAAGCAAATAACGTATAAGGTTACTGACAATCTGTAAAACCAAGGACAGAAAATTTGCTTACACAGCCTCTAAAAGGACAAACTGTTCCCTCGGAGGCTGATGCTTTTCCTGTGTCCAGACTACATCGATCGGTTGTGAACATCCTGACAGGGACCTAGGAAAACTGATGGAAAACTTTGCTATCAAGGAGTATCAAATAAAGAATGAGGTGAAACTTCTGCTTCCTTATTGCCCATTTTCCGTCCATTAATTTGGATTTGTAATGGACACTATACACCAGGAGAGCTATGTGGACTGTGCTTCCAGTAGTAATTTGGCTTTTGATGATGAGTCCTTTGGCTGCTGCCCTCATTGCAGGATGTTTCTGACTGTGTTTATTAAACATGCCATTTATTGCAAGTTAAATCACAATTGTGAAGTTCCTTTTACATGTGGAAAAAAGATAATTCATGGGTCTTGTGTCCATCTGTCAAGACTATTTTGCAGATTCATGTTGTATCTTTTCAGCATGTGTTTTTTTGGTTATTCAAACTGTACCAGGAAGCACTGATACTGGGTCAAAAAGACACAGATGTGGCTTTTCCATAGGGATATTGGTAAATTGGTAAATCCAAAACTAAGTCATCTAGGAAGTAAAGCATGAAGAGCATATTCCCTCTGCCGATGAGGTTCTTCTCAGTCCTTTCCCTGGAAGGAATGAGGAATAGAAAGACAAAGCTCTCGGGACTCTCCATGGCATTAATTCACTTATGACTTCTGTGGTTGCTTTTCTCTCTCTATAAACTGTGCAGTGATTTTTCTATAGTCTTAACTCGTAGCAAAACCATCCTAGGGAGCACATAAATGGAAGCTATCCTCAAGCTAACAATCACTTTTAGTGTGCTTCTCAAAAAGAGTTGATTCAAAAGTTGGTCATCTCATCAAAGCACACGTAATTTGCTCTGTTGTACAGGGCATTACAATCTTAAAAACCTGTTATACCAAAATTAGCTTTTAATTGGATTCCCAAGTACTCTGTGTGACTTCAATGCTGAGAGTAAATGGGGTTTACGTAGGAAGTAAATATCACTGCAGACGCACTCTACTTGGGCCTGCAGAAATGGTCTGTTAGTGTGTGAGATACACCATATATTGGAATTTATACTCCAATTAACTTTGGAATTATGGAATAAGACTTGGAGGAAGTTGGCAAATCACTTGTTGTACAGCATGTGTTGCCATAGGTATAGATAGAAATACTACTGCGAGGCTAAATTAAGTACTCATTTAGAAAATCAGGGTTAGCTGGGAAATCTCCGTTCACACTCGTGTCCCAGTAGCATGACAATTCATGTCCTGCCTGCATCTTCAGTTATCAGACATCTCAAGTGGGGTGGCTTGAAAATTGAATGGTTTCAGGTGAGATCAAGTGAGATGCGGTTCAGAAATGATGTTTCAAAGTTACGGTTTAAAACGGCAAGTAAATAGTTTATTTCTGTGTTGGGTATTTACCAGAATTTCATGGCTGTTTGGGGTTTTCCTGTCTGTGGCTGCTGGGGCACACAACTAGCTAGAAGATAAGGCAGATACATAAGCCTGTGTCTGAAAGCCTCTAAGGTGGACATTGTGATTTTGAACTTGTTTCCCAACATGTAATTTTTCAAGGTATGGACGCAATTGTAACAACAGGTTCTAAGTTTCTTCCACAAACAAAATCATAGTTGAATAGAAAGTGAACATTATTTACCATTATTAAGCCAATTTTAGGCCCCTTTCAGAGAGTTCACTATCACATCCAGTGCATCCTTCCCACATGTGCTGTCATATTGTTACAGAAACACCCTACCCATGTATTGGTGCTTAGTGAGCTCTGAAAGAAAGAACAATCAGTTTGGGTAATAAAAATGGCATACAAAAGACAGAAGCTGTGATTCATTTTGGGAGATGGAGTGGCAAGCAGCACTTTAAAGGTCACTTGTCTCAAATAAACCTTATCTCTCTCAAATTTCAAGAGAGATTGTGGTGTTTCCATGCATCCAACCTGCATTAAATGTCTTTTACAACAATATATTGCAGACTCCAGCAGCAGTGTTTTACATGCCCGTGTGCTGTATAGGTGATGGAAATGAAGGGGGTGCTGGCAAGGAGAATGAAGATGAATTGAAAGTGATAAATGAATTGATCAGAACAGTTCTTTGGGAACAGAAGAATCTTTGAGCCAGAACAGGCTTTGGTAGTGCCAGTTTTTGGTAGAGAGAGACACCTGCCCTTGTTGTCCTGGGAAATCCCATTGGATCAGTTCTGCTCTTGGTCCTGCTTGTTCTTGGAGCTGTTCTGAAGGTTTGAGGATCTCGATAGCAGGGAGCCTAAATTTAATTTCCTTGTGCCTGTCTTATCACAGTCAGCGTGGGACTGGCTCAGGGATGGAAAGAAATCTGATTGAAGCTGAACTCAGAGCTGCTTTTTGGGATAGGGAGATGGTGAAGATGGGGACAGGCTGGGGAGATTGCAGCAAATCCATGCTCTTGTTAAGGCGGGAGCAATGAATCCACATGACTTGATTTGTTCCATAATTTACTAAAGCTCTGGGATTTTTCAGCTGCAGTGACCTCCACTGTGTCAGGGCCTGCCAGCAGCCCTGCCTAGCAACTTGCTAGCAGCTACTGGGCTGTGCTGGATGTCATCCTCCTGGCAAATGACGCACTGACCTTGCTCATAACATGCCTCTGTCTTGCTGCGTGGCCGATAGCGTTGCAGTGTGTTTGCAGAGGAGCTGGCTGATGTGTGAACCCTTGGGAGCAGAGGAGCAGTGTCACCCTGCAGCATGGGGCCACCAGACACTGTGATGGGGACAAGCTGGAGGAACCATCTCCATCAGCACAGAAGTGTCACCAGCAAAAGTAAATCCAAATCTCTGCAGGCTTTAAACGAGATAATGTAACGCTTGCTGCCCTCTGCCCGTATGTGTCCGTACTATTTCCATATGTGGCCCAAAAATGCGTGGACATATTCAAATGGATATATACGAAGCCAGCCTGTGCTCTGGAGCAGAATTAAATCTCAGCTTTCCTTCTTCACTTTTACACATCTCATTGCTGTTGGAGAGGTCACCTCTCGGTTTACGTCACCTCTCAGTGTACATCACCTCGTGCTTCATGTGCTGACAGATAGTAGATGTATCTTTTGGCCACTGGATTGGATTTTGTCAGCTGAGTGTTTTGACCTTTCTGCTGTTCTCAAATCCCAAAAATAGATTTTTCAGCCTGTTTTTTGGGTGGCTAAACATAGGCTTCAAAGTGCTGTGTTTCCTTTGTGCTTGGATGAGGTTACTTCTATACCTACTGCTTGGATGTGTTATTTTTAATGGGAGTTTGTGAGAATTTAGCAATCTCTTGCTTTTCAGACTTTGTCTTTTCCCAGTTTCATGTGAAATAGATAGTAATTTACAGGGCGGGTATCTTACACTTTGGTTTTGTAAATAAAATATACACAAAACTAGAATAAAGTAAATAGTAGGACAGTGAAGAAGTCTTGTAGTCTTTCATTTAGGACAAGGGGAATGGCTTTAACCTGCCAGGGGGGAGACTGAGATGAGCTCTTAGGCAGAAGCTCTTCCCTGTGAGGGTGCTGAGGCGCTGGCACAGGGTGCCCAGGGAAGCTGTGGCTGCCCCATCCCTGGCAGTGCTCAAGGCCAGGTTGGACACAGGGGCTTGGAGCAAGCTGCTCCAGTGGAAGCAGAGGATGGAGCTGGATGACCTTTAAGGTCTCTTCCAACTCAAACCACTCCATGATTAGTCAAGCTTAGTCTAAATTATCTTTTTCTCAAAAGGTGTGACAAGTTACAGATGGATATTCAATTCTGTAACAAAAGTTTTACAAATAACTTTGTTTTCAAATCAAACTTACACTGCTTGTTTTCCTTTCTCTCCCCAAAACCATGTTACTTGCAGCTTCCAGCTGATCTTACCAAGATGCATCTTACCGACAATCCTCATCCTCAGGTGACGCATGTCCCTTCAAGCCAGTCGGGATGTAGCATTGCCAGTGATTCTGGGAGCAGCAGCCTGTCTGATATTTATCAGGTAAAACTGCATTTGTGTTGTATTTTTCCTCCCTTGATGTTAAACATTCCAATAACAAAACCAATGGCCCTTTATCTGAGGCTTGACCTCTTGATGCTTCTGCACATCCCTGTGTTGCTTGTGTGACTTGTAACCTCCACAGCCACACAAAAGTGAACTAAACTCCTTGTAAAGCTATCGTTACTGCTTTTTACATCTTTATAAGCCCCAATTGTGCTGTGGCTTTTAAAGTCCCATTTCGTGATCAACAGGATCATCTTCCTTCTTTCTGAAGTGGAACAAATTTCATTAAATCATTCTTGTGTTTCAAATACCTTTCTTGATGGTTTGTATTATTGTTAATAACAGATGTTCTGTTCTGCAAGCCAAAGTGTGGTAATAAAGACACTCTCTGCCCTGATTGACTGTGGAAATTCTAGTGTTGCTACTCTTGCAGGAGAGTACTCCACATCATGCTCAAGCAACTGTTGAGCATGATGTGGATGTAACTTGCCTTTAGAAGCCTGTTGCCTTTCCTTGGTGCTACCCAGGTACTATTGTTATACATGATGAAATAGTTTAGTGTTATATCTTATCTACAGCAAAGTATTGCTAGGTAGCTTTAAAACTAAGGCATTAAAAGCCAAAATCCTTTTAGAATACGAAGTGTCTCTAATCATTTTTGTCCTATTTAATCTATTACCTTACAACCTCTTCAGAAAGATTTCCTTGCTGCCAGCTAGGTCAGGAGTAGCTAGAATCCCTGAGAGAGTCTTCACAGTGCTCTGTGAATTCTCCGATGGTGCTGGAAGATGTTGCTCTGTCTCTTGATTTACTTATTTATTAATTTTCTGAGTCAACAGAATTGATTTGATTAACTGGAACCACCAGAACTGGTCTGTGTATTGTACCTTAGCATCTCATATATCAGGATGCTGATGGACAGTCTTCCTGACCATCATCTGCCTCCCTGTCTACCTGATGAGTTTGGAGAGGTTACTCTAAGTGAAAAGCACTTAAAATATATTATTGATAACAAAACTATCATTCTAGGAATTAGTGAATCCTCTGTCATGTCTCGTTCCTTGCATTTGAGATGCTTTCTGGCTGCTCTTCAGAAAATGCCAGAAGAACATAACTGCTAAACAAATGAGATTTATATAAATAAAGAAATAATGGAATAGCATATTTATATGCACTGTAGCAAATAAACGGTGGTGAAATGTATTTTTGTACCCTAAGGAATAATTAATAATATGAAAATTACTGCAAATTGTTAATAAACCAACCCTCTGTTGATTTTTTAATCCCTTTTTTAGTGAATTTTTCCTATCTTGTTCCTGCATGCAGTATGTGTAAATTGTAACCTGTTAAAAGGTATTTTATGGACTTTACTGCAGTAGCTATAACAGTTTTGGAGAAGTCTCTTCGTGTTTGTCACACAGTTAGAAGTGCATGGGTAGATACTGTGCGATGAAGTCATGGCACAGTATTTAACACAGCATTATATTGCGGTGACACATCAATATAGACAGATTTTGAAATCAGAGAAGTGTTTTCCCCAATATTCATCATGGTATTATGAAAGCAGAGAGTCTCTTTGATACGCAATAAACCTACATTTTGATTAAATGTATTGGCTCAGTAGCTGAAAGCATTTCTGGTGCATTAAAATAGAGCTTTTCATAGAAGTATTTGGAAAATGATGGTTTGCTTTAGCTTTTACAGTCAGCTTCATATCTGTAACATGCCAAACTCTCTAGGAGTATCATTAATGTCAGCAGAGAGAAAAGCATTTTTGAGTAATTGTGATTAATGTAGCCTTGAAATGACCTTTTGAATTAATGGTATCTTTAACATTAATTTTTACAGTAAGTAGTGCAAACGTAATTCCAGAATAGGAAAACACAATTAGAGTGGTAGAAGCAAAGAGCAAAGCAATTTTTTATGAACCCTGGAAGGGGTTTCCGTTCCTCTGCATACACTGCATTCATTGACAGTGTTGAAATGAGGTTTCACTTGTTCCAGCTGCCTCTCAGTCCAGGATGTTAAACAGGAAACGATGAACATAAAGCGTGAGGTGAGATCAGCAGAGAAGGAGTCCTGCCTGCGAGCACATTGAATGAGACCCTCAATTCACTGCAGAAACACAGGGACATACATTTATAAGGATATTTTTCTCCTTTCTCCTGTACCGTTACTGCTCCCTGTTGGAGCTTTCAGTGTGTTTGTGGTAAAATGCCCAAATGTGTCTATTGCAAAGTCCAGCTTTCCTGGAATACTGCAGAGCAGTTGTTTGTCTGTCAAACTGTAGGCTTTTATTTCAACAGAGAGAATAAAGTGAGTTCTCCCTTACAGGTTTTAAACCAACTTTAATTTACTCGAAGTGGGTTTTTATTATTATTATTATTATTTTTCATTCAACCCATTTCTGACACTCTGCTTAGCTTCAGAACCACAGAAGCAGGGGAAGCTCTATGGTTATGCTTACAGAAGTTGAAATGAGGGATTTTATCCTTCAGCTGCTTTGACCTGTAGTAAGTATCCTCATATAATAATTCAGCAGATATTGCAGGATGAAAGCATCTTTCTTTGCCTTTCCCTGGGACAGGCCAGGGCTGTAATCCAGATAGTGTCTCCAGATGTAGGTGGGTAGGGTCTCACTCTACTAGAATGAATTAGTTCCCTGTATCGACAGCTTGCAATGCTGTTCTCTTAATGACCAGCCAATTGTTTCTTATCTGGTTAGTTCTGTCAGTGATGTACTTAAAGCTTCTCTCTTTCTCTTTTCTTTCAGTCTCTCATTTATCACTTTGGCAGGATATGCTATTTGTGGGCAGCAACATCATTGCCCAGCAGTAATTCCAGTTGTGGTTAAGGTTTGGATATTAAAATGGATTATCTATAAAATATGCATATGGGAGTGGGCCTTACTTGAGGGTTTTTCTGTCAATCCTGAAAAAAGGCTTGGACTTTTTTCTCCTGACAGAATTGACATGAGGGAAGGGGAAAAAATCCCTTGTTCTTAATAGGTTGCATCAGGAGTCGCAAGCATTAAATGCATTATCATATGGAGTTATTACAGGAAATCTTTTAAGTGGTGTCAGTGTATGTTTCTGACCCACATTATAGTGGAATACGTATCACTGTCACTACAGCATTCCGGGGGTTATTCTTACGTCTTTAGCTTCAAAGCGTAGGCCAGTGGATGGGACATTGCCACAAAGGGACATTGGGCAGGCAGAGCTGATTGATGTTAACTGGCAAAATCTGCAGTGTTACATAGAGTAATAATGTATTTTAAGATAGCAAATAACTGTTTTGACCATGGTCTGGTGTTAACTTCCCAGGTGAGCCCCCTGACATGCACCGTTTGGGGCTGTTCCTGCAGTCTTCTCTATAGATACTCTTGCCATATAATCCTGATCCTGAAAATCCATGTTTGTGTAAGACTTGGGGATTGAAGCTTCTGCTTTCAGTCTGTACATTAGTGATTCATAAATGTTTCTGTTAAGGCTGATTTTGATATTTGATAATGGAAACAGCTGGGGCATCATGCTTGGGAAGAGCAGCCACTTCTGCAGATGGCTTTAGGAATGAAATCCTTCCTGTCCTTTCCAGCACTGCCTGACCTGCCAATGTTTTGTCAGCCATCTGCATGTAATCTTTGAAACACGGTTTGAGGATCATCTCTTATTTCACAGCTTGATCAAATGATCACATTTATCAAGAAAAGAGAAGATTCGGGTATTTTCCTATATATAATATACAATGAAAGTATTAAAGAATCACTTTTCAGTAGACCCTGTAGGGCTGTTTTGTTAGCTTAGCTTGAGTTCATCAAAGTGGGAGTTAGTTCTGCAGCCTGTCTTGCTCTGCCTGGAGAAGTTGATATAAATTGTGGTTATTTAGCTGAAGAAATGCTAGAAAAGTCCTTGCATAAAATGCTGTGTGGATCACGTGCTGCCGAGACTCTCCAAGCACAATTTGCACTTGGGCTTCATTCCAGAACTGTTAATATGAGCTACATAAGCCAGTAAAGTGATGTAATGTAAAACAGGTTTAACCCTATAGATTCCATTACCCTCCTATGAAAGAAATACTGATGTTAAATCATTTAAGCCTTATTTCTTAGGTTTGCTGGCTAACTATTAAAATGAGGGCAAGCTCAAAAGGTCCAAGGTGATATCTAAATCCCGGCATTTTTCTGTCTAGTCAGAGAAGGAAATGCTGCTCATCTGTCAAAGTGCTGGGGCTGGCATTAGCTGATCAACATGGAGCGTGTGGGAAGATGGAGGCAGCACAGTCTGCTGTGATTGAATCACTTGAAATGAGTGTTATTTTGTATGAGGAAAGGAAGGCAGGAGACCAGCATGGCTGGAGGAAGACCTCCTGGTCAAACTGATGCACAAGGAGGAAATGCACACAGTGTGGGACCATTATCCTGGGACGTTATCCTGGGAGGAATACAGGGACAGTGCCTGCAGGTGTGGGGTTTGGCTCGGGGAAGGCGATGCATGGTTGGAGCTGGATTTGCCAAGGGATGGGAAGGATAAGAAGGGTATATTAGTCAGAAAAAGATTAGAGAAAATGCACTCCCTTCCCTCCACAAACTGAGGGGAATGCACCCCCTCCTGCCCCCATAAAGGCAGGGGAACCAGTGATGTGGAGGAGGTTGAGGCACTCAACAGTGAATTTTTTACCTCAGCAGTCACTCTTCCCACATCTCTCAAGTCCTTGAACCCTTCAGTGTGGGGACTGGGGAAATCAAGTCCTTCCCATGATAACAGAAGAGCAGGTTAGAGACCACCTGAGGAACCTGAACACACACAAGTCCATGGAACCTAACAAGATGCATCCCAGGTGCAGAGTTGGATGCTGTAGCTGCTGTAGGCACTCTCCATCTTCCTGGCAAAGCCAGGAAGCCAGTAAGAGGAAGTCCCTAGTGCCTGGAGAGAAGGGAAGAAGGCTCCAATGAGACCTTATTGCAGCCTTTCAGTACTTAAAGGGGTTCATAAGAAAAACTTTTTACCAGGACTTGCTGTGGCATGACAAGGGGCAACAGTTTTAAACTGCAGAAGAGGAGATGCTAAGCCACTGGAACAGGTAGCACAGAGAAGCTGCAGCTTCCCCGTCACTGGAGTGTTCAATGTCAGGTTGGATGGGATCCCATCCTTTGGTTTGGAGGTTTTGTGAACATGCAGAGCATTTGCTGTGTTCGTTTGTTCCGTGTTTTAGTAAAATCTCCAGTATTTCTTTTAAAGTGAAAGGGAATATTTGTCAACGTGTTCATTTAAAAAAGCTAAACTCCCTTTTCTGCCAGTCTCAATGTAATTGCTTTATACTTCTCAGTGACACATCTTGTTGTTCAACTCTTTGAATTTAAACAGAAAAGTGATTTGCATGCTGGCTTCAACTGAAAAAAAAGTGATGGAGAAACTCCTTGGTGGAGATTGCAAATTCAAAACTGCTGCTTTTTTTCTTTGCCTCCCATCTGTTTGCAAAGTTATTTTCATGCAATTACATCATTTAAACTTTATATAAGGAATTATAGCGAGTCTTGTGCCATTCTGCTTTTTGTTACCAGTATTGCATTCTCTTCCACCAGCGTGTTGCGTGTCTGCTCAGTGTGATGCCTCTGTTGCCATCTATTGATGGCAGTAGAGATGTATCTACACCATTGGGTAACCAGTGGTAGTACTGAATCATTGCATTATTTCATTAGTAATACAGGGTCTCACATTGTGAAAAAAAGTCTTATTTATGTGAATTTGCAAACTAGAGTAAATGCTATCAAATGAGAATCAGCCAACAGAGAAGAAAAAGTCATCCTTATCTCTCTCCTCCCTTCCATTATATACTCCTCCTGCCATACGTGCTCTATGCTAGGATTAAAATCCATGCTATAATACCAAAATGAGATCAAATCCCTTTCATTTCAGCCACTCAATCTGCTTTGTGTTTTGCAGTGTCACAGCTAATACTGGTGGGTTTGTATTGCCTGTAGTTCATTGGAGCTGGGGAGGGATATAAGTAAAGACAGAGAACAAATGTCCCAGTATGTTAATTTTGTTTCAGAACTTGTCACTGTAATGCCTGCAGTATGGTGTTGCTTTATGCCAACGGTGTTTGTACCATCCAGTGACTGTAGATTTCAGTGTAACATGTTGTTCTCACTGTTCACAAAGGGGACTGTTACAATTTCTACTTTAGATTGTTGGTCACAGAATTTCTTTTGCTGTATTAGCTGCCTAAGATCATAAATCACTAAACTGCAGACACTGAAGTCTTTGTTTGATGGATGTTTGCTTTGTAGGCCACAGAGAGTGAGATGGGAGACGTTGATCTAACAGGTCTTCCAGAAGCACCTGTAGACTCTGAAGATGAAGAAGAAGAGGAGGACGAAGACATTGACAGAACTTCTGATCCACTCCTAGGGCGAGATGTTGTACGAGAGTGCCTTGAGAAAGAGCCTGCAGATAAAACCGATGATGATATTGGTGAGGAGAAAAAAGATGTCTATGCAAAACTGTATCATAGAGCATATCTGAAAACTGTTGAGGAAGCTGACATTAAATGTGTGTCCTCAAAATAGTGATGCTTTCCAGAAACCACTTTGCTCAAGAGATACAGTTAATTGAATGATTTCTTCTCTTCCTATCTGAAAGATATTTGTTCTGAGAAACTAAGTATTTTAAAGAACAGTCTTTGAGATGCTTGAAGTGTGAAGTATTAACAGTCATTGTAGGGGTTGATATAAGGGAGGAATAGGTAGCAAGATAGTTTTAACTGCCTGAAATAGTTGAATTAGCTATTAAATGGCAGAGAGAACATAATACTACTGCAGCACAGATACACTTAATTGTAAAGGGCAAAACATCTCTGATTAAAGTGATTTACAGCAGTGTTTGACTAGAAATTGGAATTAGTTTTAATAGTAACATTTGTATTAAGCTATACTTGAGATTACTTCTCTAAACACTGGAAAATCATTTCAAGCTCCTATCAAGCTTATAATTACTGTACCATAAAGGTGTTTTCAATTTTTCTTAATGTTTGAAGCTGAAGTACTTTTTACACTCCAGCTAGATTGCTGCCATGCAAGTCAATCAGAAGACTGTGGAGTCAGGTTCTGGTCTTTGATGACAAAAATCATCCTGGCCTCATTTAGCCAGCGGCACTAATGGGAGCTGTGACACCATGGAGCAATTTTAACATGTGTTTAACAGAGGTTTAATTCACCTGTGCAGGGTAGGGTGTCTAAGGAACCCCTGCGCCTTGCAGTCTTCCTGCCAATGTCTCCTTTGTCTAACAGAGCAATTACTGGAATTTATGCATCAACTCCCTGCCTTTGCAAACATGACCATGTCTGTGAGGAGAGAACTTTGCTCAGTGATGATATTTGAAGTAGTAGAGCAAGCAGGAGCCATCATACTTGAAGACGGCCAAGAAGTAAGTTACTGCTTCCAGTGCAGGCAGTGGGTTAGCAAGAACATGTGGGGGTGAAGGGCTGGGAGATCTGTTGCACCTCTTCCACACTTACAAGTTAGAGAGTTCTTCTCTCACCATATCCAAAATACCTAAGCCTTAGCCCATCCGTTTGGGAGATTCTGTCTCTGTGTTACTGTGTTATTGCCTATCTATTAGGAGCAGTTTCCATACATACTCAGCAGGAGGAGACTGATGCCCAAATTAGTCAGTGGTCAGGTGCCCAGCAGAGGTGCTCTGAATCACTGTCTTGAAACCTCTGTCTGTTCTTGGATCGAGATGTCTGGAATGGCCATAGTAGGTCACCCCTCCAAGTGGAGTAGGTAGGCTGTCATCTCTGGTAGTGACCAAATGGGTACCCAGGGGAAGAGTGTTCATTCTCACTAAATGGTATAAATGTATTGTGGCAATTAGCCCACTGATTAAAAAAGCTATCTATTCATCAGCATTCCTCCCTGCTGAATTAGTTGTGAAATGAATGAAGAACGCTGAAAAGCATTCTTGTTTCAGTCATCTTCATTGCTTGCCATACAGTACACCCTTTTAGTGAATGACATGTTGCAAAACTCAGCTGACAACAAGAATAAGCCTTTCTGAGATACGAGCACTGGAACAGCTTCTAAAAGTTGTTGAATTAGCTTCACTTCTAAAATCTTTCTTTTTACTTCCTCCAGCTCGATTCTTGGTATGTTATTTTAAATGGCACAGTGGAAATCAGCTATCCTGATGGGAAGAGTGAGAGTCTCTGTATGGGAAATAGTTTTGGGATTACTCCCTCTCTGGACAAACAGTACATGAATGGAGTGGTCAGAACCAAAGTAGATGATTGTCAGGTAAGATTACAGTTCTATACAACTATCTCCTATTCTTAAGCATTTAATAAAAGAAAACAGACTACTTTGACCTTGATGCATGATCTTCATCCCAGGAGCATTAAAAAGGAGGTTGGTGTGTTATGGGTCAGGGGCTCTGCTGATGTTGAGTTAGTTGTACACTCTGTAGTGCCTGAGATTTATTTCATGCTGCTGTTATGTGAGAAACAGGAATTTGAAATATAAGCTCAATCCACCACAGTCATGCTGTGCATGGGATTGACGTGCAGTAAGGGCAGAGAAATTGAAGATACCCATTTCCACTTCTTAGAGTCCTTTATATGTTTAGCCCACTTGAACCACCTTTTGGAATTGTAAGTGGGTGACGAGTTCCACTTGTCTCTGTTCTAACTTTCTGGTGTAGTTGGGCAGAACAAAGCAGGGTTGGTGTGAAATGCCTTTGTGACTGTGTTGAAGCAGCCCAGAGACGGAGATACATTCGTGGTTATGGTAACCATGCTAAAACATGGGTAACTAACAACCGCCTGTTGTCTGGGGGCAGTTTGTGTGTATAGCCCAGCAAGACTACTGGAGGATTCTGAACCACGTGGAAAAAAACACTCATAAAGTGGAGGAAGAAGGAGAAATTGTGATGGTAAAGGAGCACCGGGAGCTGGATCGCAGTGGAACCAGAAAAGGACACATAGTTATCAAGGTGAATTTCTTTCTGTGCTTTCCATCTACCAATTTAACCCTTATTTGTAAGTAAATAAATGCAATTTTGGTTTGAATCTAGAACACACACTCAGTTTTGTTCATCTCAGGTATTACCTGTGCAAAACATTTGGGCTGAGAGCAGCACAAAGACTTGATTTAAACACGTTAGTGTTTTCTCTTGACTTTGCCATAACTGAAATGTTGAAAGGAAGTGTAATGTTCATATGGTTTTACGTTCAGATACTCTCTAGGGAGAGGTAGTGATGAGAGATACCAGTGATGTTTTGCATTTAATTTCTTAAAGGCAACACCTGAGCGACTCATCATGCACTTAATAGAAGAACATTCAATTGTGGATCCAACCTACATTGAAGACTTCCTTCTAACGTACAGAACATTCCTAACAAGCCCCCTGGAAGTTGGGAATAAACTCCTGGAATGGTTCACAGTGGACAGCCTCAGGGATAAGGTCAGTTTGAGTCTGAGAGTTGAGTATTTCAGGTGAAAATGTCTCCAAAGAGATTCTCTTTTGTATTGATGATAAACTAGGATTATGCTCCAACTATTTTATATGAACTGTTTTAAAGCAAAGTATTTTTCACTGGTATCAAGACAGGATTCTCCAGTGTGTTGTTTGTGTATAATGTAGTATCCTAAATTACGTTTGACACTGCTTCTCTTCTGCAGAGTGATGCATACTGTTTCTATTTAAGTTAAAGATGTAAATTCCAGTCTCTGAAATCCCTTTTCACCAGATATTCAGGGAACTCTTGGACAATACCCCCTTTTCTTTTCACAACAGCATTATGCTTATCTTCTATAATGTTCTGTTGCAGAGCTTTTCAGTGTATTGAGCACATTTTATTTTATTATTGCAGACTCTGTACTTAAAACAAACTCTGCTCAAGACAGGTACAGTTGATAAAAACTGGTTCCATAAATTGAACCAGGTTCTGCTCCTGTATATCCTGGCACATACACATGGAAAACTGTTCACGGTTTGGAACTTGTATCCCTATCAAATTTGGTGAATGTGATGGCAGTAAAATTCCTCGCCAGTGGTTTTTTGTGTTCTAGCTTAGAGCAGAAGGAAACCCAACAGACTATCGAAATGCTGTCTTTCTTTGAGGAGGAAATTGTCAGGGGTCTTTTCCTGTGGTTACTCCTTCTTACCTTTTTGCGTACTGTTCATCTTGGCTGCTGCTGTCTATTAAGAAAAGGGAAGTAAAGGAAAACCGTCTCAGCAAATAAAAGAGGAAATTGTTTATTTTTTAGAAGAGAAACTGCTATAGACCAACCTTTGTATGATGTGGGTGGATAAAATACTTAAAACGAACAGTAGTAACTGTTGCACATAGGAAAGCAACTGGAAGATTTAACTATTTCATATTTCTATTATCAAAGCGTACTTCCTAGAACTTTTTCTTTAGGGAAATCATAAGGATGCTTTAAGAATACAAGTTTTATAAACAGCGTAAGGAAGAGTTAACTTAGAAGATGGAATTGTTCACCATTAAGTGCTGGGTGATGGAGACAATTAGGCATAAGATTTGTTCCTACAATGAAAGGAAGAGAGATGATTTAAACTGTAAATGTCTTCTGCTTCTGTTTGTGAACAGATGCAGTACTCTGTCATATGTTATTCTGTGTTAATCTATAAGATTAAAGTTTATAGGAGAAGAATCATGGGTACCTTTATATATATATATATATAATGATTTGGTATTTTCTTTTTTCAGGTTACCAGAGTGGTCTTGCTGTGGGTGAACAATCATTTTAATGACTTTGAAGGAGATCCTGCTATGACTCGATTCCTGGAGGAATTTGAAAAGAACTTGGAAGACACGGTAGGAGCAAAATAGAAGGGGGTGGTACTTCCTAATAGTGCACTTCCTCATTTGCCAGTATGTTGCCAGTGACTAACACATTGGAGTCTATAATAGATTGCTTTTAATATGGACAAAGTTGTTCTTAAATATGTATTTAGATATAAAGCTGATATAACATAGTACACAGGGCACTCATTTATGTGGTTTTGCATTACTGCAGAAGAAGACAAGGGTTTTTAGTAAGATTTGATTGCATGGCATCAAAAACTCCTTTTTCTGGCACTTGGGGTGTTTTTCACAACTGGTTTTTCCATTTGTACGAAAATCGAGCTCAGTTTTATGTTGCTGTCTTTTGTGTTGCAGAAAATGAAAGGCCATCTCAGATTGCTGAATATTGCCTGTGCTGCCAAAGCCAAATGGAGACAAATTACCCTGCAGAAACCTTCTAGAGACTCGCCTCTGTTCTTCAGCCTCCTTGGAGGAAGCGACAAAGGGTTTGGTATTTTTGTAGAGACAGTGGAAATGGGCAGTAAAGCGGCAGAAGCTGGGCTTAAGCGTGGAGACCAGGTAAAAAGAATGAAGTTCATGTAAAATAACTCTTGTTCAACCAGCCATAGTGTTCTCAGTAGAAGATGATGCTGTTTACTGAAAGCAAACAACTGGCTAGCATCCTGTTGTGAATGGCATGGTTCAGCTCCAGTTTGCATGTGTTAAATGGGTTTCTATTAAATAGTTTTCAAAGTATTTCAAAGCCAGAATGGGAAAAGAAACCAAATTGTAGTTATTTTAGAGAACTTTCTGATTGGCGATATGGTTAATTTGAAGCCATCAGATTGTTTTGTTGGATTGATTCCCACCTTGTGTGGATCATCCCTGTTCACTGACGCTGGTGGAGCAATGGCAGTTGTGTCTAGGTGAAGATCATAGAATCATGGAATGGTGTGGGTTGGAAGGGACCTTAAAGCTCATCCAGTTCCAACCCCCTGCCATGGGCAGGGATGCCTTCCACTAGAGTAGGGTGTTCCAAGCCCCTGTGTCCAACCTGGCCTTGAGCACTGCCAGGGATGGGACAGCCACATCATGCAGCCTTAGATGAAATATCAGCTCCATGGTTCATGATCCACTACTTTTGATTCAGTTGCAGTTCCCAATTGCAAGATGATCACAGAAAATAAATGTATTTAAAGCATTTTGTCCAAGGAAGCTGTGAATGCTCCATCCCTGGCAGTGTTCAAGATCAGGCTGGACAGAGCCTTGAGTAACATGGTTTAGTGTGAGGTGTCCCTGCCCACAGCGGGGGGTTGGAACTGGATGATCTTAGGGTCCTTTCCAACCCTAACTATTCTGTGATTCATTTGTCAGGTAGAACTGGAGGTCCTGGCTTGGTCACAGAATGTAATTTCACTGACATAATGAAGCTAGTTATTTTCTAAGGAATGTTTTCATCCTAGAACTGCTGTAAAGATGTTGTGTTAACTTCTAGAAAGTTCTCACTGTGCTTGTATTATCACCTTTGTATTTATATAAAGTCTGACAAATAGTTGTTCTCCTAATAGTCCCTATTTTTATTTCTCCTTAAAGATAATGGAAGTAAATGGACAGAATTTTGAGAACATTACTTTCGTAAAAGCTCTGGAGATCTTAAGGAACAACACTCACCTCTCCATCACTGTAAAAACAAACATTTTTGGTGAGTAGACTTTATATATGATGTATTTTTTGTGTACATGAAGAAAACTTCAGTGTTTCTGGCTCTGGAATTGCATTCAGATTCCACTTTTCTTTCTCAGCCTCACTCCAGGAGTGAGGAGTTGTGCAGAAGTCCCCTCTTTGTGCCTCCATTTCCTCGAAGTTCTCACGTGCCAGGGGCTGCACGTTGAGTGGCACAAAGCCAGCCCTGGGCAGCTCTGTGCTCCCTGAGAAGTCCAAAATGACTGTTTCAGCAGCTTTAACGTCCCTTCGTGTGATAGGGCTGAAACAGAGCCAAGGGAATGGGACCAAAAGAGTTTTTTGCCAAAACCCAGCAAAAATGTGGAACTGGGCTTTGTCAGAGTTTTTATAATGGCTGTAAGAATGATTGGGTAAATTGAAAAGGGGATATAAAAAGTGATATGACATAGAAATGTTGGCTCTTAATTGTCAGTGTGAATATAAACACGTAAATACCTCTTTAAAATCTCAGTCAAATCATCTGTTCTTTTTCCATAATCCCCTTCAGGCAACAGAATAACCATAGCTACAGAAAGAACGAGGCTGTGCCCAAGATAGCTCCTTCCTCTGTAGCTGTATCTGAGACTTCCTGATGGTTTCCTTCTCTTACTTTCTTCCCTCCATTACCTGCCCTTGATCACTGTTGATTTTCTTTTCAGTTCTTACTTTCTGTTTATCACTGTGCAGGTAAAAAGTTTCAAGGTCTGAGCAGTTGCTTTTTAATTCCAAAAAGCCTAAAACCCCACCGCAACTGGTGGTCCAGAATCATGTGAAATGACATAAAATAAAGCAGAACTGTAATGGAGACAGGGATAGATGGTTCATTTGTATTATAAATGTAAGCAGTGTACATTGACAATGGATCCTAATAGCTTTGTGCTGCCTGCTACAATTTCCAAGTGATTTCTCTGATAAATTTGAATGGATTCATGTCTTAAAGCTTTTGTCAACAGTGATAATTATTATCCTGTCTTTTTAATTGAGTGCTAAGCGCCTGGTGCTGACAAGGAGCAATTCCTATTCTTGTATTTGAACCTATACGGTGAAGCTGGTAGCCTGAAATTCTGTTACATGATAGAAATAAGGAATTTGACTGGGATTTTCTATACGGAAAGTCCTGGTTGTTTTGCTCATAGGGGCAGTCTGAGTAATTTCGTCTGTAGGGTTCTGCATTCTCCCAGGATCACCATGTTTGCAAGAGAAAATCCTGGATTTCTGACTGAAGTTATTGAAAAAGTTTTTTGAAAAGATCTTAGAGAAATAATTAGAATTAATAAACCAATTAGATCATTTTGTATTTAATTTATTTGTGGGAAGAAATACAAAGAACATAACCACTGTCTTCTCCATGGGCTTTGATCTTTGGGATGTCAGTGTTGGTAATAGACTGGCTTACCTTGATAAATGCAATAGGAGATTTGATGCAGCTTCTGTTCAGTAGCATTACTAAAAGCAAATAAAGGCAGTTTTGGAGAGTATCAGTCTGCCTTGCAGTTATCCTTGAGGAAGCATCTGCACTCCATTACGTAAAAGATGCAGACAACACAGTCAATAAATACATAGAGCTGATTGCCATAAACATGATGTTTCCTTATAATCTACCTGGAAACAGCAGACCAGGTCTGTTCAATTTGCAGTGATGTGTGCTAATTTCAAAAGCAGCTGGGAGAACTGTGCTGTTCAGAATGTTTGATTGTTTTATGGAACATTAAGGGGATTGCTCTTTCTGCCGAGGTAATCAAAAGCAAAGCTTAAATGGGAAAAGACTCACCCCCTTAGAGTCAAAGTTAAAATGCAATGTGTTGCCTGGTTTATACTCTCTGGCTCACTTTAACTGCATGGATGTGGGAAGGAAAAGGGTTGAAAGGAAAGAATTCGCTGTGAAGTTTTAGGTGTGCAAAGGGCAATCACAATGACTGTATCTTCTCTTACAGTGTTTAAGGAGCTGCTCTGCAGGATAGGACAAGAGAAGAATGGAATTCCACATATTCCCAAAATCGCAGAAAAGAAGAACAACCGTTACTCCATCCCAGATATGCCTGGAGATGTGGAACAGATGTTTCCCCGTGAAAAAGGCAACAAGAAGATGAAAGCAAACACTGTATCTGGTGGGAGAAACAGAATCAGGAAAATTTTGGACAAGACCCGATTCAGCATCTTACCTCCAAAACTGTTCAGGTTTGTCACATTATTCTGGTCCCAAAGCAGTCATTCCTTACTAAGTTGTGGTATTTTAGTTGCTGAATATCTCCAGTGATTAGCTTCATGTTGCTTATATTGGGACTTTTGAATATGAGTTTTAAACTGCAGATCTGACCCATAAATGCAGAACGAGACCGGTGATCATTTGAACACTTTCAGATACGCTTTTCCTCTGTCCTTGTTTTGAAAGCCTGTCTGCAATGTGTAATTAACACATCCAAGTGCCATTACTTTTCTTAGTTTCTTAGATTCACCTGAAGATGAATCTAAGGAGCTTGATGCACACAATTGAACCCAACCTCTTTTGCAGCGATGGGAGCGTGAGCCAGTCGCAGGACGACAGCATTGTTGGAACGCGGCAGTGCAGGCACAGCCTGGCCATCATGCCCATTCCAGGAACCCTCTCCTCCAGCAGCCCTGACCTCTTGCAGCCTACAACTAGCATCCTGGATTTCTCTAATCCTTCAGGTAAACCAGCAGCATTAGCTTGATTTACAGGATCATTACATGGCAGCTGGTTCAGGGGGAATATTGCATCTTTTCCATCTTTTAAGCATCAAACACACTGGGCACAGTTACCTCTTTATCTTGTGACTCTAACAAGTCCAGACTGGAGCTTTTTTGTAGTGTGACACTTAGCTTGTTTTCACAAAGCATTGAGAGTCTTTGATTTACTGGAGTTTACCAGAGCTCTGATGGAAGCAGTGCCCTTGTCTGCACCCTTCTCTTTTGTCATCTCTTCCCAATACTGGTACTCCTGATGATTTGATTTGTCCATCCATCATCTTCAGATACATATTTCAAGCAGTACTGTGGATGGAATAGGACTGCCGTGGTACCAAGAGTGATGTTAATGTCTTACATACAATGTCAAACATTACATAATATATGTCTGAAAAACTGCAAGATGTTTTGGGATGTGTGGTCTGCGCTTCCATTGCTGTTACTGTAGGAACAGTTTATATGGTGGCTGCAGGAGGCATTTATTACATGCCTGTAAACGCGGCAAGTCAGAATCTTGTTTCCCTATTTCAAGTATAAGTTCTGTGTGTAAATACATGTTCTGTAAAGTGCCTAGTGGCTATGACTTAGGGTAAACTTGCAGGTTTCCCCTTTAAAAGGAATGTATGCAGATACATACGCTCAATTTCATAAATGTCCGTAGGAGTTAGGTTCCCTTTTGTGCTGAAAATGCAGGTTCTTGCTGTCTGCGTGAGAGTCACGCACATATTGTCTAAGAATCTTCATTTAATACCGTACAAGTTACTGCAGAGTATCAGATATTGATAACTAATCCTTTACGTTTACTATATGTTTACTATAACAAATATGCTGTCACTTTTGAATAGAAGAGCAAACCAAAGTACTTGTGACAGTGCACTACATACACTTTATCAGTTCTGTAAACATCTAGATCTTGATTTGGTGCTGATGTGGTGTTTTCTTTTCTCCTGCCCGCAGCTGTTGGGTTTTACTGTAAGTATCCTGATGTACAGCATCCTGTAGACCTTAATACTGCATGGCTTGCCTGTTAAACTTAACACTTTCATACGTTGTGTTGATAATGTTATTACTATTAGGGCATTAAGATAGTCCTTTTCTCCATAATCTTCCCTCAAATAAAAGAAACCTGTAGGTTTTCTTTCCAGGCATGGTGCTGTGCTGAGGCTGAGACCTGCATTTTATTCCCATTTCTGCCACCAACACGCTGATGACCTTTGGCAGTTCCCTTTGCTTCTCTGTGACCTTGCTTTGAGGAATGAAGTTGCTTATGTCCCTTTTACGAAACTGAGACTTTAGATGATGCTGTAGTTTGAGATCGTGTCTGTTCTGTTGGACTCTGTAACTAAAACCATGTGCATGCAAACTTGAAATGTGTTTCGTATTGACAATGCAAGCTGTATAATGCAGAAGAAAATTATTATATATATATGTATATATATAGTTCATCTGCTTAAAAGCAAAGACAGATGTGTTCATAATAGAAATTTCCATCAGCTGTCAGAAGTTACACTCAGTTTTGGTTGGGTTTTGTGTTTTTTCCCTTTTTCCCCCCCAAATTACACTTCAGTTTTTGGTTTTCTACCTTGAGTGTGTTCTGATGGTTAGGTATGTTGATACCAAGGTACAGATGTTGGCCTCTTCTCTTGACTTATTACGATTTTTAGGAGGGCAGCATTTCCAGTTATTCAGTATATCATTTTCACTACTTTCACCCCCAAATAAGTACATAATACTTATTTCTGTCTTCTGTTGCCTCTGTTCATGTTTGCATAGAACTTTTCAATTTCAGCTAGTCCCCAGCTGTTAATGAGACTGTTCTGGGAATGGGATAGTCATAAGAATGAAATTGTCAGTAGAATTTGTTTTCAACCAGATTGGGGTTTTTAAGCAGCCTTTTTCGTCCCATCTTCCAGGTTAGCTACAAGTGATGCTGAGACTTTCTTTTTTCAGTGGGTGGAAACTCTTTTGGAGGCTGTTGCTGTAATAACAGCCCCTCACTTCTCTCACTTAGAATTGCTATTCTAGGAGTTAATGGCACATCCAGCCTGGTTTTTGAATAGCATCAAGCTCTGGAGAAGGCTGAGCCTCCCACCTTCTCAGGTCTGCAGAGAACTGGTGAGGTTTTAATCTGCAGAGTTTAGGGAGGGTAGGAAACTGCTTCCCTAACTTTTAAATCAGTGCACACTCTGCCCCTTGACTTGATTTCCCCATCAGTTTTATTATGAAAATCAAATCTTCTGTAATGGAGCGAATGATTTCCAGTCCTCGAGCTGTAGATGAAACGTGTGTTTCTTCAGATATTTATTTCCTGCTGTAGGCTGCCTCGGAGAAAGCTGCTCTCTAATGCATTTATAATACATGAAATGTGCTATAAATAAATACACTAGCCAAAGAATTAGCTGCTGGCAGCAGCTTAGTTCCTTCAGGGTGAGATAGTGAGTGTAAAAGTTTGCAGCTAGTTATGGGAACAACCAAATCTCCTTTGCTCTTCCCAGCCTCCTGCCCGCAGCCCATCCGTGCATGCTCCATGGCTTCCCTTTCCCGGGAAGGGTGCCCTGGCACGTGTCTCAGAAAGACAGAAGAGCCAAAGAAGGAATAAAGGATGCTGCCAACGATTCTGAGATATGCTGAGAAGGGCAGTGTGCAGCTTAGCAGTGTATCTAGGAGTCTTATACTTCGATTGTGGTCATGGGATCATAAAGCTGTGGAAATGCAGGGAGGAACAGAATCCTCTTGTTTGCTTCTCGAAGCTGTACATTTTAATGCATATTTATCAAGGCCAGCATGGCTTTTTATCCCCCGCTAGCTGGGTTTTTTTTTTTTTGTTTTCTGGCTATCAAAAGAAGCACTAAATGACCTCGTTTCTTTTCAAGGGAAAAGTAACTTCGCACATTAAAGGTGTTACTCTGTTATTTCAGATATTCCTGATCAGGTAATCAGGGTTTTCAAAGCAGATCAGCAGAGTTGTTACATTATCATCAGCAAAGACACTACAGCAAAAGAGGTGGTGAGTCACGCCGTCCACGAATTCAACTTGACGGGTGCCCCAGAGACCTACTCCCTCTGTGAAGTGTCAGTCAGCCCCGAGGGGGTCATCAAGCAGCGGAGGCTCCCCGATCAGTTCTCCAAGTTGGCCGACAGGATTCAACTCAATGGACGGTAAAAATGCACCTTGTTTTAACTTCAGTTTGGATTCATGTGCTTTTTAGGATTGAAACATCTGTAAGATGTTTCAGCCTGACCAGCAGGTCGAAGGAGGTGATCCTGCCCCTCTACTCTGCTCTCCTGAGACCTTACCTGGAGCATTGTGTGCAGTTCTGGTGTCCTCAACATAAAAAGGACATGGAACTGTTAGAACAAGTCCAGAGGAGGCCACGAGGATGATCAGGGGCTGGAGCACCTCCTGTATGGAGACAGGCTGAGAAAGTTGGGGCTGTTCAGCCTGGAGAAGAGAAGGCTGCGTGGAGACCTCAGAGCAGCCTTCCAGTATCTGAAGGGGGAATATAAGGATGCTGGGGAGGGACTCTTCATTAGGGACTGTAGTGACAGGACAAGGGGTAATGGGTTCAAACTTAAACAGGGGAAGTTTAGATTGGATATAAGGAATAAATTCTTTACTGTGAGGGTGGTGAGGTACTGGAATGGGTTGCCCAGGGAGGCTGTGAATGCTCCATCCCTGGCAGTGTTCAAGGCCAGGTTGGATGAAGCCTTGGGTGATATGGTTTAGTGTGAGGTGTCCCTGCCCATGGCAGGGGGGTTGGAATTAGATGATCTTAAGTTCCTTTCCAACCCTAACTATTCTATGATTCTGTGATTCTAAGATCCCATCCCATTCAGGGAGGGATCATAGAACACCAAATTAGAAGGCACCTCAGGGATCATCCGGTCCAATCTTTGTGCGCAAAGCATAACGTAGAATCTATGTCCCAGCGCACTGTCCAGTTGAATCTTAAGTGTGTCCAGTGTTGGTGAGCCCAAAACTTCCTCCCCACATCTACAGCAGCTGCTCGATGACAACTCAATATAGCAGTTTGGGATAACATATATAGTGGCTTACACTGAAAAAGGGGAAACTTACATCTTTTCTGACACTTTCCACATGTACTTTAGGATTAAAACATACAATTACTTTCTCAGTGATGTCATGTTGCAGTGAACTGATGCTAACCTGAGATAAATTCTTCCATTTCTATGTAAACTGTTATGAATGTTTCTTGCATGTTAAGTGCTTCGGTTTTATCTGATGACCTGGTCCATACCAGAAGAAAGTTTATTAAGTAAAAAATTCTTTAGTTGTCTTTGCTAGGCAACAGAGGGGATTTATGAGGAAGAAACTTTGGTGTATCTGAAAGTGATCTGCTTGGGACCATGGAAATGAATTTTCCAGATATATTTTCATTTCCTCAATACTATGTGCTTCATGTAAATAGTAATGTGTCACACTATTTATGTAAGAAATCACACTAAATTTGTGTGGGAAATAGTGAAATACATTAACAAGAGATTTCTCAGGACTTATGTGTATTTAAAATGTTACTTCACTGCTGAATTTGCAAATGGCAGAGTAACTGAGCTTTTTCCAAGGGTGAAAGATACAGCGTATTATGGAGAATGAAACAGAAGATGCTAGCAAAAAGGTAGATAAAACCAACTTTGGAAATGTTTTTTTACGCCAGTAATGTTGATACCTGATGCTAAAGTACAAGGTTATGCTGTCCCTTCTTGTATCTGTCTTTCTCTTTCACAGTGTTGTCAACAGTAACGCACAAATACTCTCACATAAACACTCCCATGGTGTCAGTGATGCCCACTTTGAGTGGTGTAGTTCAGTGCCTTTGTGTTCACAAACCCTCTGAAGCACATTTCTAACGTTTTATTGTAACTCAATTATTCTCTAGGTATTATCTTAAAAACAATATGGAGACAGAGACCTTATGCTCAGATGAGGATGCTCAAGAGCTGCTAAGAGAAAGCCAGATTTCCCTCCTACAGCTGAGCACCATTGAGGTCGCCACTCAGCTCTCCATGAGAGACTTTGAACTCTTCCGCAATATTGAGCCTACAGAATACATCGATGACCTTTATAAGCTGGACTCCAAGACAGGAAATGCTCACCTGAAACAGTTTGAGGATGTCATCAATCAGGAGACCTTCTGGGTTGCCATGGAAATTCTAGCAGAGCCCAACCAGCTCAAGAGGATGAAGATTATTAAGCATTTCATTAAAATTGCCCTCCATTGCCGAGAATGCAAGAACTTCAATTCCATGTTTGCAGTTATAAGGTAAAATGCTTCCATTTGTCAGATCTGGTTTGTGCTGTCAGAGGCAATTCTGATAATCTAACTGGAAAGGAAAGAAATAGGTTTATGCTGAACAGATCACTCATGGCACGGGGTGGTTGGAGGGGAATTACCAAGCTTTTCAGAAACCAGGCTGCACAAAGAGGTGCATTGTCACGGCCATCTTTTCCTTCCTCCTCCTCAGAAATACAGTGTTTCTTGATGCTTGATGTGACTGTCTCTATTTTAAGCATTACCTAGCAGGGAAGGAGAAGAGTTGGACAAGAGCAGTGTTTGATTGATAACTTCAGAAACCCGCCTGAGCACTGCTGTCATTTCCATTCTGGCACCCCATTTCCCTTCTTTTCTCGGTTGCTGTTGCCATGTCAGTGTGCACCGACTCGTACCTGTGATTATGAGATTACTTTATTTCTTCCTTTCATTTTAAGGACTTCCTCAAATCACTCTGGTTTTAGTTACATTTTCCTTTCAATTCTTTTCTGTCATCTGCTCCCTTATCTATTTTTTCCCCTCTTCATTTGGACACTCAGACTCTCTCTTCTGTTTTATACTGGATGCTGCTACTTTAACAGCATGAGTTCAGCATTTGCTTTCTTTGCAATTATCTTATACCCAGGTTTTAAGAAAGAAAAATAAAGGTGCCGTGATTCATCAGACAAAGATTTGGATTCTTGCTGTATCCCAGCATCTTTGAAAACACCAGTTTTAACTGTTTTCTTCCATGTCTAGCCAGCTTCTTGAATGCTGTTGCCTTCTGTTTAGTCATACATTAAATAATGAATGAATCTCCTTAAGGGGCACTGGGCAGCCGTTGGGGCTGGGGCTGCTCGTTACATGGTGAATACACATGTGGATAGCAAATCTAATTTCTATATTCTGCTCCCTAATTCCTCGCCATTTATTGTGGGTGGAGAAGTGACTCTTCCTGCTTCTCAGTTACCTCTGATCAGGCCGTGACTGAAGTGGTCTTTGGTCAAAATAAGAAGTCAATAAATTAGGTTTTGTCTTGCCCTGGTTTCCAGAGGAGTGTGTTTTTGTTAGCGTATGCCACGGGGGTTCTCTTTCTTGCCTTGCCTTGCATATCAATATGGTGCCATATGTTTCATGAAGTAGAAAGATAACCGTCCTAATGTAGCATGGAAAAGAGGGGGGCTGTGTGGTGGCATATGCTTGATTTTTCATGTGAGAGAAGGCTTTGTTTGTGATTTGACAATAACATAGGGAGAAATCTCTATAAAAGAATAAAGCAAATGCACCGTAAGTTTCTGAAGTTTTCAGAGTCTTAGAATAGCAGATTTGTCAATTGTGTAATTCTGGACTTACATTGAATGCTAGGAAATGATACTTTCCAATTCAGCTGCAAGGTGATCATTGCAGAATTTCATGAGCAAACTTGGTGACAAATTCTAATGGGGAGGATGGATCCATTTCCTTCATTTTAATTTGCTGTATCACATCCAACTAAGTCTGGTGATACTTAATGAGAGCACAATGACAAGTTTTAGCATTGCTGCTGCTTCTGATTCTTAGTCTGTTGGTGGCCATATACAAATGCTCCAAACATGGTCCTCTGCAGTCCTGCCACTTTTGCTTGGGATAAGCTGTGCATTGTTCTCACTTGCCACTGTAGCTGTGTATTCACCTCATTAATTCTCCCCCCTTTTGTCCTTATTGTGGTAAACGTTTTTACAGGAGAGAAGTGGTGCTTAAATGGAACGGGCACCAGCCCTGTGTTACGGAGGGATTGTTTTGGCAGGCTAACTAAAAATTGGTACCTTGTGAATAAGAAGCAGTCATGGTTTTTACAGTTCTCTTTCTCTTGCTCACAAGAGTGAACAGCAGAGGTTTATTGTGATCAGCTTGCAGCCTGGCTTTCACCCAGCCTTACAGTTAGCCTTGTGAAAAGCTATTTTTAATCCTTAAAACAAACCCCAAGCCCTTTACTTCCTTTTGAAAGGTAATGATTCCACTAACAGCTAATAATGAAACAAATCTGCCTTCCAGTGGGTTAAATCTAGCACCAGTAGCACGTCTCAGAGGCACTTGGGAGAAGTTACCAAGCAAGTATGAAAAGCACCTACGAGACCTGCAAGATCTCTTTGATCCATCTCGAAACATGGCAAAATACCGCAACATCCTCAGCAGCCAGAGCATGCAGCCTCCAATTATTCCACTTTTTCCTGTTGTCAAGAAGGATATCACCTTTCTGCATGAAGGTAATGTCAGACACAAGAGAAATAACAAACTGAGCACTGAATATGCTTTAGCCCTGATTCAACAGATGCTTAAAAGAAGCTGCCACCAGTAGGATGCTTTTGATGTGTCCTTTGTAGGAGTAAAACAAAATAGAACTGTGCATGAATAATGGAAGAGGCTGTTCCTAGACAGAAATTAAAAATTAAAAGTATATCTTTAATATTTTAAAAGCAATGCTTAATCTTCATCAGGTGTCCAAAGGTTTAGGTGGAACAGTAGGTGAATGCTAACTGGTACTTACACAACTTCAAGTATACTCCTCTTACAAGAACTTGCTGCAGCGTTTCTAGGGTTTCATTCCATGTTGTGGCTTTCAGGCAGCTACAATGATCTAACACCTCCTACTCCTGCTTTCAGCATTTTCAATGGGTTTTGTTTAAACATTTCTATTTTGTTCCTTTTACACAAGGTTCTGTTCACGATTGGTTAAGTTTAAGCATTTCCAAATATGCCCAATTCTTGGTTGTGGTGTTTCAGACCTGTTTGGACTTACTTCAGAATGTGAATGCTGTTGGATGTTAGTTCTATTAGGCAGAAGCTCTTCCCTGTGAGGGTGCTGAGGCGCTGGCACAGGGTGCCCAGAGAAGCTGTGGCTGCCCCATCCCTGGCAGTGTTCAAGGCCAGGCTGGACAGGGCTTGGAGCAAGCTGCTCCAGTGGAAGGTGCCCTTGCCCATGGCAGGGGCTGGGAACTGGATGAGCTTTAAGGTCCCTTCCAACACAAACCAGTCTGGGATTCTATATATTATTTAATCATCTATGCCAGTGAATTTGAGCATAACTCACGTACTCCTTTTTCCCTAATGCTTGTTACTTTAGAAATAGATTAACAAAACCAATACTAGAGTGGACCTAATGATCATTTCTGTTTTGCCATTAAGGCAGTTTTGGTGATGGAGGGTCAGGGAGGAGATACTGTGAGTGACTAGAAACACATTACCTGTTAGAAAGTATTTCTGACTCATTGTTTTTTTTTTTTCCTTTCTTTCCTTATGTGTTTGTTTCCATTAATTAGGAAATGATTCCAAAGTGGATGGCCTGGTGAATTTTGAGAAGCTCAGAATGATTGCCAAGGAAATTCGCCAAGTTGTCCGAATGACCTCGGCAAACATGGATCCGGCTGTGATGTTCAGACAAAGGTGTGCACTTTACAGTAGGATTGAAGGTGTCTGGGCTGGGTGGGGACCTGGGGCTGTGTGCTCATCAGTGCCTTTGTGTTTCATGGTGTAACTTCCCATTGGCATTTACATCAGAGCCACAATCTTGATCAAATTATGGCAATACAATTGATGCTTCCAAGACCTGCTTTTAATAACCACTGAACCAATTCTCTGTCTTTAATAAGAAGAGTAGGTTTTCAGTTTAATGATTCGCATTTTTGCTAAACGTGTCAGTAGATTTTTGGGAAAGGTTTAATATTAGGGGGATATAACATCTGTATCTGATAGGTATAAAAAGCACCTAAATCAGCCATGTATACATCTGAAACGCTGCTTCAAAACCCCACTGGTAACATATGAAACCCAAACAAAGTTTTTTTATTTGTTCTAAGCACAGCTTGCCCCGCCTACATAATGTGTGATATGTTCAGGCTGCAAGCAGTGGAGGGGGTTTGCTTGGTTTATTTTTTCTTGGGGTTTGTTTTTTCTCCTGATGCATAATATCATCAGGCTCCCTGTTGGCAAACTGGAGAGTAAAATCACCACAGCTTCTAATCTGACGCTCATAAGCTCCAGTTTATATTCAGTGGAGCTAATTAATGCCCTGCATCTCTTTAAAAGGATCAGGGACTCTTGTGTCCATGCAAGTCCTGATGTCTGCAGATCCCTGCTAAGGAAGGTAGTGGTGCCTTGCACTGTAGTTTGCGTCTTGCACTAATGGGCCAGACAAAAGTCCTTCGGGATGCAGTTGGGGAGGGGAGTTTGTGACAAGGTGATGTCCTCTGCTGAATCACTAGGTACTTGAAAAAAAAATGACATACCAAAAAATGAGCTTTGTACAAGCCCTAACTAAATTCCAGTCGATAGGTCACCTCCGAGTTGTAATCCTCTTGGATTTATGAAGTCAGTTACATCAGTGCAGTGGAAGGAAATACCATATGCAAGGGTACGTGGCATATATAAGAGCATTGAGATTTGGCTCCCTGTGGCCTTCCAGAGGTCAGGATTCACAGGTGATGGTGAATCATGTTTGCAAGGCTGACTGTCAGGAAACAAAGTCATTTTGTTTAAAATGGGTCCAGTTGAGTTTTGAGACAAAGATAACAGATCCCTTGTTAATGTTGTTTGACGAGGGATCTGTTTCACAGTGGAGATTCACCTTCATACAGTTGGATTTGAATTGGCAAATTCTCTCTGTAATGTAAAGTCATACAGCTACTTACTGGTCAGTTAGGATTGCTTTTCAGAATCTTTCCCATTCACAGATGAAATCAGTCTATAAATAAATCTCCCTGATGCCCCATACACTTTCTAACACTTAATGAAGTCTGATCATTAAATGAGTTTAATAGTAAATAGTTAGCTTTAGTGTGTTTTTCTCACGATTACACAACACATTTTAATGACCATCATTTAAAGGATGCACACTGACATAAAATGCTCAGGCATCTAATATCAGAGATAGTGCCAAAGATTAAAAGAAAATAAATCCATATTTTCAACATCATTTATATTCATTTTCATTGCCTCTGGTGTTTGATCTATCAGTTTGTGTTCTGAAGCACCAATAAATGCTTTTGAAGATTAAAAATTAACAAGAAAAGATGTTTGTTAGTGGCAACATGAGAATTGCTGGCGAGTTCATTACCGATTAATATAGAGCATCTACATTTTCAGCATGTATTTGGTGACTAGCTTGTTTTCCAGCAAGCAATCAAGGGAAAACAGCATCATAAACTTGAATACTGATGGTTTCTCATTTGCTTACTGCAGTCCTAATGCAAAGAGCAAATTAATTGAAGCACACTTCCTTCACTTTGAATAAGTTGGACCGTTTTGGCTCGCTCCCTCCAAACTGAATTTGACTTAGGGGAAATCCTTAACAAGGAAACTTACTGGGAGCTTGGTTTGTAAATTCATAGGTTAAACTTGAAACAGAAAACTGATAGATGTTCTTCCATGTTGAAGTGTTTGTGCAAGTCCTGCCCTTGCATTCCATTCCAACATCGTGTTCTTGTTTGAGAACAATTTTGCCGTATAGAAACTCTTTCTTTTCTGTTCTTTCCTGTCTACATCTTTCTTCCTGACTCTCAACTGTTTTATTTTTTTCCTGTGCTTTTCTGTTCAAACACATGCTTCAATGTATATGGCTCTTGCTTACAGGAAGAAGAGGTGGAGAAGTTTGGGGTAAGTGTAGAGATGAATGCAACTAAGATAAATAAAGATTATGCAACTCTTAACATACTGCATCCTCCTCCTTAGTGCATGCATCTGAAATACAGCATGCATTTTATTAACCCTGCAATACATGTATTTTGGAAACCAGGAATAAGAGGTTACAGTCAACGTTATACTGCAGCTATAAGAATTCTGAGTTGCTTTTATGTATTGGATAAGTTATTTGAGTTTTGGCTTTATGCATATAAAAACCCCTGCTGTGCAGTTATATTGGTAGGCAATCTATTTTGGGAAATAAATAGCTTGCTTTTTAACGTGTAACAGAATGGTTTAAGCCATTTTGGATTTTAAACTATGAGGACGTTATGAATTGTGATAACGATATGATGATTTCCCCCCTGAAATTTAAGTTCAAGCTTCAAAGCATATCTTTTTAGTATATATTTAAACTGTACCCTCCTTGACTTCCCTGGGAGTCTTGATTGTGCAAGGATTAAATAATGAAATGACTACAAATGAGAGTGCTGAGATATGAAATTCCTGACAGACATAAAACAGTGATTTTAGGAAGACATGTAGCCATATTTAAGTGTTCTTATGTGTCTTTTTGACCATAAAACTGTTACCTGTGTACCTGAGCCTATGTGCCTTTGCACTTTGGAATTCTACTTCTTTTTATACTGGGGTATCTGTTTTAAAGCCAGCTGTGTATTAGTATGTTGACATTGTGCCTATAGGATGGAGTCAGGGATGTTCCTGGTGCTTTGCCCTCCCTGCCATCACTTTGCCACTCTCAGGGATACCCAGCGTGGCAATTCAGTTTGTTATCTATGAGCGTTCAGGCACTTGTGTGCAGAGAACAAATTTACCCCTCCAGCAGTGATGGGGACAGTGCCAGAATTTGTGCTAAAGGAACCCAGGTTTGGGTACAGGTCCCTGATGTGAAATCAGTTGGGTAGTCAGTAATCACCCACTCATGGTGTACAGCACCTGGGGGGAATGCCTTAGACCCAACTGGAGTAGTTTCTAGCCATTGGGATTACTGGGAGCACAAGGGAATATGAAAGGGAAAAGTAATTTTTAAAGGAAATTGGATTAAATTGCCTTTAAAAGGCAAGTCCAGACTTAAAAGAAAAGCAGTGTGTATGTAAGCAATAAAATATTTATACCATTAAAAATAAACATGATGTAGTATATTGTTTCATCATATAATAGTTATTAGCTTTGTTCTTACCTGGAGGAGGTAGGAATACCCTTTGGTTTGAATAAGTGTGAACAGTCTGTCATGCCTTTTGCTGCTCTTTGCCTGTAATAGAATCTCTCTGTAATTAAGCTATAAATTTCTGCCAGTTTTAGGTTTATGTTTGCTCTTGAATTGATTGATCATCTTTGAAAGTATTCCAGGATTGATTTATTTCTCATCTTTGGAAATCCTGCAGTCAGCTGTTCCCCACCATCTCTTATTTCTAAGCTCACTGTGCTTGATTCCATAGACTTCCTCTAACAACATGTTTCATTCTGACTCTCTTGGTTATTGTGCTGGAGATGTTTTATTCTGCCACTCGCGATTCTCTGAGTACATCCAGGATCTTGATAAACAGAGAATTTACCCTTTTAAAATGAAGTTATTCCTCCAAATGTTTAAAAAAGCCCCACAAACAGCCAACATTGAACAACTTTGACCCTTTCCATTAGAATTTACACATATGTCGTGGTTTAAACCAAGTCCACACACAGCTCGTTCACTCACTCCCCCCCTCACTTCCCCAACTCCCGGAGAGTTAGGAAGGAGAATCCAAAGAATGTAGCCCCCATGGGTTGAGATAAGCACAGTTTAATAGCCAAGGCAACACAAATCACTCCTGCTACTACTACTACAAATAATAATGATAAAGCAAATAACAAGTGAAGAGAATACAACACCTCACCAGCCACCGACCCATAGCTCACCCCACCCTGCCCGACCAAGCACCGACGGATACCTCCTCCATCCCCCCAGAGCTTCCAGCCCTTTCGGGTCTCTCCCGGTTACCTCCTGGGTATGACGTGCTATGGTATGGAATACCTCTTTGGCTAGCCTGGGTCAGGTGTCCTGTCTCTCCTTCCTCCCGGCCTCCCCTCCTCCCTGCAGAGCATGAGCTCAGAAAAAGGCCTTGAACAAACCAAACACCCGAGCAGTAACTCAAAACATACTTGCTGTCAGCAACTGTTCTCAGCCCAGAAGTCAAAACACAGCACTGCACCAGCTACCAAGAAGGAGAAAAAATGACTGCCACTGCTCAAACCAGGACAACATAACACACATAGTGATCTCCAGTGACTAAAAAATTCATTGGACTGGTGTGGCAAAAGAACTTTGACAGTTGAAGTGGAGGTGATGGGTATGTTTGAAGTATACCAAGATCAGTTGTTTGGTCACTCTTTCAGTGTGAATAGGAATGACTGTCAGGGAGAGTGATGGATGCTGACAGTTAGGGGATTATTTCTTTTTGTTTCAGTTGCTGATAGAATTGGCAGCTTATAAGCAGGAATACTGGGAGCCTCATTTCAATAGATGCAAGTCAGAACATACCTGTATTATCACTGTCTTCCTGACCTTTGTTAGGATACATTTTATTAATGAGCTGCTCTTCTGTGAATGTTCTTACTGAGCTGCAGAAAGAAGTTAAGTGTTTAATAAAATGTACTTGGCACAATTAACACATTTTCCCTCTTATTTAAACACTGTCAGAAGCTCAGTTTCCTAAGAGGATTACAGGAGTCACTCTTGTACTCAACTAATTGCCAGAGGTTTCTCTTGTAAGCTGATGCATACAGTGGGTACCAAATTCCTTAAACCAACACAGTTATCAGGTTTGTCCACTCTTGCCATCTGCAGTTGACATAGGTGGGTCTTGCCAAGCAAGAGTTACATGGCTCCTGTATGCAGCGTTGTGCCTCATTCTTCCTAGTCCCACACTCTCTTTCTAGACTCAAATTGCTGCTCTCAGTTTCCTAGAGTATTTTAAGACAAGTGTTGTTTTAATGCTGTTCATCTTTTTAACTCATTTGCATCAGCATGCACTAGCCCTAACTGAAGATTATTGGCATTAATCTGCTTTGGCGTATGCTACTGTAGCTCTTCGCGGCTGTTGAGAACTGAAAGTTGACTGCTTTGCTCCTGTCTCTTGTAGGTCTCTGAGCCAGGGCAGCACAAACTCGAACATGTTGGATGTACAGGGAGGTGCTCACAAAAAACGTGCTCGTCGCAGCTCGCTCCTGAATGCCAAGAAGCTGTATGAGGATGCCCAGATGGCCAGGAAGGTGAAGCAGTACCTGTCCAACCTGAACGTGGAGACAGACGAGGAAAAGATCCAGATCTTGTCACTTCAGTGTGAGCCTGCTTATAGCACACGTAAGTACAGTGACCTGGAACGGTGGCTGCCCCATCCCTGACAGTGTTCAAGGCCAGGTTGGACACAGGGGCTTGGAGCAAGCTGCTCAAGTGGAAGGGGTCCTTGCCCATGGCAGGGGTTGGGACCGGATGAGCTTTAAGGTCCCTTCAACCCAAACTATTATGTGAGTCTGTGATCTATGAGATTATATAAAAAAATACTTGTTCCTTCCTTAGAAATATTCATTTAAGAACTTTCTCTTCTCCCTCCCAAGAAAAAGCCCTCCAATAAGTGCTTGTTTGTCAATTCATGTGCTGACAGTTTCAACAAGCTGGCATTTGTCTTCAGATCTTGGGTGAAGTCAGAAAACTTCAGTGATGTTTTGTGTTTTGACCTTTAGTTCTTAAACTGTGTGTCTTCTCATCAGGCTGGAAGGAAATTCAATAGTACATTAGCTCTATTCTTGCCCTGTTGTCCTTGTAGAGAATTAGGAAGGATAAAAGTAACGTTTACCGTAGGAACGGCAAGAAAATGAAAAGAGACAAAATCAATATAGAAACTGCAATGGATTACAACTTAGAATAAATGAAGATTGTTGAGAAGGAGAAGTTGGGTCAATATTGGCTGATGGGATTGACATGACTTGACAGTCAAAAACTGAGAGCTGCAGCAGGAGTTTCCATAACTCGAACTCCTGTGCAACTGCCTAAGTAAAGAAACTGTTACTGACCTGCTGGCCTACGCAGCTCTGTACATTCACATTTAGAAATGAGAAATGGTAATCTCATTTCATTTTGATCCATAGAAATTTTCACTCGCTTGAAAGGTTGCTTTGTTTCACAATAGAAGAGTAGAAACCGTGCTAATCGGGATAATGTTTCATGCTTGTCTGCTGTCCAAACACAGCATTTTAGGGCTTTTTAGTTTGTTCTCCAACACTGTTTTGTCTCTGACATGGGAAGTTAAAAGCATGAATAGGAGATGACATTTTGAAAATAAAATTTTAAGTCCTTTCTGTTATTCACTATTAAGAATGCAAATCCTTATTATTCCCCCAGGTGCCTTTTTATGCAATTGGTTTTTAACATTTCCGGTTAAATAGCACTGATGCAGGAATGGTTGAAATGACCATATTGATTCCCTTTTTGAACTGTTAAATTCTGTGTAGCCACACAGAAATCTCAGGCTCCCTTTGAACTGGAAGATGCGCAGCATCATGCCTTGGCATTGGATGTGCTTGTGCTGTGTTCAGCCAGATATGCTGTAGCACAGAATGTTTCTGCTCAGAAGTAACACTATTGTGGGTTTTATGCTTTACACCCCCACTGAAACAATAAATTAAAGTGTGTCAGGATGAGCTCTTGGTAGATGATCTATGTGCAAACATAACAGTGGCCATACTATGCCCAGGAGACAAACATAGACACGACGAGGTTGGTTTTCAATTGTTCTAAATAAATCACTGAAAACCTTGTTTGCACAGTGCTAGCCATGGATATTTGGCAAGTAAAAACAGGGAATAAATACTGAGTGTTCTTATTCCATGCAGTTAAGTAAATCTAGTCCTTTTTTGTCTTAACCTTCGGAAAAGGCAAATGAAGGTTAAGCAAATATACAAATAAATGCATGTTATTGACATGCCTATCTTTAAAACCTGGGAAAAACAAAAACCCAACAGATTGGTTTTGTGCTGATGGGGTTTTTTGCATGCCTCCAGAAGAGAAGAGCTCCCCAGTCTCTTATCTCAGCAGTATGATTCTCCTGGCCTTGCTTGCAGAAGGAGTGAGCAGGAGTGATGCTGCAATCCAGACTTTTCCAAGGGAATTTAAGGAGAATTCAGATGGTGTTACCTTCAGAGTTTGTTAATTGCTGTGTGATTAAAGTAGGAACTGCATCAGTGCTGTGTTGTAAATCAATTGTGCCACCTAGTGAAAGCTTTGATGCCGCTTGCAGAACAACCATTCCTTCTCCCTTCAGTGGCATGACGTAAGCTTGAAGGAGATGTTGTAAGACTTTTGCATCTTATGTGCAAACATCTAAAATATGGACCTATGGTAGAGATAAATCATATTTTTTGGGTTTTGATAAAGTGTCTCTATGACACTTCAAAGAGTTTATGTTTTTTGATGCTATTTCATGTAGCAGCCTCTTAAGTGTAACAAGATCATAGAACGATTTGAGATCACAGAATGACTGAGATGGTGAAATAGGTGTGTTTGGAATAGAAATGGTTTTGGCTATGCTTTATTTGCTTCATACTGTGGTTGCTTTGTCTGGGTGGTTGTACTCAGAATGACTGTAATAATCCTGAAGTTCAAAGTGCAGAGATTCTTACATGCAATTTCTCTGTTACACAGTGACAAAGAACTTAAGTGAGAGAAGAGGAGGGAAATCCTCTGAAATGTCTCCGGTACCCATGAGGTCAATTGGCCAAACCACTAAAGCCCATCAGCCTCAACAGAACAGGATGAGTCAAGTTCTTCAGGTTCCAACTGTGAATTTATACCCCAGTAGGAAAAAGGGACTGACGAAGGAACATGTCACATTCAGTGAGTATCTTCAGTTCACCTGTCTGGATAGGCTCACTAACTAAAGAGGATGGGGCTGTCTTAACACCTCTCTCTTGAACAGGTCAGATGTACCATGTTAAGTCTTATGAAACCTTGGGTGCCATGGTTTAGTGTGAGGTGTCCCTGCCCATGGCAGGGGGGTTGGAACTAGATGATTTTAAGGTCCTTTCCAACCCTAACTATTCTATGATTCTGAAGGGACCTCGCACAGTCAAAGCAGAACAGCATTGCTTGTTTGCTTTCATGACAAAATGAAGTGTAATTTATTTAGGTGAAATTATTGAAACAAATTACAGAGATTTAATGTTTTAACCTCTGGAGCAGCATTATAACACTTTATTGTCCAGTGGAGCAACATGTAGTATTTGTTGATGCTCCTATTTAATTAGTTAATGCTCCTAGTGAGCATCAGGTTTTTCTGTCTCTGAATTTACTAGTTGCAGAGCAGTATTATATATTGAAATACTTTTGACCTGTTTGTGTAACTGTTGTATTATTTGAAAGCTACAACTGTGGGTAATGTAAACAGTTAGTTGCAGTCAGTAAATGATATGAAATGATTCTATGATACATTGAGCATCAGTATCCATTAAAACAGCTTCAGGAAATGATCTGTTGCAGCATACAGAAGAATAGTACGCACCAATGATTCTGTTGTTTTCATAGGCACAGGTTCCCCACAGAAGTCATTAAGCTTGTCTGAGGAAGTAAGTAATAAGAAACAAACAGATGACACAATGTCCATGGCATCTTCTTTGCACTCCAGCCCTCCTGCTTCTCCTCAGGGCTCTCCACGCAAAGGTACGTGTGCTGGGTGAATGTTCACTGTGCGCTTGTCAGCATTAGTCTCAGGAACTCCTGCTTGTGTTGCACTAAAACCAGGGTGGGTCATGGCAGGAGTGTTTATTGCTAAGGATATGTAAGAGAAATAAATAGTAGTTTAGAGTAGTCTTCGTATTAGAAGATTTAGAATAATCTTGACTATTCGTAATCAGGATTAGAATCATGTCTTTCTACGAATAGAAATACATTTTCATTGTGTTTGTATGTTTTGGCCTTAAAGTTAACCAGTATTTAAAAAGAAGAAAAGTTTTGTTAGCAATTGCTTAAGTGCTTCTTACAGAACTCCCAGTAGTTCTTAAGTTTCAGCGTATCAGCTAAGATTTAGGTGGCCACTTAAATGAATGGGATTCATAGACCTGGGCATTTCTTGAAGGCAAGTATTGCACAGAAACAGAGGCTGCTGAGACACCTTACGGTGTTGCTTTAGGTACCTGGAATATCAGATGGGTAGGTGCAACTGGAGAGAACATGGTTTCGTAGTTCTCCAGAAGAGATGTCTTCCCTCTAATCCTCGAGTCGTTACTCATACTTCTTGTTCTTGTGCACAGGGCTTTGTATACATCCCTGTTTATCATGATGCCCTGAAAACCCCTTTATTTTTGATGTCTTCGTCTTAAAAGACCTGCATCACTTCATCATTAGCAACCTTGGATGGGAATTCAGTTGAAATCTGTTAACACCACTTTGTAGTCAGCCCATGTGGTCAGTGCTGAACGGTGTAAGGCATTTCTCCGTCTCTTCTGTGCTGCTTTGCCTCACTGACAGCCCAAAGCCACAGGACTGGCATGGCACGGCATGGTGGCTTACTGCACCTTCTCACCCTTTTCAGTGGGAGATCATGCTGCTCCGTCCACTTCTGCCTTCACAAGATACTGTTTCCTTTAGGAGAATGCCACTTATTTTACTTAAGCACAGCATATGTATAAAAAGCTTAATTACTTGGTTCTGCCAGATCTCAGTTCCACTGAGATTTTTGAGCATTGCTTATGGATATGTTATTTTTGTTAACTTTCATCTGGGTCTTTGAAAATAATGTTTTGTTTCTTTGGGATTATTTCATTAATTCAACTTGCTTTCAATATATTTTTAGCACTGATGTAATTTGAGGTGATCTGTACCCTGTTGTATGTGTAGTGCTAACACTTCATTGAACTAAAATTAGGTGCTTCACAGACAGCTGAAAGACACGATTTAGGCACAAATACGTTCCACTTAATCTCATATTTCATTTTCTTTTGATCTATGCCCAAGTGATATGCAAATAGGATTGAAGAAAAAAGGGTTTAAAATCAGGATATTGTTTTTGCTGTTACTTCTCACTTATCGAGGTGTGCCTGTGTGTACTTTATTGTAGTTGGTAACATCCAAAGGTTGGATAACAGCAGTCAGATGAACCTCTCTGGCTCTTCCTCGTCACTCGCCAGTGAAGCCAGCAACAAGAACAGTGGACAACGCAGCTACGGAATAGGTGGGGCTTATTTGCAAAAGAGAATTTGGATGATTGTGAAAGCAAGAGACAGTTCAGACATGAGTGAAAAGGGAGAAAGAGAAGCTGAGCGTGAAAAGGCAGAAGCTGAGCATGGAAAGGCAGAAGCTGAGCATGGAAAGGCAGAAGCTGAGCATGAGCACAGAAAAACGGAGGGATCCCAGTTTAGAAGACTTAGGGAAAGAATCATCTTCAGGGAAAGAACAGCTTTTACTGCAAAAAGGGAAGCAGAGCACGCTGGAGCCTCAGAAAGGAGTGAAAACCAAAAGGACAAAGACAGTGATGCTCTCAGCATAGCAAGTATCTATAGCAACAGCAATCTGTGGACATCTTACTGCCTATGTGTGAAGAGTAGAAGGAGAAGGAAGACTATATGATGTATTTCTAGAAGGAAGACTGTGATGTCCATGTTGTGTCAGATGTCCTGACTTTATCCCAGTTATTTCAGTTATTTATTTACATGTTTAAGCTGTTCAATGTGCTTCCCTTTCAGATATTTGTGTCAGTTATTTATAGTTAATCACCCTTACAGTGCAGTGAAGACAATAAAGTGGTTTAGAAGATCAAGGAACAGGTGCAGTGACAGTTCTGTTACTTAGTGTTTGCACATGCCAATGAAACAGTAAGTTCTGTATCATTCTCTGAATTAGACTCTAGATAGTCCTTCATATGATGTAAATCAAATGCTCACTTCCAGTGTTGGTGTGTATTTGCATTGGTCACATCTTCTGCTGGCCTTTTTGGCCCAGCAAGGACTGCATTTAGTCACTTCATATACATGTGCTGTTCTTTAGCAACCCAGCTTTCAGATAGTGTTAATCTCTTTCATGAAGAGCCCTTTTGTAAGTTCCTGATGAAGAGTATCTTAAAATTAAGATAATACTGATACTAAATGCTCATATTTGCTCTTAAAATCTTACAGCAATATTTAAGCTTAAACTGTGGAATCTCTCGAATGATGAGCTGTATGCTCGGTGGCATGTATGCCAGTGGCTCCAGGTGCCATATTATGAGATCTCTGTATTTTTCATGTACTGAATGGCATCAATCTGCTCTATTCAGTTTGTGTATTGCTGCCATGGCTCTTAGGCTGCCTGGTCATTTCACATTTTCACCTTACTGATGTAAATATAGAATCATAGAATAGTTAGGGTTGGAAAGGAACTTAAGATCATCTGGTTCCAACCCCCCTGCCATGGGCAGGGACACCTCACACTAAACCATATCACCCAAGGCTTTGTCCAACCTGGTCTTGAACACTGCCAGGGATGGAGCATTCACAACCTCCCTGGGCAACCCATTCCAGTACCTCACCACCCTAACAGAAAAGAATTTCTTCCTTATATCGAGTCTAAACCTCTGCTGTTTAAGTTTCAACCCATTACCCCTTGTCCTGTCACTACAGTCCCTAATGAGTAGTCCCCCACCAGCATCCCTGTAGGCCCCCTTCAGATACTGGAAGGCTGCTCTGAGGTCTCCACGCAGCCTTCTCTTCTCCAGGCTGAACAGCCCCAACTTTCTCAGCCTGTCTTCATATGGGAGGTGCTCCAGTCCCCTGATCATCCTCGTGGCCTCCTCTGGACTTGTTCTAACAGTTCCGTGTCCTTTTTATGTTGAGGACACCAGAACTGCACACAATACTCCAAGTGAGGTCTCAGGAGAGCAGAGTAGAGGGGCAGGATCACCTCCTTTGACCTGCTGGTCACGCTCCTTTTGATACAGCCCCAAATACAGTTGGCTTTCTGGGCTGTAAGCGCACACTGAAGCCAGCTCATGTTCATTTTCTCATTGATCAAAACCCCCAAGTCCTTCTCTGCAGGACTACCATGAATTTCCTTTTTGCCCAACCTGTAGCTGTGCCTGGGATTGCTCCGACCCAGGTGTAGGACCTTGCACTTGGCATGGTTAAACTTCATGAGGTTGGCATCAGCCCACCTCACAGGTGTGTCAAGGTCCCTCTGGATGGCATTCCTTCCCTCTAGCGTATCAACAGAACCACACAGCTTGGTGTCATCGGCAAACTTGCTGAGGGCACACTCAATCCCACTGTCCATGTCACTGACAAAGATACTAAACAAGACCGGTCCCAACACCGATCCCTGAGGGACACCACTCGTTACTGGTCTCCAGCCGGACATTGAACTGTTGACCATAACTCTTAATATATGCCAGTCCAGCTCAAAGGCACATGAAGGTAGAAAAGAAGTGAGAAATCAGCAGGGATTTGGGGAAAAAAATGCTTATCTTAGTGCTGTGTCAGCAGTGTATTAATGTGGTCTCCTGTAAAGATTCATTAGCAGATGCTCATGTTCCTATACATGAAGCAGTTGATAATCCAGTATTTTCAAATAAAGGTTCTAATTTTGTAGTTCTATGAATATAATGTAAGGCAAATCATATACAGCTTGCTCCTAGTGAAGGCAGGGATGTATTTCCTGACCTGCAGTGGATTTGCTATAGAGAAACTCACTGGGAACTTCATTAATCCAAGATGTTTTGTCCTCAGATGAAGGGGAACAAACCACAACTTGTTGCCTTTGCTGAGTTCTGTTCATTTCAATTCTTTCCCTGATTCTCTGAGGTCATAAAAAGGTGATTCAGGCAAGTTTTCCATACTAAGGGCTTCTTCTGAAGTGGTCTGGAGGCAGGTGTCCCATTTGGAATGACTTCAGTTATACCAGCAGAAATTTCTACAGGGCGTATGTAGCCAGAACCCATGGAAGTCCCCATTGTAGTAGTCTCTTATGTTCACTCCAAGTATTAGGAGGAGGAGGTGATGGATATATGGGGCTATAACATTATTTGTGTTTGAAAGATGTTATTTGAGGGTAAGGCTAAGCCAAACAGACAAAATGCATTAGGTATTTTGCTCTCCATCTGGTGAGGTCTCTAGCTGATTCTCCTCTGCAGGAGCAGTGCTGGTGTCTGATCCAGCTCCTGCCAAAGCTGTATTTCCTTCACTGTTAATTTTGGAACAGGTAATAAACCCAAACCAGACCATATGGCTAACCCCTGAGTGCTAATAGCTGCCTTTTACCTTAGTCAGTGTCTCCTCATCCACTGCCAAAATCTTTTTTGAGTCACACATAACAGTAGAGCAGAGGGTTAGTGGGAAATACACTGCATTTGTAGTAGAGAACTACAGGAAAGGATGGGCAAGACCTGAGCTATCTACTCACTCTTCATGCTGCAACTGTCAATCCTATTTATGTAGGTTTAACCTTCTGCTCTGGAGAGTAGTGGAGTTTGCAGGGAGGTTATTGGAGTCACTGGGCTCACGCTGTTAAATCAGTGCTAGATGCTGATAGATGCTAAGGGGTTTAGTACTCTAAAAACTGACAGTATGCAAACAGGCTTTCATTCGTTTCTCTTCTAAATATCCTTGCTGCAATGTGTGTGTCAGTGTTCCATTGTCATACCTAGTGAACTCGAATTGCTCTTTGACCAAGACATTCTCCTCTTCCCCAGGCTATGCCCTCATACCTTCCACTAAATCTGATAACTTCTCAGACTCCAGCCACAGTGAGATTTCATCCCGGTCCAGCATCGTGAGCAACTGCTCAGTGGATTCCATGTCAGCAGCACTGCAAGATGAGAGGAGTTTGTCCCAGTCTCTCATTGTGGTGGATTCAGGAGGGCCAGAGAGGAAAGAGCATCCTCAGCCTCTGGCTGATTACAGCCAGCCATGCCCTGGGTAAGATGCAACTGGTTATGGTTGGGCTTGATGTCCTCTGGTGTCAAAAGGGGTAACAAAGCATTGGTGAGGACGCAGTTGTTCACTTCGCTGTTGTTATTAAGCTCCGCTCTGTATGGGAAGAGCCTGTTTTCCCGAGAGACTTATGGTATTACTCTGGTAGACAACAGCTTGTTCCCATTGGTGGGATCAGACAGACATACCATGCAGGAGACTGCAAATGTGTTTAAAACTAGGATGCTGCTTAACAACTGAGGGTGGTAATGAGAGACAGCAGAACAGGATATTATCAGTGCTCTCTGAGTCAGCAGTGCCAATCACTTTAACATACTTACTGTGATTTTTAAGGAGTTTTCTTATTATCATTTGTTGCTCAGGCAGGCTGGAAGCTTCATACCACTGAATCCTTGGAGTTTCCACACAAAAGGTCTTATTACTTTAGTGCAATGAGCCATTGTCCTGAGATGACACTTTAAACTGGAAGGTTTTGGGTTTGTGTTATTAGATGTTAGCCCTTGATCCATAAGATCTAATATGTGGGAATCTTCTTGAGATAGCCTCTTGTGCCCTCAGATGTTGTGGATTCAAGTAAATGAGAGATGCTCCTTCCATTTCTATTTTTTACAGCTCGTCCCTAGCGCTGTGTAAGGTTTTTATGATTGAACTCTATAAAGCTGTGTAACTGATTAGAATATACCACTACTCTGTGATGTCTCACCTGGAAAAAAGCTGATGAGTGTATGTTTGCTGAGGTGCTGCAGCTCTTAAGAAATTCATGATTTGATTTATTTCACTGGGGTAAAATGGGAATTTAAAGATGTGCTTCATAATAGAAAATAATTATATCTAAAAGACCTAACGCATGCTGAGAGTTCAGTCAGAGCAGGAGCAAGGAAATGCCCCTTGGAACTGGCTGGGAGAAGAAGAAAGCTGGTTTTAGCCTAGAACTTAGGAAATAGAAAAGCAAGGAGGAAAAAGAAGTTGTTTGCACATATCTAAGAATAATATTCCTCGATCTCACAATGTGTCAGTAAACTGCTAAGGGATAGTGTTGTGTTTTAATGTTGGGCTACCCATGCGTTTTTTAACGTAACCAGGAATGGTTAAGAGTCTTGAATAACGCCTACCAATTGTAACTTCATGTTGTCTAAATGCATTCAAACCTGGCTTGATTTTATCCCCCTTAATTATCCACTGACAGTGATTAGAGCCTGCAGCAGCCGTTCAGTTAAACATGAAGCTTTGTCCTTTGGTTTTCAGAATCTGTCACTCCAGATTGTTTCCACAAATGTTATTTATGCCCAATATTTCCAAATGTCCTTGAAATACAAATACCTCCGCTCTGTCCAAATAGCATCATGATGCTGCCAGCACAGGGGTGGGGTTTTATTCCAAGTATTTATTTTGGGTTTAGTTTATAAATGCAAAGAAAAAGGTGGTGGGAGCCTGAAACCGAGAGGTAATTACTCCTTTGCTTTCCATCAAGCACTGGCTTGCTGTAGTTGATAAAGGAAAGCTTCTGTGGACCAGATTTTTATGGAGCTAGGGTCATGCTGTAAACGCCTGTTGCAGACTTGTTATTCCCTCGGGAATAACTTCCCTGCTGCTGTGTGCAGTAATGAGTCCGGAATAACTGTGTCTCTTGTCCGTGCTCCAGTGTGCCTTGACCTTGCTGCTTACCTGTTCTAAAAGTGGAGTTGTGTTTAAACCCAGGTGATTGTCTCTGAGTACATCAGGTTTATTTGAACAGTGGTTTTCCTGACTTGTGTTGTTCAATTGTAGCTGGTCCATCACCAGGCCTGCTCTCATCAGAGGGATGGCTTTCACATCCTCCATGAGCAATGAGGAGATCTCCCATGAACACATCACGGTGGAGGCAGCAGATAGCGGCCGGGGAAGCTGGACTTCGTGCTCAAGTAGTTCTCATGACAACTTCCAGAATATCCCGAACCAGAAGAGCTGGGATCTCCTCAATTCTTACCGTCACACGCAGCTGGATGGACCCATAGCTGAAGTCGATCCCACAAACTGTTATTCTGAGGAGGCTTACTTGTATTCGGAAGCCTTTTCCAAAACCAACAGGCAGTCGAAAGCCAGTGCGGAGCTGGATCAGTCTCGGCAGAGCTGGGCCTCCTCCAGCTCACTCTCAGACACCTATGAAACAAACTATGGGACAATTAAGCGGAGGGGGCTGGAGAACTCTACAGCCGAGCAGGCGGAGGTTTTGGACTCTAAACCAGGCGCTGATACAACTTACAAAACAGTGACTTCGAGTACAGAGAAAGGCCTGATAGGTAAGTGAACCAGCAGCTTATGGAAGCTTCTACATCTGGTTTTCGTTTTGATATGAAGTTAAGAGATGACATCAGCAGGTCTGGGGGCTGGATGGCATGTTAAATTCAGCTTTACATGTAGTTTGATTCAGAACACTACGCAGGCACTGTGTTTTCAAGCCACCTTCGTTTGCATTAGGAGAATGGCAATACTAAACCAGCCCACTTCCCAGTCACTTTATGGGTATGCAGGAGCAGTGTCTGCATGAAAATGTCAGGCAGTTCCTCTCTCTAGTATGGCCTCTTTGGTTTTTGGGTGATTTGGAAGCACTCATCACTGTAGATGGTCCTCTGACAAGGAACAGCAAGCATGGCCTCTTGAAGTCAATATAATACAGGCTGTCCATGAACATGAGAGGGAAGAATGTGACTGCTGAGGGGTATGGAGCTCTCCCACCTCTTTGGAGCTGGAGCACCTTTCATCCATAGGGCTTTTGTCTCTGGAAGCTCAAGGGCAAAGCAGACTCCCTGCCTAACTTTGCTATGTTAAACTGCCATGTATTTGGTTATACAGCTGCAGTTTGGCTCCATATGAAAGGAGAAAAACATATAAAATGCGTTTTCAAAGATGCATAGTTCTACCAAGATGTCTTTTCCTGTCCTAGTGAGTTTAGCAGCCAAAACTAAAGGAACTGGGTTAGGAACAAGATGAAACGTGGAGGGCAAAGCTTTCTAGACTGTAAGTCAAAGGTGCAGCTGAAATGCAGTTTAATTACTGACTAGATTGCTAGAGGGGTTTATGTTATCAAAGGTAATTGCCTGAATAAGCATCACACGTAGGGTGGAGGGTTTGGGTTGCACTCCCTCTCCTTGGCTTTGGAGAAGAAAGGCAGCAACCTTAGAATTCCAACCCTAACCATTCTGTGAGCATGGTAGAGCCTTGCTTTGCTCACAGCTCACTCCTGTGCATGTGCTCTGCCCTTGCAGGCTCTCAGGAGCCTCTGAGCTGTTTCAGGAGATGGTGTTGGCTATTCAGTACAATGTGTCTTTGCTCAGAGCTCTTCCCCTCCTTTTTAATGCTGTTTAGATACTGCACCATACAGCTTGCCACCTTTGTGCAGTCCAGCACGCTGGTAAGAAACACTCAGTACCATGCTTCAGTAGAGCATGCGTGTGTCTGCTTAAGCAAAGATCTAATATGGGTGGATGTAATCTCTGGTTTGCAAATGCAAACCTGTTAGCATCATACAGTGTGCCAAAGGCATTTCACATTATTTCACCATTTGCTTACTCGATACAAACAGCTTGTTGCCAGTCTGTAATGACTGCACGAGTTCAGAATAAATAAAACAAGAATCTTCAGCTCATCTGCTTAATGCGAGCTGGTGTTGAAAAGTCCCCCAAAAGAGCTGGCACAGGCTTTCCTGCCTGAAACCTTGAAAACAGAGCTGGAAAGGCAGCTCCCCACATACCAGTGGCAGAATGTGGGCTTGGCAGAAGCAGTAAATGCAGTGGCTTCGTAACTTCACACACATCTCTGCCCTCTGCAACACCGAACATGTCTTGCAGCAACCTTCGCTTTACCAGCAGAGGAGGTGTGGAGTGGTGATGTGGTGATGTGCCATTGTTCTGCCTCCGAAGGAAAAAGCTTTTCCATTTCTTTTATCTATAGCAGGCATAAAAATTTGTATCACTGCCTTTTAGTTACATTTCCCTTAATGACTGTGTAGAATTTCACCTTAGTTTCTGTACAAAGTGAGTATTGGAGTAATCAGTTGCTTGCAAAGAGGGTTTCCTTGTGAAAAGGTTTTGTGACCTCCTGAGGCTCTGGGTGGGTGACAGCTTAAGGATGCTTTAATGCTGCAGGCATTAAATGCTTTTAGAATGCTTTTGTTTTGATTGAGTTTGTGAAATGTTATGAATTGGAACTTTACAAAAGGCTGTGTTATTCCTGCTTTTTCCTCTTACAGTAGACTAGATGTTGGCTCTAGGAAGCCTGAAGTTTTTCCCTTCAGAGGGGGGAATATACCTGCCCTGGTCAGCCCTCCTGCAAAACCACTGCAGACAGGAGGTGGTTTGCTCAAAGGACCCAGCCCTTTGAGGAGAACAAAGCCTCCTTTGCCTCCCTGCTTTCTCATAGGGGCCCAGTTAAATGCTAGTTAAATGAAAACGATTCCTATAAATGAGCAGGATAAATCTCTGCCTGTACCCTCGTGTATCTGCTAAAAACCAACTGGTGTGAATTCATATCCTATTTTACTATAAGCCCAGGCATGAACTGAGGTCATCACATATGAACCAGCTCTTGTTCCTGATACCAACACCCAGAATCTCCCAAGTCCACAATGCAATAAGAAATACTCCTTTATTTTAATCCTTTCACATTAAATAATTGAGCTGTCATCACAACGCACTGTTTAAAACACATCCACAAGAAGAACGCAAATTCACCCAACTAGTTGATGTTTAACAAGATCCCGGCTTTGAAACTCTCCTGCCGCAACATGTACGTGGAAAAGCCCAATTTAACATGCACGAGAGCCTCAGACCTGGGGGCAGGTGGGAGGGAAGAGAACTTCATAAAGTTAAGGTTTGGGTTGAGAGCCTGTGTGACCTGAGCTGTTGATGCACAGGGCAGGAAGGTAAATGATGAATTATGTGGCATAGACATTGCACATAAATATTATTGAGGTAGGCATTCTGTGGCTGCAAAAGGTGGAATGCAGCCTTTCCAAAGGCTTTTGTTTCCATGGCTGCTCCTGGTTATTTCTCACTTACGAACAGGGAACATAATTTAAGGTACAGGTTTAAAAGTGAACAAAACAAAGAAGTGTGGACATGATAAGCTATTATTTTCTACTAGAAAATGTGAAATAATGACTATACAGTTTGCCTTGTGGGTACAGTTCTATGTGATAAGGCCAGGCTCGATGTGGTTCTGAGCAACCTGATCTAGTTGGTGTCCCTGCTCTTCCAACCCAACCCATTCTACGATGATACCACGTTTTTAATTCCTGTAGCATTGCAGATTGCTTGGTTTAATGTCTTACTACACATCAGTTGGTACAATGCTATGTTATTATAATGAAATTCTGTTCATCACCCTTTTGGGTGCTGCAGTGGATGAGGTTGGGAGTCAAACAGCAATTCTTGCTGTCACTCACACACTATGCAAAGTAACTTTGGACTGGTGGCCTGAATTTCTTTAGTTTCCTGGCCTGTCACAGAGTGGCTGCAGGCTCAGCCAGCAGCATCACAGTGCTGGCTCTCCATCCATACTGGGAGCTCATAGCATCCCACTGGAAAGCAGTGCCACAGGAGTAGGGACTATAATGAACGCTGTAATCGCAAGCTGAATGTAGAGGTTAAAGTGCTGTTTCCACTCAATTGGCACCATGGCTACTGAGTTCATGGGTTTTCTTGCCACTCTGGCTTCTCAAAATAAACAGAAAACATAAATGAAAGCATAAGTATCTGCTGTCGTTATAACCAGTGTTTCTGCATTTGCATTTTGTTATCAGTTTCTGTTTTGCCATTGTAACATTTCATGATTTTTTAACGTTTTGTTTCCTTTGTTTTCTTCTTTAACATTTCCATTGCTTATTTCTTGTGCCAGTGTACTGTGTCACCTCACCTAAGAAGGACGATAGGTATAGGGAGCCACCGCCCACCCCTCCGGGATATATGGGGATATCTTTAGCGGACATAAAGGAAGGATCGCCCCATCACCCACACCTAAAACCTCCAGACTATAGTGTGGCAGTGCAGAGGTCAAAGATGCTGCACAGTGACCTCTCTAGACTTTCATCAGCTCCTCTCGGTAGTGAACCGGTGGCCTGTATTGCATCGAAGATGCCTCAGTGGCATAGTCGGCAGCCGTCCAACCCCAAACTAGCAGATATGACTGACGCAGATAGTGAAGAGGATGGTATGTGCAACACTTGGCTTGGTAGATGTTAACTGAACTGCTGTGGGAATCGGCTACAATGGTCTGGGCTTTCTCTTGGTCATTCTTGGAGATTAAGACTTGGTTAATCTCTACCTATACAAATACGTTTGTATGGCTGTATGCACATGCATATATGTCTGCATGTATATACACGTCTAGAAAAGAAAAAGAATGCCTTCTCTTTAGGAAAAGCATGTTGACTCCAAACACTCTAAATTACCTATAAATGTATATATGTAAATATACATATGAGCTCTCCCAAAGCACAACTGAGACACTTAAGAGCATGTAGATGCTATTTTGTTTTCTTTAAAGTCTGTCCCCTCTCAGTGGTGATGCTCACTCTAAGGGACACTGTCAGGCTATAAATTCTACATGAGAAAGCTCCAGTCTCTCTGGGTTGATTAAGCAATGTCCCCTGTTTTAGGGGAGTGATCTAAAATGAGTATTTTTGGATTTGGTGGGTTGTTGTCTGACTCTTGTTTCCCATTTGTATTCCCATGTGCTCCTGTTAAACTGTTTATTCCTCAACAGACATTCCTGGAGGTTGAGTCGAAAACTATTGATCAAAATAACAGTGCATTTCTGTTCTTCTGAAAAGTGGGTTTGATAAAACCTGGCTTCTCAGCCCAGCGTGGCCTGACACTGTCTCTTCCAGTCACATTTGTCATGATCTTGTTTGAAGCAACAGCCAACGCTGTGAGCATGTCACGTATGGGGTGACCAAAATGCAAGAGATACTTCCACAAAAGACTGCTCTTATATTGTGTCAGAACATCAAGTCAGGGGAATTTCTACTTAATTGTTTTATGTGCTGATTTGCTTTTAATCCCTGTGCACTGATGGGATCTCTCTGTACCCTTTGCTACTGAACTCATTTTTATTAGAACATTGTGGTTTCCATCCATTTCAGTGGGGTTTCAAATGAGCCTGGGTTTAGATTAAAACAATTCCTGATGCAAAAAGATTCTATCTTGGCCCTTCAAAATATGTAAACAGTGTTTAACATATATATTAGTACTTCAGTTCAAACTTCTGGTGAAACGTGAAGTTATCCAACATGAGTTCAGTTGTGGTGTTCAGTGTTTTGGATGTAAAAATAAAGACATAATTGCTTCAAACATCTTAATCCCAAATTTTCAAAACTAAATTTAACCATACACTTTTAGATACACCTATTTTTACAGTGCTTGGTTAATTTTCTTTGGGATACAATGCTCACTGCATGATGGGAAGTAAATTTACTGGCTTTTCTCCCAGATCTATAGCTTTTGGCATCTTGGGAGCTGCATGCTAATAATTTTTCAAAGGATCTGGGATTTTCTGTTCTGCAATACATCTTTATTGTATGACTGTTATCAAATCCTTAAGGGGTCTGGGGTATTAATGGCAATACTGAATATGTAGTGGTCAATGATTAAGCCAGTGAAAACATCATGTTGAAGTAGTGAAGTCTTCACAGAATCACTGTAATCAAATAGTGGGGTATTGGTCTGTACCCTCAGTATCTGAGGCAAGGGACTGATGGACTAATTCACTCTTCCTCTCCTCTTGTTTTGCAGAAGATGAACAAGTATCAGCAGTGTAACCATTGGGCTATTTCTGTAAACCACAACACAAGGGATGTGGGGAGAAGGACCGCATGATTCTGTTAGCCAACGCTAACAACTTGCTGCTACTAACCTCAGACGTTGCGTTTGCCTCTGTCATGGGCAAGATGGAACGGGTTGGATCACATCTCTACCTTACATCAGTCCACCACCACCTAAGAAAGCTATTTCTGCTTGAGAAATAGCAAACCATTTCCAAGGAGTGTTCTGACTGCCTGGATGCTGACCTCAGTATCCAGAGATGGACCAGGCTTCATGCATTTGGGAGGACCAGTTGTCACCACCATTTGACACTTGGAAGCATTCTTCTGTATGATACCATGTAATCCGTGGGTAGTTTTCCATCGTCGTTAATTTTCTACATGACCATTATTAAGTCGAAGAGTGTTATTTTATGAACTTTAAAAAGAAAGAATATATCAAAATGTCAGCAAAAGCAAAGGACATTGCTGAAGTATCTGAAAATAATTTATTAATTTAAAGTCTTGTTTTGATGGGAATTTCCTTTATTTGTGTTGGGAGTGCTCTGGTTGGCTAATGTGAATGTTCAGTCAAAGTGATGGTGAAGTAGCTACACAAACTGTTGGGCTCTCAAACACAGGAGACAGGAGACAGAACCTTATCAGGTGCAGAAACAGGTGGATTTTAGAATGGGTTTAGATTCAATCTTGATGGAGCACAAAGCCCTGCAGAGTGGCAGCGTCTGCTGCTCCATCCTGTCCAGGCACAGCAAAGACCCTTCCCCTAGGGAGTCTATTTGGAAGTATTTTAACTGGCAGCCAACTAAGGCAGGAGTTGCTCTCCTTCCCTGTTGAGTAACACTTTGGAAGAAAGGTGGAGGCTGAGGGTGGCAGGGAGCCCTCAGGGGAGTTTAAAGCTTCACCAGGTTCTGCCCTGCAGAGTTCCACATGCAAAGCCTGTTGCTAGAAACCAAAACCTGTGTTGTGGGTTTTGGGATCATCCCACACGTCCTGGCCCTCTACCAGAGCTGCACAGGATTTAAGTGCAAAGGTTATCTTTAAAAGACATTCTAAATTGCCCTCATTTCCCAGTGAAATCACTGAAACTGGTGATTCAGTGACGTGATGCTTATGTAAGGGTATAATGTGTTTTATGATGGGTTAAAAACCTCTGTTGTGTTCATCTGGGAAATACAGATGGTCTCAAAATACACTGTTTTAAAGCCTAGGTTAAAATCCTGGTGCTGTGGATGTCAAGGGCAGCTTTGACTTCCAGCCAGCCAGTATTCACACATGATACTGATGTTTGACCATGGTCAACTGAATGGCTTGTTTGATTTTGCTTAGCCAGCCAGAGCACAGAGGGGTAAAACTGGAAATACCTGCAGGTTCTTTCTTTCTTTCTTTCTTCCTTCTAGCACACAATGCCCCATTCTAGTGTTAAAATTGGACATGAATGTGTGAATATGTATTTAAACATTTAATTGTAAATCTTTGTTGTGATGTTTACAGCCTAAGCTAGGAAGATGATGTTTGTCATTTTTACAGTGCCTCAAAAATGATTTCTATATCCATAGTTGTGAAGAGCTTTAAGGTTTGTTTTCTCTTTTCCTGTGTGTGTGCAGGGGGTGCAGGGGAATGCCATGTTCTCTGAGAATGACACAAGTACCAAAAACAACCCAAAGCCTTCGATGTGCTCTCCCCATCGCAGCCTGGGACTGATGGGGCCGGGGGAATGGGTATGACCCGGCCTGTGTCCGTGTTCATAGTGGTGCCAGGGTCAGTGTTACCGTGTGGCTGGAGCTTACCCACATTGATGGGAGTTTGGGAGGTGTTAAATCAACAGTGATGCTGAGGAAGGGGTGCCTCGTTCCTAACTAATTGGTTGGCACAAGTAACAGAGGAGCAAATGGTTGAAAACAATGTATTTAAACCCCAGGTGAGGTGTAACAATAACCGCATTTTGCTTTTTCGAGGCCTTAATGAACACAACGAACCTGCACAGGCCTTAATGAATGAAGATTCACATCAGTGTGAAAGCATTGCAGGGCACAGCACATGGAACGTTGATAATATAACTGTTAAAATGATCTTTTCCCGGGATGTAAACCCAAGTCTGAGCGTCCCACTGTCGGCTCTAGTTTCTTGTTAACTCCTACATGGAGTGCACAACAGCTCTTTATCAGGAAATGGTCTGTGTTGTGCCAGGTGAATTGAATCACTCGGTTCCTGTGCCCTCGGGTGTTGAGCTGTAGTTTATTTCAGCCTGTTGAACAAAAGTAGAAGGGATGAGGGGTTGTTACTGAAGCGACTTCCTCCTTCCCTCCAAGCCCATAGCGCTGTCCCTGAGGATGCGGTTCAGCTCCTCTAAGAGCAGGGCTGTGCCCTGCAGAAAGAGCCATTGAATCAATGCCCACCAACACATGGTGTTTGCACATCAGCAGCATCCGCCTGCTCTGCGGGGCTCTTCAGGACACTGGCGAGTGTTTCAAGTGAGTGAAAGCCTTGCTATAACCCTATTTTCCTATCTCCAATACAGCTGGTGTAAATAAGTCACACCTAACCCATGGACAGACGAGCTCCTCCTGCTTCCCCTCCCCACACCGTGTGGTTTTCCCCCCTGGTCCATGCTGGGAGCTTTTGTTCTTAACCGATCACATTGATCGGGGCCGGTAGCCAAATGTAGTGTGTCTGATGTGGATTTGAAGAGATACTATCCCTTTTTCAGTCGTTCAGGTGGATGTGGGATGGGGTTAGTACCTGTTGTACACTGCTTTACTGGTGTACTGCATCCTTGATCCCAGACTTGGTACCTCTGCCGGGTTCCTCTAACCTGGGCTCTGATTTGGATGAACAGTTAAAACACCCCATGTCCCGTTCTTCCACTGCCCTCAGCTTGCTCACGTTCTGCTGTTGACTTTCAGGTGAAAGAGATGTTTTCAGGTATTTGGGATTTAACCATGCAGTATTTCATTATGCTTCCTAAATCTGAAACTTCCAAGTAATTCCTTAAAAATTCCTTGCGCTTGTGTAAAATCTCATTGGCCTCTCCGCTTGCAGAAAGGGGGAAATGAGATGATGGAGCTTCTGTGTACTGGTTTCACCTCCAAATACACCAGGTACTGGAAAGGTGATGTCTGCAGATGCTGCAGCACACGTTGGTGCAGCGTGGACGTGCAGGAGCCGGCTGGGTGTTGGCTGATGATGGGCAGTGTGTCACTTTCCTGGCTCTTTTTTGCTTTGAATCCCTAAGGAGTTCCACAGGTGAGTGGTGCTTCACTGGGAGCTGGTCAGAGCCCATTGCTTTGGATGGGGCACACGGTGCGCTGAGGGCTGCAAGCACCCACCGGAGGAGGCACAGGGCATTCCAGTTCCCCAAGGGGTGGATCTGTCCGTGCTACCACTTGGGTGCAAAACCTCTTTCATCATCTCCCACGTCATTTCATGCAGGCAGCATTGGAAATAGGAACCTATCATTTAAGTTGGTATCAAACATCAGAATTAATTTGATTTCAAGGATAAACAAGGAAAAAGGGATACTCTCTCTTTAGAAAAGCTTTACACATTATATTTTAGGATGCTTGTATAGAGGGTAATCTACCTTGAATTCCCCACCCAGCTTTTGCTTCTGTTGTGCTTTCTATTGTTTTCTCTTTATTTTTGATAGACCTGGAATGCAGTTGAGCTTGGTATTAATTAAATTCTAAATATGTGAGCATATTTGGCAAAACTGCACAGATGTAATGATATTCCAATAGCAATTGTACTGCACAAGTCAGTGATTGTAAAGTATTCTGTAACAAGCAATGTTTGTCTCCTATTTTTTGATACCTCTTACACTTATGTCTTTTAGAAAGACAGTGCCTCTGTATGCTTTTTGTATTTTTACTGAGTGATTGTAAATATTTGTTATATTTTTGGTTAAGAGAATGTTTAAAAGTACTGTTTATTATCCAATCTATTAATATGTTGGAATCAATAAACAACCTACATATAGCAATTGCTTTCAGCAGAGCTGTTCTGGCAGCCAGCGGCAGATGGGAGCCTGATGGGAAGGTAGCTCATCCCAGGTTCTGTGTGGAGCACCCAGTGAGCAGTGTCACTGGATGAGGTGCTGGATCGAGGCAGAGAAGGGCAATGGAGCTGGTGCAGGGCCTGGAGCCCAAGTGTGATGGGGAGCAGCTGAAATACCTGGGGGGGTTCAGTCTGGAGAAGAGAAGGCTCAGGGGCGACTTTATTAGTACCTTAAAGGTCTTTTCCAGCCCAGATGATTCTATGATCCTGTGTTTGTCCTTACAGTGAGTGAGGCTGGGTCTTCCCCATCTCAGCTTGCGCCATGGGTTGAGCAGCTGTGAGAGCATCTCATGCACACCCATGGGTGGTGCATCCCTGATAGTGTCTGAGCTGCCACCGTGCAGGGAAGGGGTGCTGGCCGCAGCTGCAGCAGTGGCTGGCTGAGCTCCAAAACGGTTGTCAGAGCAGGAGCTGCCCAGGCTTTGAGTGAGTTTGGTGTTTGTCCACTCTGCTGGGATGCTGGGGCCAGGGGAAGGCAGCAGGGAGCTTGGGGCAGCATTCACTCTAGGTTTGGGTAGTGGCCTCGGCACCAGGAGGGGAGGGAGGAAGGAGTCATCGCTGTGGCCTTTCGAGCCTGTGAAACCTGCAGCTGCTTGCTCTTTGCTTCCCCAGTGCAAGTGGCGTTTTCTCCTCTCCCTGTACAGCCCCTTTCCCTGCCTTGTACATGGGGATGCGGCTGGAAGCGCTGCAAGGTCAGCTGGGAGATGAGCTTCACCCCTTATTTCCCCCTGTTTTGTTCTCGGGGATCTTTGATTTCAGGCAGTTTCTGGGTGTGTTTTCTAAATACTTTACCTGAAAATGACCATCCTTTAAAAGGCAGCATTAAAAGGAGCTGCCACAAGAGGGCAGCATTGCCCTTGCAACCGTACTGTGAAGAGGCTGGAGCAGGCTGGTCCCTGCGATGCTCAGCTGCACCCAGTGGGACATCTCGGGTTTGCTCATACATCTCCTGTGCCCTTTCGCTATGGACGTGTGTGGACAACGCGGGTCCTGAAGCCACGAGGTGCAGGAGGATACGGGGTCTCATCGGGTCCCTTTGCAGTTAGAACCTTCCAAGCCTGCCCAAGTGCAAGTTCCAGGTTTCTTCCTTGCTGGTCTGGATGATTTTCATCCGTAATGTTTATCCCACCCAATAGGAGCCATGCTCTCCTCTGCACTCTGTTCCATGAGTCTATGATCACCACATGGTTGTAAAGCTTTTCTTGCTCCAGGTCTGGAAGGAAAATCATCTCCTGGAGCTGCAGAAGAAGCATCACCCAGCCTTGGCTCCGGAGGAACACTTGGAGCCCAGGGTGTTTTCACTGTGAGCTTTGAGGCTGTTGTCATCAGCTCATGAGGTTTGTCCCTGAATGTGCAGCACTTTCTGCTTTCCTGAAGCTCCAGGTCCTGGGGACACGAGCTGATGTGAACTGATGATGCTTGTAGGGGGATGTGTCAGCACGGATCCTGGCACTGGCCTCCCACAGCCCCATTAACCTAGAAGCAAACACAGGAAGAAGCAAGTTCTTTGTACAAGATGAGCATTAAATGGGCTCCACAAACATCTCTATTCATTCCCCTGTTGTTATCAGATGAGGAGAGTAATTACCAGTGTGACAGTACTGCAAGTCAATCCAGGCTTGGGAGACACGAAGGAAAATGGTAATCACTGCATTTCCAATGTAGATGTAATTGCATTTAACACTTATGAGCAGCAATAACGATGAAGGCTGTAATTGTGTCTGCAATTCCAACCCTTGCAACATAATTTTATATACTCCAACATCTGGTTTAGGATCAGAGCTGAGAGTGTCAGATAATTGGCTTTCTTTTTCAGGCCTCTTGGTTAGGCACTACCAAGTTTATAATAAATTCAAACTCACTTATTAGTAAACATGACTTGTGTTGAACAACAAACAGTCCTGGGCATGGTAAATGTGTTTGGAGTGGCACAAGTCCACCTCACTGCTCAGCAGGATGCTGCCACATGGCAAAACTCATGCCCATGGCAGGGGTTGGAACTGAACGAGCTTTAAAGTCCCTTCCAACACAAACCAGGCTGGAATTTGATGCTCCTATGAAGGTCTCCAATGCTGGCTCTCTGGGCTGCTCCTGCAAGTGAGCACCCTAAGATTAGATGCCCATGGTGCCCTGTGGGTGCTGTATATGTGGGTGCTGTATAGATTGTTTTGTCTGTGCTCTTCCCCAGCCCTCACACGGTGAGATGCTGAGAGCTCCTCTTGCTGTTGCAGCGTTGTGCAGGGCAGGCTCCTTGTGCCCCCTGCAGGCATCATTAAATGTTTCATCCGGTCTTGTCAAACAAGGTAAGTGACTGCGGGGGAAAGACCTTTGGTGCACGTTAACACAGGTCTGCCTGTGGTGCTGCTTTGGTCTGGGGCTGGCTCTGTGTTGTAAGGGAGCTGGGCGCTGGGTAGGTGGCTCCTTTCCCACCGGCAGCAGGATTCCATGCAAAGAGCATCAATAGCATGCTGGAATTTTTCAATGAGCAGATGATGTGCGGCCAGTTTGAATTCTTTAGATCAATAATTCAGTGACAGGCAGCTGGAAACAGCATTAAGGCCAATATAGTTCTGCTTATTGCAAGGGATCGAAGGAACACCAGAGGCTCAATTGCTGGGCTCCATCACTGTGTCAGTGCTGCAAGTGTGAATATTAAGCACTGGAAGGCCGTAGGTGGACATGGCCTCTTTGACAGGTGAAGAGGAAGCACCAAACTCCTGGAACTGCCAACTGCTGGGGAATGGACTGATGGGACCTGCAGTGGTCCTGGTCACCATGCCCATCCATAGTCCAAACTGCAAGAGAGAGGATGCAAAGCAGTTTCTGACAAAATCAGGAAGATTCTAATCTTCACCCTGTGTTCTAGTGCATCTATTTGCCTCTTCCTCAAGAAAAGCAGCCCATTCTGAATGCTCTGTGGGTAGCTTTTCTCCAGATACATTCCAGGCTAAGTAGCAGTGTGTAAGGGGCAGAATATGCCAAGACAGGATTTCCTTGTCTCAATTTCAGACATTAGCCAGAGAGGGTGATAAGACAATAAACAGCACAGCAGAAGGAGCAAGCCTTTCCCATTGCTTGTGCTGTGCTACAGCTTGATGGGGATTTTGAGATTGGGAGCAATAATACTAAACTGACATGGCTTTGGTGTCAAAACTGGCCAGTCTCATGGAAGACAGGAGGCTGATCATTAAGGCTCTGGTGTCAGAGGAATTTCCCAGGGCAATACTTGAGTCTCTCCATGGAATCAGTGTCAGATTCCAAGGTAAATGAATGTCCGGTCTTTTGGGACATGCAGTGGATTTCCAAGATGTGCTTGGTCTTGGTACCTGCCTGTGTTAGTCTTTCAGACCAGACGTGCTGAAGCGCCTTAGGATGCAGATAAACAGGGATGCAGAAATCCCACCAAAATCGAAGTCGCATCTGAAGATGGGAATTGAGGTCCCTAAATTCACTTATACATGTTACCCTGCTCTTAAAAGACTATTTGAAAGCAGGAGTCTCTTAAAGACAAGCAGGGAATAGCACAGAGAGCCTGAGTGCTGCAATGAGCTTTGTGGGGAGCATCAGCTACTGCCTGCAAAAAGGCTGCCTGGACCGAAGGGGCAGAGACCTGCAGTGAACTGGTGCTGAGCTAAACTGACATTACTGTTCATTCCCTGCTGCTGGTTGGCAGTGGTCATACGGATGAGAGCTGTAAATGTGCAATTGGAAAGTGAGGGAGGACCTCAGTAGCTATTTAGAGTTTCTTTTCTATTCCTAGAGAAATAAGCCCTCGATGGAGAATGCAATCCTTTTACATTGTAATACCTTCTGTGAGCTGCAGGGAATTTGCTTGCCTTATGGACAGGATCTGCAGTAAGCTCCTTTTCCATTTCGGCTGATGATATTTGCTACACATCAGAGCAATATTTGATCTCTGTCTGGGGTTTTTTCATCCCCAGAAGACCCACCTCTTACATCCATGTTCATGAGAGTCAAACACACGGCGAATCGAGCGAAAAGATGCTGTGGCACGAAGTTTGTGTAGGGCTGACAGGGGAGTTGTTTATGATTCATTTCCAGATCATGCATTTAATCCAGTGTAGCTGCTCTCTCTAAAAGGTGTGTAAAACCCACAAACTTCAGGCATGTTCTAGCCAGAAAACAAACAGGGCAATGCCTGAGATGCAGTTGGGTTTCCTCTCTTCCCGTTTGCTTTTTAGTCCTTCTGATTTCTGTTAAGAGCTAGGGGTGGGTTTGAAGCTTCAAATTGTTGCCTTTGGGAGGCAAATGCCTGGGGGGGGGATTTCAATATTGCTTTTCCTAAAGCTGGGAATTGCAGGTTAAGCGAGAAAATCAGGTGTTGGGTAGAGCTGGCAGATGACAGTCCTTACAGATGGAGAAGGCTGGTGTGAGCTGTGATAGGGTTTAGTGTTGTAGCAGTAATAAACCCAGCACAATATCATTAGAGTCCTTATAGGGAAAACATTTCCAAAGCTGCTCTATATCCCTGTGATGTCTGTGCAAACACTGCTGCTCACCTTTAAAGCTTGAATCAAACCTGGGATGATTGCTAAGCTAGTCCTGATGTCTCCGAGGTCAGAGGAGACTCCCTGGAGGAGCTTATCTGTGTGAAAGTAGAAAGAAAACACCCCACCAAGAAGCCAAACTAACCCTGATGCATGAAGAAACAATATAACAAAAGCTGCATAAAAAGAAGGGAGGTTTCATAGCTAAATTGTGAAGGAAAGTGTCTTTTCTCCTCATGGGAGATGCATTTTTCTATGAGCTCAGCAGCTGAAATGCCTCTATCAAATGCATGTTGACTTTTGTCCTTCAATTCTTTTGTCTTTAAGCTCTATCTATATGTATATCTATATAATTCAATACATATTTATCTGTTTATGTTCTTGGGGCTTTTCAATAGATGTCATCTGCTTTGAACAGATATTTTCCTTGGCGATGCCTCTCCATCACTGCCGTTATCATCCTTTGCTGACTAATCAGGTTGTAGCTGTGTCCCGTTCCTGTAGCTGGAGGGTATTTCTGCAGCTCTGTAGGGTTTTGTCATTCATTTGGATGCTTTGTTGGTGTTTTGTGCACCTGTACAATGTCAAATACATATTGCCCACAGTGGCATTTAATAGACTTCCTGATGTCGATGTAAAGTCAATAACTCAGGATCTTAATTGCAGGCCATGGCTGGATGCTGGCTCACCTATGATTCGTTTCTGTGTCAAATCACTCCTGATCTTTAGTTTTCCCTATGACCCTAGGAAACAGAAATAACACTGTGAAATGTACTGCTGTGGAGTAATGCTCATTGGTGCGGAGAAAGAGCTCCGAAGTGTGTCCTTTTCTCAGTACAATAACCACTTCCCAAATCATTCCAATAAGTCAGGTTTGTGGAATAGAAAGGAAGGTGCTTGAAGAGTCTCATTTGTGAGACCAGAAAGGAAAAGGTGAGTATAGACAAAAACATTGATTAAAAGGTACACTCCTTAGGAGGTAAATGCAGGATGTCTCAATAGAGTGTGTTGCGCTTCAGCAGTATAACCTTTTAATGCAGTTATTATTGAGCTACTACTACCCTTAATCAGTCAGCAACTGAAAGTCGAGCTGAGGCTCAACTTCTCTCCCCTTATTTTCATCCGGGCAATTTGCCTGAAAATCAGCAGTTTTACATCCCCCAGAGCCAGGTTCTTGGTGTGGAAGGAGCAAGGAGCAGGGACTGACTCTGGGATGAATGCTAAATGCCCTTCTGCTGGGTGAATGTTCAGTAGCTGCTAGTATCAAACAGATTACAGAGCACTTGGATGGATTAATGGAGGTATATAGGATACAGGGATAGAGGGAGAGTTAAAAAAAGGTTGGGCTGTATTTAATTAAAAGTGGGTTTGGCTGAAAACCCTTGTAAATCAGAGGTTAGCCTTTCCAGGCTGCTCAGGTGCTGGTGGTATTTGCCCCTGTTGCTTTACAGCTGGAATCCCTGTGAGATTCCAGGGGAAAAGTTGGATATCCCATTAATGCAGTGCTTCTCAGGGACACAGACAAGTTTATATATAAGGTGTAAGTATGGATGCAGCTGGGCACGGCAGTGAGGGTGAAAAGCAGAGCCCTGACCTCGAGGGTAAATGTTCTTTCTTTTGCAGATGTGCCAAATCCCGGAATTATTGTGGATTTAGGAAAAATGAAGACTTTGAGACAGCAACAGCCAGACCCGAATCCAGCTGCTGAGGTAGGGTTTGGACATCTCAGCACCCAACCAGGAGGCTGGCAGAGCCGGCTAGCCCAAAAGATGGCACTATTATTCTATTTCACTGTAAAGCAAATTCCCTTTCCTACCAGACTCATTCACTATTGAGAATCTCTCTCAAAACCATAATTTTTCCAAGGCTTTACATACAGTAAAGTCCATTATTGTGAAGGCCAAATTGCTGCCAAAAAAGCCTTCAGCTAAAAAATATATATCTATAAACTAATAACACATCATTCTGATGAAAAAGAGCATGCAGGGAAGGAGTTTTTCTCAATTATTAATGGCCAGTGTTGGTTATATTGTTGTGTTTAGTCCAAGAAACCTTGATGGAGAGAGGCAGCTTCTCAATATGAATGGCACTTCAGCTGGCTTTTATATAGTTTACAAAGAAAAGCCCTGGAATATTTAACCCCTTGCTAATACTAAAGAAGGGAAGCTGCATGCCTTGAGGATGGGATCAGATGCTGCCATCCTTGGGAAGAGGAAAGTCAAACACAGGGTGCATTTAGGGTGCTCCCTGGTGCGAGCATCCCCATGTAGCCTTGTGAGCATTTAACATAGAGAAATTCATATATAAGCCAAGACAGATCGCAGGTTTTGCTGCAGGGAGAAGGCTCCTGACCCTCTGGTTGCTGTAAAAGGTTTCTTCCTTTCTGGAAAGGGCAAATATCTTCCCTGGAGCTGGGTACCAGTCCCATGACACCTCATCTCTGGTTGTGCATCTTTGAGCCTGATGAATTATTTAGGGTCAGAATATGATTTAAACACTCAATCACAGTGGGTTATGGTTGTCTTTGATACTACGCTTTGTCTGCCTTTTTCCTTCCCATGGAAACAGCCAAGGTGCAGTGTTCTGTCCAGAGCAGGACCCGCTCCTTGAGTGTTTGTGTGGGGTGAGTCCCCAGAAATTAGCTTCCTCTTGAAGGTCATTTTACAAATGAGATGACTAATGCTTTTTGCATATATTTATGTATTTGTTATATCACCCAGACTGCCATTAACTGGAATATTGCATTTTATAGCTGCTTATTGCCAGCTCTAACCCTACCCAGAAGCCCTGTCCTGCTGCCGGAGGCTTGCCCTGTCCTTTAGAGACCAGCAATGGTTTTACAAAGGCTTCACAGTTCCCCATCACTGCTCATCCCATCATTCTCCTTTCATGTGGTTTAATACTTCAGACCAAGCTCAGCGCTGAGCATACAGACCTCTGCAGCTTGAGTTATTTATGCATTGGCGGAGGACTGGGATGCTCTGGTTGAGTGGGGGTTTGGAGAAGCTGTGACACACCGTGAGCTCCCTCCAGCCTGGCTGTTCTGGCCTTGCTGTGGGGCTGAGACATCCCCCCTGCCCCAGCAGCTGCCTGAGATAACCAAGAGCAGTGTTTCTGTCTAGTGTAAGGTCTCTATAACTGCCTGTGGCAACCCGAGAAATGAACATTTAAAGCCAAAGGGAGCAGAACCACCAGACTGAGTGCTCTAAAGACACTCCTCATCCCAGGTAAGCTCACTTAGCCCCATTGCTTAACTGGAGGTGATAAAGCAGCATTTTCTTGATATGGCAATGTCTGTATTGCAGCTTAGGAAATGGGTTGAAAAGCTCAAGAATTGCTGATAAAAGACCCCAACAAAGACAACAGGATGAGAACAAAGTTTATTTCATTAAGAACATTCAGGAATAAAAGAATGGAGCTTTTCAGACCAGCCTCGTTAGGAACTCAGCAAATGGGTGCCATTATGGTTTATTAAATATCCTTATGCCAAGGACAAAAACGCTTCCCGCAGAATGCTTACAATGATGACAAAACATAAAAGCAAAGAGAAACTCTTTTCCCACTTAAATGCTGCCCTTTCGCGTCCCCTGAGATCTCTTGCTCTTAGCTTTTTAAAGCTGAGGCTATTTATTTAACCATCAGTCTGGAACTGAACCGTCTGTGTTTAGCACCCAAGTTTGAACACACGAGCCGAAGACCTCAAGTGGTTTAATAACTTCAGGCAAACACAGTCAGTGAAAATGTTTTCCAAGAGTCTATTTGTGGGGAAGAGACTCACATACAGACTTTTCTTGGTTGTTTTGAAAGCCAATTTGCAGTGGTGCTTGTGCAAGTGCACACATATTGATTCTATTAATGAAAACTAAGCATATACAAACTTGCCTCTGTGGAGGCTGCTGGGCAGCGAAGGGGAAGGTTAATCACACTTAGCATTTCTATAGCTTCCATGCTCAGGATTCCCCTCACATCGCAGTGGAGTGCCAGACCCCTGATTGGGATGCAGGGCTCCTGCTGTCTCTAGACTGTGGCACACATTGCGAGGGAGATAAAACAGAAATAAAGATCTCTGGGCCAGCTGATTGTGATGCAAACTTGGAGCCATTTGGCACAAGCCCTGGACTTAGGCACAGATTGGTTGTCAACAGTGAGGAAAGGAAGATGGGGCTGGGGCTGAGGATATGGATGTTTCCTAAGAGCAAATCAGAGATCACAAGGCTGTTTGAGGGCAGGAAGAGCAGGGAGCAAACCTGGTGGGAAATAGATGAGATGCTGCTTAGTTTGTTCTCAGTGTCTGGGCTGAGAACTGGCATCCTCGAGAGTGAAATCTGAATTAGATTAAGGAAAAAAACCCCACTTTTCTGAGGACAAGCTTGTGCTGCAGCCTGAGTGCAACGTGGGTGCCCTGAGCTAACAGGGAATGTGCCCCCCTGGCTGGGGTAGCACAAGCTGACACATGCCCATGTGCTACCCCTGACTCCTGGTTTTGTTGCACAGCCTCACCTTCTCCTAAGCTGCATCTATATTCCATGAGGTATTTCTGTATTTTCAGCTGATTCTGATTACCAATCCCTCATCCATGTGCTGAAGGCAGGTGAGGGCTTAAGGATGTTGCAGCACAGACCCAAATCCAGTGGGACCATGCGTCAGCAGTGAGTATTGTTATGGTTACTATACAAGTACATAATCCCTGACAAAAACGTGGACAGCCTTTTCTCATGTGGTTCATAGAACCACAGACTGGTTTGGGTTGGCAGGGACCTTAAAGACCATCTTTGACTTGTTAAAAGCAAGGTGTCTGCTTTTAACATGTCTGCAGATGAAGTGAAATGAGTGAGTTCCAGTCTTTGGTCAAGAGATCAACATGCTGTCAGCCCACAGAACCCATAAAAGTACCCACTGCAGCTGATGACCCACGTATGCAGCTTGCATCTTTAAGGGTTTCCATTTTGCAGTGGTAGTAGCCTCTGAGGACATCTGCTATAGAGATGCTGAAGCCCAAGGACTCTACTGGCTATGTTCCACACTCGTGTTTTTCCACTTTGTCCCCAAGCCACATAGCTGAAGGACCAGCTCCAATGTATGGATGTATGGATTGTGCCAAACAGCCAGGAGCCCATGAGTGGGTTTGGACTGTCTGTGCTGGAATGTGATGGAGATGTCAGTTGTGCTCCTGGCTCTTACAAAGCCCAGATTAATTCTTCAGAGACTGACAAAAAAGCCTCCTTCCCATCCATCCACTTCAAATCCCACAAGGAGCCCATCTTCATTTTTAGGTACCTAAATACCTCTGCATACCTCCCTTTTACCACTTTGTGAGCTGTGGGCTGGTCTGGCCCATTGAGCTGCAGATAAAACAGAAGTTTCTAGATCCAAGCAGTTTCTCAAATGAGAACAGGAATTTCTCAGACCTATGATGAGGTCAGAATTGCTCGTGTCAGGGAGAAAGTAATTTCTGGAGATTTGCAGATATATATTTCTTAACTCATTTGGAAGGGCTTTTGTTGTAGTTGTTTTGTTACTTATGCTGGAGTGAGAGGCAGGAGAGATTTCTGTCAACAGTAACACATTAAGCATGTTGGGAATTGTTTGGGTCAAATAATTCTGCCCTTTTGTAAAACGATGCTTTAGGAGTATTATCACATACCTTGGTTATATTAGCAATCTGTTTAGCCAGGTAACAGAGGCAATTGGAGCCTGCCAGTTTCCCAGGAAGACGGAGTGGAAAGTGTTTCCACGATCCTGCATATAAATGACTTATTTATTTTGATAAGATTTCACTGAAATCCAGAAGAGAGATTGGACATATAGCTGTAAAATACTTATCATCATGAAATATTGCCTGCCCACTTTCTGTGCCTTATGTGCTGCATTGTTGGTAACACGTATCTAGATGGGTGGCTTGAGGAGAAAGATAACATATATTGGAGTGGCTCTGATCAGGTCAAATCCTGCTACCCCTCAGTCCTGGGTAAGAAGGATGCTCAAGGGGAGGTGGGCTTTGGAATGCTGTAGCCTTGGTCCAGCATTGAATCCCAGACATGTTAGAAGGGACCTTAAAGCTCCTCCAGCTCCAACCCCTGCCACAGGCAGGGACCCCTTCCGCTGGAGCAGCTTGCTCCAAGCCCCTGTGTCCAACCTGGCCTTGACCACTGCCAGTGATGGGGCAGCCACAGCTCCTTTGGGCACCCTATGCCAGTGCCTCAGCACCCGCATTAGGAACAGTGATTTGTGCCTTGATTTTCACTAGGGAGGAGGCTGCTTCTGCTCCCACACCCCTGCTTTTGGGGCTCTGCACAATGTGTCAGTCAACAGAAGCAGAGCAGGCAGGTGTGTGTCAGACACCTTTCAGCCAGAGGAGGTTTGGGCAGATAAGACGGGAATGCCTGCATGCAGGAGGGAAGACAAAATGCCAGGAGGGAGAGCCATGGCATTGAGGTGCAAGGACCTGGCCACCTCCTTATTTCTGTCTTTATTTCTTGTCCTGATCTGTGCTGCAATTGCTTTGCACTTGAGGTGGGATCCGAGCTTGGTGCGATCTCTGAGCTGCAGGGCTGGTTGTCCTTACTCTGGGTTGTTCCCATCTGGGTGCCTCCACTTTGATGACTGCCACAGCGATGCTGGGGGAGCTCTTCCCTTCAGTTGTTACTGGGTGGTGGGGATGTTGCTGGAAGCGATGCAAAACGGGTCATTAGGTTTGTCTTAGTTTTAAAAAAAAAATTAAAAAGAGAGAAAAAGAAAAACTAAACTCCCTGAGAATGAAAAATTGCTCAGAATCTGCTGTCAAAACAGCAATGCTACAATGCTGCTTCTGCAATTACAGAGCTCGCGCATGCATGAGTGATGAGCCTTTTACATATATGAGAAATGAGAAGGTCTTTTAAAATACACTTTAGTTTTACTTCGTAATTATGTGGATCCAGGATGATGCATCACAGAGATATCACTGTGCTGAAGTATGAAATTGTCTGAACATTTATTTTTATCCAGCAGTGGTGCCATGAGCAATACTTCAGAATATTCGGAATTGACTGGAATTATATTAGTCATATCTTTATTATAAAGATGGTAATTTATTCCGTAGATTCAGAAGGGTTTGATTTTAATCGCTGAAGAACTGAAGGGTCAAAAGATAAATTAGAGGAGCACAAGGCAGTGCTGAAAATCCAGGCTGTGGCAGTACTAACAGTGCTAATATGGTTTAGGGAACTGTTAAAAGATGTAGTATGGAATGGAGAATTTGTACACCTGGAGAAAAGGGACCAGGAAAGAAGTGACAGTGTGGAGGAATTAAGGAAGGCAATGATAGTGATAAATGAAGGGCAAATTTTGTTTTAAATGTCGTACTGGGAGCCTGAGCCACGATTTGGCATCACGACAGAGACATCATCACTTTTTGCAGCCTTGTCCAAAGGCAAACACAGCTGTTACCTCATTTATCCATGAAGGGAAGGTAAAATGTCCCACACAAGGACTTGTAAGAGTTACTGTTTGCAAAGAACTTAAAATTCTTCCTATGAAGGGTACTGAACAGTGTAAACAGTATCATTATCCTGCATACCACTGTGTAAAAGCTGCAAATTGCCTTTTGTCTGGAGTGTAATGGGCTGTACCTACCATTCACACTTGCTGACTGCGGAGACTCAACCTGAAGATCACTGGCCATAATAAACATAATTAATCCCAAAGAAGAGTTAGCCTGAATTTCTTGCATTTTATGCAATGGCATCGAGATTTGATAGCCTTTAATGATATTTTTCTTTTGTTACTGCAAGAAGCAGGCTTGAAAAACTGAGATGTTTAACACTGGATGTTCAGGTTCCTTAAAGCAACCAACGCAGTCGGTCCTGGGTTGTGTTATTGGGACTCCAATGCACTACATGCAAATCAACAATGCCATAAGAAACCTCTGTTCTTCCTTTTGTGCACTGTGTTTTGGTGGCTCAGTGTGTTTGGGGTAAGCACAGCACATTTGGACTCTCACAAAAAGAAAGCAAGCACTATAAAATGTTAACCTAAATGAATTTCAGACTAACAAGAGATGGGTATGCCATGGAGAACCACAGCACTGCTTGTTCAGTTGTTAACAGGGAATCTGATAGTTCAAGAGACAAGCATGTAGGCTGGAAGCCTTTCTGGTTGTTTGGTAAAATTCAGCTGTTGCTCATGCTAGGGATGTGAAGCATCTCTCTGCAGATACAGCCTCTTCCCACTCTCCTCCTCCTTGTCCCTCTGGAGATGCTCTCTTGCAGATGTCCAGTTTAGACCCGCTTCCCAAGGTCTTTCCTATCCTGTTACCTACCAACCTGACAGCTCTTGCCATGTACTTCTTTGCTTGTCCAACTTCACCAAGAGTGAGTTTGGGGATGGGGGACATCCAATGGTGGTGCCTCTGCCTCTTCCCTAGCCCCTGCACAGAGCACAGCAGAGCTGGGCAGCCCAATCCTTCACCCCAACCCTCCTGACCCCATTTTCTTGAGTTATACCAATGCCAAAGTGTACAGGTTTGATGCTAATCCTCCTGTCAGTTGCCTCCTTGCATCTCAAGAGCAGTACAATAGATGTTCATGTTGGCTGTCCTCTTCGTGGTGCCGCTAATGGAAGACTTAGGAAGACAAGGGCATCTCAAAAGCACAATTGCTTGCTGACAGTATTGGATTGCTTGGTAACCGTTTGCTTAGGGCAATTACCACTAATTATTTAACAGAATTGGAAAAGCAGAAAAATAATCTATAAAAGGTACTAGGGACACATTACTGTGGGATAATGGGATTTTACAAGAGAGAGGAAAAAATACCCAGCTCTTAATGTGTCTGTGTAGATGTACAAAAAGAAATATGCTTTTCTTGCTACTTGTGATGGAAAAAACCTAAATACTGAACTGCATCGTGTGGAGCATGGGATCAGGTTTTGGCTGATATTTATTTATGGAGTAAGCTCTTCTTGATAATTTGGAAAGAACATGAAGTGCACCTAATTTTATTCCCCCGGATACAGGCACGAGGTTCTGTCTAAGCTAAAATTAGCCGTGTTTTTTTTGTCTAGACCATCTGTAGATGTAATTTTATCTTGCAGAGTACATGTACACCCAATCGCAGCATGTAATGACTTGAGCCTCTCAGCCCCTCCAAGGGGGCAGGAAGGAGAAATGCTCCTGTCTCAGAGCTATGGATTGGATTTTCACTCCCTTTTAGCCAGGGTTTGTGCTTTCTATCCCAGTTACCTTCCTGCTAACCCGAAGTCAGGCTTATGTGGGGTTGTGGCTTTATTTTATTGTCCCTGCACTTTTCATCTGTAAAAGTAACGTAATGGAACACATTTAGTTCACACTGCTGCTGTGAGATTTGTTAAATTAAGAGGGGTTTTGGACTCTCAGTTGAAAGAAAATCCAAGAATTGATCAGTATTAGTTCTGGGCTTTGCTCAAATTCCACAATTAATTATGATGGCAACTTTCTTCAGGCCAATATTTGTTCCTATGTAGAGGCAAGAACAGAGATGGGTGAGCTGGCTGGAACACGTGTGCTGCATTTTGTGTGGCTCTGCCATGAGAGCCTCACACAATTGACTACATGGTGGGGTGAGACATGTCATTGATACACAGCCCCATTGAGCCCCTACTTGGACTTTGGATGGGGCTCTCAGAATATGGCCAGAGCCTTTGATCACTGCTGGTCCCTATTTCTGTTCCCGGAACAGGGGGATGTTCACCCGTTGCCCCCTACTTCTCACCCCTGGGTATCCTGAACTTGCTTTGTGCTTCCTAACAGGTTTTTGCTGGCCAGGCAATGCCATTGCAGCACCCAGCAAAGTGATAACATAATCTTGTGCCATTAGAGCAAACCATAGGTTACTGATCACATGCATTGTTTTCCTGGGTGTCATTCCAGCTACAGAGGAACTAAAATTGACTCCACTGTAAAAGGATTGATTTTTGCTTCTTTTGCTTTCAAAGTATGCCATATTCTAGCTGCTACCAGTTTGCTGTTAGCACCAAACCTGTATTTATGCATTTGAATATAGTTACTTGAACTGAGACTTGATTAATTCCTATGTCTTCATGTTTTGTTACTTCAATTTCTTCAGTTGCTGGGATTAAACCAGCAGTCCCTGGGCTGTAATGTGGCCTTGGAAGCACTGTGTGAGTTTATTTCATAGAGAGACAAGAGGATCTAGGAAGGATAATATTTCATACTACTAATAATAATATTTATGATACTGATGTGTTTTCTGCTGAAAGGTAGTCTAATTACTCCCGCAAGTTTGTTAACAAGCATTAATTATAGCTCTTTTTGTTATAATTAGAATCTCATATCAACAATTCATATTTGTTGGAGTTCATTTGTTAGGAGAACAAGAAAAATCTCCTGGTTTAGTCCTGCTGATGGTGAATGGGATGAGGGCAGTGGATTGTAATGTGCACTGGAAATGGATCCTTCAGGGAGCTTTTGCCAAGTCCTGTCAGATGAGGTGTCTGTGGTCAATGCTCCCATTTGTAGCAGTCATTTGGCATGACGCTGGCCAAGCTTTGTTTACTGAGCACTGCTTTAATGCAGTTCTATATCACAACTGCTGTGCCACCAGTGCTGGAAGAAAAAACCTTAATGATGATAATATTATACTTACTTACCTACAAGTCTTCCATTCAAATGAAACCCCATTGGGTTGACTCAATATATAAGCTTTTCCATACAGTCTAATCTACAGAATGGCTCACAGATAACAAAATCTTCTTGAGCTGCATTCAAGTCATAATATTGTCCCATTAATCATCTGTGTGCCTTGTGCTTTGGATGGTGAATTGGCCTGTGTCCCTGGAGCAAGAGCACAGCTTAAGCTGCAGGGCAGAGCTGGTGGAGGCACACACTTGCCTAGAACAGGATGGTGGCACTGCTGCTGTTGCTGCCATGAGGGGTACCTCTTCTGTGATTACTGGCTAAGTAAGACTGTGGTGTGATTGAAAAAGCCCTTGGTAGGGGTATTTAACAATGTAGATTTGATTTGTGATGCTTAGAATGCTGCTACTTGCTTCAGAACATTATGTAAAACAACCACGTTACCAAGAATAAGAAAGCTGAAAAGTTAAAATACTGGGATTGGACTCCACTCCCTGAGAGAGAGACTCTGAAATGCTTTTTATAACCTCCTGCCTCACTATCTTCATATTGACTCACATCATTATGCAAATGCCATAAATTGCAATAAAATCAATTAAAGTGCTATCAAGTCTCATAAAAATATGTACCCATTAGGTTGCTGCTGAGACAGTGTTTCTGCTCTGCTTGCTTATGGCTGAGGCAGAGGAGGAGCATGGCAGCTACTCAGAACTAGGAACAGGGGGTACCAGCCTTCCACAGTGCAGGATCCAGGATGACCAACATCCTTCTCACACCCTTTGAGCTGGGAACTGATCAGCTTGAGGGGAGATTTGTGCAGGATGCTTGGGAGTTCAAGGACAGGAAGGCAGCAATGATTTCCAGCCCTGCCCAGAATCCAACCATGCAATCTAAGTAAATCATTAATATCCATGTTTCCTGGAGAATTGCAGCCTGATTATGCTTAAGGGTTTATTCTGATCCCTTTTCTGTAGTATCTTTTCCTTAGAGAGCCCTGCCTAATCTGATAGGCTTTTAGGTCTTGGTGTTGATTCCAGCCTGGCTAAAGCAAGCTGTACCCCCCCCACAAAGGGGGCTCTGCAGGGTGCTGAGCAGTGTCGGGGCTATGCACTGGTTCAGGAAGATCTCCTTTAGCCAAAATCTTCATTGCCAGCTGGGCAAGGTTAACACCTTTTCCTGCAGACCACAAGGTTTACCTTGCAACAGCAGAAAAGTGATGCAGCAAATCACTGCAGCACTCTGCAGTGCAGAACTGGTGCCATTTTCCAGTGTGAATTAGATTTGCATGGATCTAACTGGTACCTGAGCTCAAAGAGGTGCCTTGGCAGACTCTTATCTTCAGTATTGCTGGAAAAAAAGGGAATCTGGGTTTGTCCTAACAGTGTGAAAATATAGAGCTCATGGGACACTAGATGCCACCCCAAAAAAGGGGAAAAAATTCAATGAGGGGAGATTTATGTAAAATTTGTGTCTGCCCTTAACCTGAGAACTGGGTAATGTCATTCTCTGAGTGCTCCTTTGAAGGGATTTTTCTTGAACACAATTTGATGTAAATCTGCATTGTTGGATACAGCCTTGGCTTCTTTGGATTTAACAAGACCCTAATGTGAATGTCCGAGGCCTGACCTGTCTGAAGGGTAGTCTAGAAGAAAGTGCAATTGCACTATAAATAATTCACTTCGGTGCCTTGGCTACCATTCGCTGTAGCCCTTTTAATACCCCATAAACTCAAATGTACCATGCTATTTCTCTCCGTTTCAAACTGCTCTCCCAGGGACTGCAAATAGAATAGCACCATCAGACCATATGCTGTGGAGACCAGAGAGCGGATGAAATTGCAGCAGTCCTGACACGTGCTTGATTTTCCTGCTTGTAAAGTTCACACGATGAAATTCAGCTCATTCCTTTGTCTCTGTGTAATATGCATTGGGAAAGTTTTAATGTCACAGCTCCTACATGGGGTGCAATGTCATCTGGACTCTGCAAGGAGAGCTTTCCCTGGGGTGTTTTGGTGAGCAGAGAGCATGTTAGTGCTTGTCCTTCCTCAGCAGCTGCCTAAGCAGGGAGGAAAGGAACCAGTCCCACACGATGGGCAGCTGTCCTTGGCTGAATAACTTGTGCATGATTAGTTCTGGAGTGCTGGCCTCACACATCTGGCAGAAGTTTGGGGGAATGGTGAGTGCTGAGGGGCTCAGATAAAAGGTTTATCCCTGTTTAATGTATTGCCAATGCCAGCACCCAGCCAAAATGGGTGACAAAACTCTGGGGGTGTTAAACTATGTTTCATGTCATGGAAAGCTGGTGTTTGCACGAGCATCCTTTGCCCATCTACCTTGGGATTTGGTTAAACTGAGGTTCACCACAGCCCCTCTCTGCAGACCCCCAGAGTTCTCACTGTGAGCTGGTTTCTTCTCAGTTCTTTCCCTCCCCCCCTTCCCATGGGTTAGTCAATGTATTTCGGGGTTATACCAGTGTGAGAGGACTATCTGGCATCTTGAATTTGCTGATAAGAAACCCCAAATGGGTTTTTCCCAAGTTATGAAATGCATGCTACCTCCAAGGCTTTTGTCCCATCTGGCAGCAAACCTGGAATCCCCACTCTGCCATGTACAAGTGTCCATTAAGCAGTGAAAAACTGGTCCATTTATAACTCATTTTAGGGTCTAAATCTTGAGAGGATATTGAAACGACTAGAGCTTCCTGGAAGGCAGCCAGGATTTGTCCTGCCTTTTCCTTGTTCCTCTGGAAGAAATCTATTTTCAGCACAAAAACTGAATTAGGAGCAAAAGTGAGCTAGAACCAGGGGAACGAACTCTGCTTCTGTTTTCAGGTGCTTTGCAGGCCAGAGGTTGGGCTTGGGGTCTGGTGTAAAGAGGATGTCTTGAAGGATGGATTTGTTACCAAGTCCCAACTCCTTTCTAGTGTGGCCTGATATTCCTATTCCCATCATAGAGCAACCTCTCTTCTTCTAGTGTTTAAAAAGTCCTTGTTTTCCCAAGTTATTAATTCTTGCTAAAATGAGGTGTGAGAGCAAAGCTCCACATGTGTTGTCTGATGGCATATTCCAAGTTAGGTGAAGAGCTATTTCCCATGTCAGGGAGCTCCTAAATACAGCAGTGATTCAGTTTCTCTCATTTGGAATAAATTCAGTTTAAAGTTCCCCACTGCAGACTGTTTTCCTCAGCTGATTTTCCAACCAGCTTGCCCCCCAAACCGTGAAAATCTCCTACTACACCCCAAATCCCTCTATTGCAACACATGCATTTAGTGCCATTCTCCCTGGAGTTATTAATTTGCCTTGGTTATTATTGCATAAACCCCTCTTTTCTTCACTACCATCTCCTTCTGCTTTGTTCTGTCCCTAATGATAACCCATAGTTTGTAAAGTAATTACAACTTTCTATGACCTGTGATGTGAGGAAGGTGAGATGGCAGCACGATTGAATGGAGCTAAGAGGAAGAACTGAGCACTTAGAAAGGAAATGCTTCTGTTTTACAGACAACCAGGTAATCAGAAGGGATGTTAATGACAAAGCTGGGATTTGAATAGTCTTGCTGGGTGGGGAATATGGCATATTAACTCTTTCTGCTCTGCTTGTTAGCTGTACTGCAGGTTCAGGCTTGGTTCATAGAATCCCAGTCTGGTTTATGTTGGAAGGGACCTTAAAGCTCCTCCAGCTCTAACCCCTGTCACAGGCAGGGACACCTTGCACTGGAGCAGCTTGCTGTGTCCAACCTGGCCTTGAGCACTGTCAGGGATGGAGCAGCCACAGCTCCTCTGGGTGGTTCTGCTGCTGAGCTGGTCCCTGGCTACCATGGACATGACTGTCACCTCTGAGTGGCTGACTCCATTGATGTCTGTACCAGATTAGTTGCCTAATCTTTGGAGACTGATGCTATTTAAAGGGAAGCAAGGGACATGTGCATTTTGAAAACACTCTCTCCTGATTCTGAAAAACATATCACTTTTTATCCCTTTGCTTGCTTTACTATGGCTTTCTTTTGAGTTTTGGGGTCAAAGAGGCCCCAAATGTCCCCCATCCCAGCATACGTTCCTCCACTTCCATGTCAGAAGCCATGAATGTCACATCCTTTTGTTGCAAAGTGATAAATCACTGCAGCCTACTGACCATGGGGCTGGTGGAAGGCAGGATTAATATCCCATCATTGCTGGCTGCAGCAGGTTTTTGCCATGTTGGCAGAAGTGATCTTTGTAATGGCTTAATGCCCCCTTGCTCATAAGCTTAACATTAACCACATGCTTAATAAATTTGTCTTCTTGAAGTGGGGCCTGGTGCGAGTGACTGAGAACTGGACTTTTCCAGGCTCTCTGCTTTCACCAACTCATTCTCTAATGCTGTGGAAAGTCATTTAAATGTCTCCAGCATGTAAGTTCACCCAAGTGTAAAACTGGGTATAATAAGGCTTGCTTATTTTACAGCTAAGGTTTAATTCAGTGATGTTTGTTGTGCAGTGTCAGACCTCGTCTAGCAGGTATAATAGGAAAGGTGTTATAAATGGGCAGCACGGAGGACTGTCCATTAGCAAATTCATTGTTATAAGAAAAAACCTGTCTGGAACGAAATCCAGAAATCAAACAGCAGGTGACAGCCCCAGATAATTATCTTTCCTATAAAACAGAGCCTTCCAGGTAATGAGATGAAGGTGTCAGGAAGGGAGTCAGTGTGACAGAAGGACAAGTGTTGCTAACCGCCTGGAAGAAGCCTGCTTGGGTGGCGAGCCTTGCATGCCAAGTGCAACAGAGCCCTGTCCCACCACCCATCACTGTGTGTGGAGCACCTGCCTGGCCATTTGCTGTCTGCATCTATTCAGGTCAGTGTGGTGGGGAGGTCTTGCCGGGCAAAGCAGAAACAAGGCAGTGGGCTGGGAAACTGCTGTTGAGCATTCATCTGGACCCTGAGAAATGCCAATAAGAGCAAACCACTTCTTTTAACTTATCTGCCCTCAAGCAGCTTTGTTATGCTGAATAGCCCCATGGAGCAGAGTATGTATTTTGTTTTAAGCGCACACATTTATCACCTTAATGGGTGATTCATAATATGATGTACATTCAAAGAATATGGGACATGGTTTCTCCTGCCATAAAGATGTTTTAATCACTTGGTGTGAGTTGTAGGAACGTCCAGAAACTGTAGTTGTTTAAATCTCAAGTGTCTGATCAATTGGGTGGTCTGGAGGAGGTGCTCCCAGATGAAACTATCCTTCTGGTTCTCCTTTCCAAGGAATTCAATTGCTGTTTGCAATTACTGTGTATTACAGCCCTTCTTTTGAGTGTTAAATTTCATACTTCCATTACACAGCTCTTGTTTTCAGTGTCAGGAAAATGTGGCCCACTTCTCAAAAATTAAGGGCTTCCAAGGGTTTCAATTGAATCTTGACTTTTTAAAGAGTCTCCTCTGCTAAGGGTCACGTCCAACACTTTGTTTCCTCAGCCTTCATCAGTGGAGAGTTTTGCTGGGAAAGAACTGCAGTGCTGACTGTGATAGTTCTTGTTTTACCCTTAAAATCCCCCTTCTCCTTGTACTAATCTTCCCACTGTACACTGATAGAAGCTGGTGATTGACTGCCTGGGCTGCAGGGGAATATCTGGTACCCAGTTTTGTGCAGTGCTGTGATGGGGACATTGAAAGCTGCTAGTGGGGGACATACTGAAGGGCTGGATTTGGTGAAGCCCAACAGCTCCTGTACAAATGACCTTCATGCAAACCTCCCTCTCCTGCACACAGATGGGTGGGAAAAATATGGTAAATGGATAAGAAAACGACAGACTAAATACGCAGACACGTTTAAATTCAGCCAAGGCTCAGATTTCAGACTGAGAGCACAAATCATTGCATTGAATAAAGGGCAAGGTAAACAATAGGTCTCTCTTTTCAAGTGTAGCACGCTGGATGTGGGAATTAGTGAGCAGCCTCTCCAAGCATGAGAGCAGGGCTGGGCCACCAGAGCTGTTTCCTTTGGTAGAACAAAGCAAGACATCTTAGATGGACTGAGGGTACAGGCACCAGCTCCCAGTGCCCATGAGAGCTGCTCTGTGCCAGCTGCCCCATGAGGATGCTGCTGATGTTGCTCATGTAAAAACAAGGATGTCCAGCCGTGCCCACAGACAGACTGAGCGGGGATGCCAAGACAGCACCATTCCCAAGGGGTGGCTTAAAAACAAAAAGAGTTCAAAGGTTATGGACCTTGGGAATAGGCTGAATAACACTACTGCCAAAGGGAACAGTCATAGAGCTCTGACCAATGCTTCCTTACACTGTTCGTCCCAATGGGTTATATCTGCCATAGCAACTGTTTACCTGTGCTGCTGCTTCCAATGTTTTCTCCTTCCTTATTTATTTTGAATGTTGCTTAATGATCTTATTGTGCTGCTGGCTTTCCACTGTTACTGTTCCTTTTCATACAGCCTCTGGGTTTTCTTTGTCCTTTGCAGATGGTGTCCAAAAGCCCACACGTGCAACCCACTCTCTCTGTGCTGCTCATCCCCTTTCCCAGGAATGCTGCAGAGCCTTCAGCTGGACTCAGCACCATGAGCTCTCCTCCCAGCCCAGCAGGGACCTGCAGTGCCTGTGAACAGGTTGTCAGAGGTGAAACCCAAACTTTTATGCACTCTCTGTATGTGTTAATGAGCCTTGTGAAGCAAATGTTCACCCAAGTATATCGAGCCCCAGCTGTTTCCCGCAGGGAAGAGAACCAGGCAGAAACTGCACCCTCTTTGCTGAAAGATTCTGTGATTTGCTTGGGGTTTAAAGTATTTTTTTCTTTTTCTTTCTTTTAAATCGCCAACCTGGTCACTGCCTCACATCCCCCTCTGGAATTCTTTGTGTTTTTCAGAAGGAGAACACAGTTTTATACAGAATACCCACTGCAGAGGTGTACTCCCCATAGTCAGTGAGTCTTTACCGGGGTTTCCAGTAGAGAATCTCAGGTGTGTTTGTGGAGGAATTCAGAGGTCTTTTCTCTCCCTTGATTTACTAGTGCTGACATAAACACCCAGGATGGCATTTCTGAAGTGATCACAGAGAGCACTTGGGGCAGGGCTGAAGGGCAAGGATAATATCTGTTGCAGCAGAAGATGCATTCACCCGCTACCAGGTACAGATGGCAAGCCCTAGGAAAAAGGCAAGACCAAAGGTAGAGGAATGGGGTTGAAACTAAAAGGGAAAAATCTCTCTTTTTTGAAGTCAATCACTGAGATGCTGAGGCTGAGCAACTTCTCTGAGTTAGTTATAAATACCTGCAGATGACATTAAAAGTCACATTGCAAGCATGACTGTTTGCAGCTGTCTTGGTGAATATCTGTTGCTTAAATTAAGATGGACATCTTTATCTGGGGTTGTGCTATGGGAAAGAGGTAAGGGTATGCACTTACGAGCCACAGAATCACAGACCCATTAGTTTCACTGTTCAAACAAATAACTTTCATGATTCACTGTAATACTTAAGACAATAGGAAGCAGTTTAGTTCTCAGAGGAAAAAAAGTTAGAGCTTTATATAACCAGTTTTTGGCATCACAAAAGATCTACTATCATCAGTTACTTATTTATAGTTATGAATTGCCGTTGCTGTCATTTTTACATTGGATATTGCTATAAAGAGAGAAGATGTGACATTTCTTTCCATTTTTGTTTTGTTTTAGTGGATCACAAGTCGTGATTAAAGTTCCTGCATTCAGGTTTATTTCTGTCTCCCAGTGGGATAATATAATCAACAATACCTGCTATAGCTTTCATTTTAAGTGAGGCTGGATGAACTAACTCTCCTCTATGAAGTTAAATTAAATACAGATTTTGATGGTTCTTATTTCTTTAATAGCGAATAGATATTGTTTAGTACTAGAACCAAAGATGAGAAATCCCAAAGGTGAGTTACTGTTCAAATTCTCAGACAATAAATCAATGAATACCCTTTAAATGAGGTGAATTCTAATCTTTCTTCAGTGGATTAAGTGCCTCTGGACTAGTTGTAAGACTGAAAAGGGCACTGCGCTCCTTCTTGTATGAAATCTCATGTAATAACTGACTGGGGATCACTGAATGGGCCTTAACACATCTTGGATGTGTTTCATAGCCCATATGCTTAAAATTTGCTCATGTAGCCATATGTTGAAAACTTCCCCAAATGCTCCTTTTTCTTATTTCAGGGTTGTTTTGGAATTCTAAGAAAATGACAGTCTAATGGTGTGACCCCAGCTCCTCCAGACTGTACCAAGCATATTGTAGCCAGTTACTCAGGGGTGACACATGGAAAGTGTAGGAGTGAACATTACTGGCAAAGACAAGCTTGGCAAGTCACTGCAAGGAGGAAAATGAAGACAAGTATTTGGGAGATGCTGTGACTATTGTCTTTAAAGCAAAGCAAAGCTTCCCTCTTCTTTTCCTGTAGTGCAATTTGGTATGATACAGGGAGCACATGAAAGGGGATTTTGGTCCCTTTATGGTAACAGCTCCATATCAAGCCACAACTATGTACAGAAGCCTTATGTAGCTGATGAAGAAGCTGAGCAATGTAGCTCCAACTCCCAGCACCATCAGCTCCTGGCAATGGGAAATGCTCAGGGTTTTAAAACAGCTGCTTGGGCAGTCCCTGTCATGCCCAAAGCTGTTGTCACCTCAAGGTCTTCTTGCTTGGATGTTGGCTCATCTGCTGTGCAGTTTAGCAGTGCAGAGATGCATTGCTGTTTCCACAGGCAGCTAACTTCTCATCAATCACTGCTCAGCGTCAGTGGAGCAGAGGCCTTTTGACTTCCCTTTGGTGTCTGGGTTAGTGGAAGAGAGAAAGTGTTCCCATACCCATAGCAGAGCCAGCTGTATGGGTTCAGGTTAATTTGCTTTATTCATTTTTTTCAGGCTTTTAGCTTTTGATGACTTTAACAAATCTTCATGCATATTTGCTCTCAGTTCAATAAACAGGAAGGTGGGTGTTCTTTTCCATACCCTTGTGCTATCAGGATAACTGTGTTGGATATTAGACTCTGCAAATGTCCTGAAAAGGCTTTTTGCCCCAAACCATTAAAGAAGTGGAAATGGAAACGCAGTGCTGCAGCCCACCCAACCAAAGATCTTCCTTTCTCTTTTCTTGGTAATACTTGTGCAAGAATTTTCATTCAGAAAATAAATATCCTACCAGAAAGATATTATAACTGATAACCAAACTGTAATCTCTATACAAAATGTTGTAGAGCATCAGCATACAACCCTCTTCATATGCACACCACTGTGATTTTATATCTTTAGTGCCTGCTCATGCCCTTGCATGTATTTAGTCTCTTCCTGTAGAAATAATTAAATTATGGACCTCTTTTAAGGTTATCCCCTCCCTTTTGAATAAGGGAGACTTGGTGTGAAACTGCTGAACGATCAATGGTTGCTTCCAAAGTGGCATCCACTGATGAGCTGTGCTGGACCAACTGTAAGACAGCTGGATAAGTAGGCAGTAGGAGCTCCAACACCTGCATGTGCTCACTGTGGGTATCAAGAGCAACAGTTAAAGCTGAACGAACAATATAAAAAGGAAAGCATGTGGCTTTCTTCTCCATTTTCTGTACATTATATGCACACATCAGCTGGGAAATGCCATTTTCCTCATCTCTTTGTGCAAGTACTGAGCACCTTCCACTGAAACTGAAAGGCAGGAATCCAAAAGTGTACAAAGGAAATAATTTTCTGACCTCAAATATACTAGGATATGGAACATGGTGATATAAAACACCTAATCCCCCTATCAGTGCTGAGTCCTTAGTCTAAATGCTAAATGGGAATGCCGTGGTGTAGCATTTAGATGGGGGATTCAAACCTGATAGGGGGATTTGCCATCCGATACGGTAAAGAGAAATGACTGGTGTTATTAGATTTAACAGTAACAAAACTTTCTGGAAGGAGATTAAAAGCTCTGCTCTTCTGCATTTAAACCAGCATTTCCAAAGGTACGGGGCAAGCAAATGTGTGTCCCTGCAGGGCCATCCTTGTCACAGGTCAACCCTGCTCGCCTCCTCTTCACTGGCTACCTGAATCACTGAGCGTGGGGTGAGATGTTATGTGGCTGTGGGTCAGCTCAGGCAGCTTTCCTAGGTGGTAAAGAAGGGACTGCTTGATGCTCAGTATGAATTCCAGATGTGTTTCCATCCATATTTGCCTATGCAAAGATAGGATCTGCAGGTAGGTTCCAGAGGTTCATAGCAAACGAGTGTAATGGGTCATGAATAGAGATAAAGCTCTTTCATTTAAAAATTAAAATGTCATTATCTTATCTAGCTCCAAAGTATTTAAAGCAGGATAAAAATAAGATAAGACTTCTGCATTAAGTGTATTCCCAATCACATCACAAGATCTTTATTTCTGGAACATAGTTAAAGACATAATAGCCAGCTAATGGCTTTGGTTTAAGTGGGACATCACCTGTGGGTTTAATACAGCAAGCAGTAAGTGGTTGAGTGTTCTGTGCTCCCTGTGCCCTCTGCTCCGACCCTGCTGAGCAAACCATGTTTGTTTTTGTGTCTGTCTGACAAAGGCAGGCTGAAGGTAATTTTTCAGCATTGATTCCGTACCATCCGGACTGACACATCCAGGCCTCCCATGTGTTAAATATTTTGTGTTTTTTTTTCTGCCAGAAACAAAGTTAATGTCAAAATGCATCTTTTGATGCTCAGGCACGTTCCAAACACGCACCAGCAGCTGCCTGATACATCTGAACAAACACGGGCAATTCGTTTATAGAGCTGTTAGCAGAAATGTTTGGCAAACATGTTTTACCTGCTGTTTCCTGTAACAGACAGAAGCCCTCCATGCTCTCCATGCTCTCCACTGCACTGCTCAGTTTTGCACACCCACCCAGGGCTGGTTGGCCCAGCTCCCAACTGCCCAATTTTGGTGAAATTGGAAAGAAATCTACTTTTAAATCAAATCATTATTTCTAATGCCCTTCGGCAGTGCTCAGAGGCTGTGGGGGCTGTTCTGGAGGCTTCAAATAGCCCAGAATCAAATTATCTTCCATTAGCTACGTTAACACCAGTCAGACCAGGTGAAGGACAGGTTTTATTGTCTGTTTAGGTTTTTATGCTATAAAGACACTGTTCACAAGTCTCTAGCAAAGAACAAATTGTTTGAGCCTCTTCTACAGGTGCATGTCTGTCATTTGAAGATGTGTCCCATGCTAAAGCTCTGCCCAGTGGCAGAGCAGATCAGATCCCACTTGCTGAACCCAAGAGTCACTGCTGGACAACTAAAATCTGTGCTGCTCACCCTCCTGAGAGCTGGCTATGGGTCTGTGTGTCTTTGGAAATCAGGGTCCTAACCATAAAGCCTGAGAAACAGCAAGAGGAATTTGGATGGGCTGAGAATAGAAGGCAAGGCAAGAAGCCTCCTTCCTGCTTGCTCTTACAATGGATGAGTAGCTGCAGGCTGGACCAGCTTGGTGCTGGGAATTGTTCTAAGTGTGCTCTGCTGACCTGAAGGCAATCTTTTTCTCAATCTCAGATCTGAAGGAAAAGCCTCTCCCCTAGTGGGAAAGGTTGTACTGGGCACTATATAAAAGAATAAATATACATATTGTTATGCAGTTCCTGAGCAACACACAGAGTTTGAGTTAACATCCCCTGAAGACAGCAGCTTTGATTTTGCACCTTGGAGAGGCATCGCAGCACAGCTCTTGGAGCACCACAGGGCACCTGATGTGGGGAGAGCTCTGCAGGTATGCAGGTACCCCCTGCTCATGTGCTGTGAGGTTTATCCTGGCCTCTGGGATTCCAACCCCCCCCCCCCCCCCCCCATCATGCACTTCCCTGCTTCATCCCTGGAAAGGCTGGAGTAAAGCCCTTTAATGTCTCAAGCTCTGTTTCCTCACCCACAGGACGCATCTAATACCACTTTGAGGAGGTTACCATGCAACATCAGGAGTAACTTCTGCACCACTCTGTGATGAAAGGTGCCAGGCAAGTGCCAAATATTGTTATTATAAAGCACTTAATAATAAAGTGTGCTTCTCAGAGAGGAAAACCCGTGAATAACTCCGTGCAGTGGAGAGGGCACTTGGTTTTGTATTGCAATCACTGCTCAGTGAATACCCCAGGGAAATGTTTGAAATGAGTGTGGTATCTTCCAGGGAGATCAGTGTACTTCCAGAGGGATTTTACTCAGAAACCTATGAAGCTTCTGTTCCTGTAGCTTTTGATGCCTTATAGCCTTTTCTATTTCTGTCATAATCCTTCATTAGGTTTTGTCAAACTGTTCCAATTGCTATAGCAACTCTAATGAAATCTTGCTCCCTAAATAGCCCCGCCAATTTTATCAGGTCAAAATCTGCCCTTTGCAGCTAATTTGTTACCTTTTGTACTTCTTTCCTTCTGAGCAGGGAGTTTGCTGTGCGAAGGAGCCTAAAATTATTAACCCAAATATATTTTTTCCCCCTTTTGAGCTTAAACCAAAGGGTTTCTTTTAAAATCATGTGTGTATTCAACCAGTGCGCTCAGGAAAGACAAACCCTCTGGCAATGCAAGCCCATGCGGATGCTCTTGCCAGCTGACCTGTGCATTTAAAGCAAGATAATGAAAGTTTATCATTGTTATAAACCAGCATGGGTAAGATTTCTTTCAAATGCTCAGGGCATTTGAAAGGGAGGGGTTGTGGTGTGTATTTCATGATAAAATCTCTGCTATTTTGTTGCAGTGAGATCTCATGTGGCTTGAATTCAAGCCCCCACCAAGGCAGCATGCATTACATTTTGCAGTACTCTGAAGCACTCAAACTCCCCTTTTGCATAGGATTCTAAGACTGCATTTTGCAGTACCTTTGCTGGCACGTGAGTGGGTCTGTAACTGAATAGTAAATGTCTCTTTTGCCACTTCTGGAATAACATACTCTGTGCAAGCAGGAAATGCTCTTCCAGCTGCTGACAGTGAATAAGCTCTTGAGGCTGGGTAGAATAACTTGTTTAGCTTTCGGGGATGGGAGGACTAAGATGAAACTAAAAGACGAATCCTGCCTCATGTTCCAGCTATGGTCAAACACCACTGGGTATTCCCTAACTGGGCTGAGATGAAATTGTTCTTTTTGGCTTTTTTGGACAAGGGTTTTTTTTTCTCTAAATGAATGACCAAAGTAAAACCTATAAATGACAGTGCTCTAAAGCACTGTATTTCACAAGGTTCAAACAGAAAGCAGGGAAATGTAGGATGAATTCTGCAGCTGAAGTAGTCTGCCTAATGTGTGTTAAGGTACTTTGAAAGGCTATTGTGAAACTTCCATTATATCTTCCTACATTTTACATGAACCGAGGCCTTCTCCTTGCCTCACTTGTACATAGTTCTCCACAAAAGGAAAAGGAAAAAGAAATGTTCCTTGCTGTTTAAGGAAAATGATTCAAAAATCCCTTGAGGTACACATACATCCCGCACTCAGAGCTGCCCAATAAGCACAGTGCCATGAAGTCCAGGCTAAATTAATATTGCCCTTACGCTTGCAGACCCTCATCAATTCCAGTGCCTGGATTTCATTAGGGATGGGATTCTTAAAGCTATTTGAGGAGTGGAAAGGAAGCAGATCTCCAAATATTAATACTCAGTGCAAGGTTTGTGCTTAATATTCTGTGGTGGTTCATGTGGTGTGCTGGATGCCCGTAGGCCTTGTTCTAACACCTTGGTCATACGTTGCATGCATCGCATGTCCTCTATCTGCTACACTGGAGCTGACTCTCAGTGTGATGGTTTGGAGAATGCTGGTGACAACAGAGTTTGCAAATAGGAGCCAAATGTCCTGGGGATGATGCTGTATGAGGTAACTGCTAAAAAAGGAGGAGGGCTCTTGGAACCCTCAGTTTGCACCAGCATTTACAGTATCTTTTGCTTCTTCACCTACTCAGAGGATGGCATAACCCAAGTGTTGCTGCCATCCTCTGTAGGGTCTTGTCCCCTGCTCCCAAATAGCCATGGGGAGTTCTATAACCCACGTTTTATAATTGTGAAGCACAGTCAGAAATCAGCAGGGATGTTTCTGGGCTGGACTTGATAACAGGAACACTGCTGGGTTTGAGAAGCAGGGGTCTGTTGTAACCTGAGGCAAATGGGGAGCCTCTTGCCTGACTACAAGAAAACTCCCAAATTGGTAACTTTGATAGAGCTGCTCTTGGCAGTGCTTTCACTCATCTAAAGCTGTTGCTAATTTCTTACACTGTCTGATGAGATTTACATCCCGTGCCCACATATCCCTATTTAAACACAGGAAACATAGTTCTTAGGGATCAAGATCTGTATCTTTTGAAGGACATGCCCTGTAAATACTGTACAGTCTAATGTCACTGGAAGTGTGCATTTGTAGGGAGATGATGCAGCTAAACTGCTCTATGTGTTTTGCAGAAATCAACAGCTTAGGAATAGCTGAAAACATGATTATTTTGGTTTGCTGACTGGTAGCAACTGCATCAAATGAAAGGGGAAAGCTGGAGGCAAGCGTGCTGAGCTCTTTGAGAGACAGCAGCTACTCTCAAAGAGAGGTCTGCAAGGCAAAGACAGGAGGATGGTGTCTGAAATCAAAGCAGGGTCTGATTAAAAAGGGAATATTATGGTGTCAGGGGAATTTAAGTATAGGAGATACCAGAAAGCCAATAAAGATCTCCAGAAGCAATATACACATTCAAATGGTGATACTTTACTGTCTGGAATAAAGGCCTGCAGTGAAAGAAGAGGTGGATTCCCACCTCAGCAGCATTGCAGTGCAGCAATGATTAGCTTGATTGAGCCAAACTTGGAAATTCCTCTCAGAAAAAATCCCTGTCCTAAATTCTTTTTCTTGTGCTTATGTGTTCAGTTACATGCCTGCTCACTAAGCACTTCATAATAATCTCATGTTACCTCTGAGTCTTACAGGAATATGCTGCTACTCAGGAACTTTGATTCCTTTTATAAGTTGTCTGAGCTTATTATACATTGAATAAGCCACTGAGGCCAGCCACATCATCTCAATTCCCTGCAGTTAGCAAATGCTGCTCTGCTTTAGCTGCTGCTAATCATGACAACCAACCTACTCACATTACTTAAATCGCTAATCCCATGAAATAACTTAGTGTCATTTGCTAAAGCAGTTAAAAACCCAAAACAAAACTCTCGTCTAACATGTAACGTCAATCACAGAGAACAGTTACACATTAACTGTTAGCTGCAGGGAAAGAAAAAAGCCAAAATGTCTCAATTTCGTTCGTAAAAGTCTCTTTCGTTGTGAGTTTTCACCAAATGCTGTTTAATTTAATACAGTTGCTAAATTAAACTACCATTTACCTGTAATTCTTCTGTTACCCATAGTAACTAAATCTTCCTCGTCCTATGCCCACCTCAGTTAGAAAGTAGGAAATAGCAGTTCTCTATTGCAGGAAATCAGGGGTTCTTATTCTGGGAATTGTGTTCTGGAAATATGTTTTGAAACTAGGGACATCTCACCAGGTAAAAGGGTTCTCCCAGTGCACCCCCTTTCCCTCCAGGACCTCTTTGGGATGTAAAAGCTGTCAGAGGGCAAACTTCTCAGCAGCAGCAGCATTACAAGGAACTTGTGTTGAGCTTCTTTTTCCTTCTGAAGTGGCAGCAGCTGAGCACAGATGTCTGGATTGGCAACAATTATGAACCCAATTAACCCAGTTAATGACACCACGGCCCTTTGTGAAGTGACGGATTATTGCAAGCAGACGTGGTACCCCTGCTGTGTGCCCTTGTGTCACAGAGAAAATGAGTGGAGGTAGGAGCCACCAAGTGATTAGTTGTTATAATTTTGTTAATTAAGCCCTGGTAGGAAGTTTGCCATAAAAATGGAACTAATCTTCTTCATTTCTTTTGTTCATCCCATGGTTGGCACTGTGCTATTAGATCACAAAGAATAATCTGAATCCACTATCTGAGTAATGACTGAAGAAGATGTGAACAGGAAGCAAGGTGAGAGACTCAGGAGGTGTAATCCTGCCACAGGCTATTCACTGGAGTGAATGAGTGAAGAGAATTCAGGTCAAACAACTCTTAAATTTCACTGGAGTCACCTATTCCTGCGTCCCTGCTATTGTGGGTACAGCGCATCTTTGACCAGGATGGCAAGCTGGACTGCAGAAGTCAAGGTATGCTAACTTGCAAGGTTATAATTGCAACCTGTTATTAGAAAACAAGTGAATGGGTTCTCAGCTTCACAAAGACTGAACAAAGTAGGTGAACACAAATAGCTAACTTTTTAGATAGGTCTTCCTGTAACCCCTACTGTCTCATCTGGTTAACAACAACAGCATCTTCTGTTTGTTACTGGTAGACCCCATGCTGTTTTACACAAGTGGTTCATATAATTCTTCCCCAATTAACCAGCTCAGGCTTCCTGCCACCCTCTTCACTGGTTCAATTTCTCCCTTGAATCAAACTCTTTTTTTGCTGTGCTGTATCATAAGCCCCATTTTGCAGAGGGCTAAAGCCAACAGCTGAGTGCTGTGGGAAGCGGCAGAGCTGGGGAGCAGAGCTACTGTTGGAGAAAGAAATGCTAAAGCCATGATTCAGAGGAGGTTTTAAGAAAACCACAGATAATATCCTGGACTGCGTTATCCATTCAGATTAAATTGAGTGTAATCCCTACCCCTATCTCTACACCACTGAACACATTTAAAAGAAGAGATTTATTTCTCCTCCTATTATCCTTCCTTTCTCCTTTCCCCTTGCACTCCACACTACTTAGGAGTTCAGAAATAAATAGTTTAGCATGAAACTTCTGCACTCTCCATTGTCTCTGGGAGATTTCAGGACTAATGTTCATTTATTTCAAGGCTCTTTTCCTCCCCTCTGCTATTATGATTCAGGACTTCAGGGATCCCTTTTGCAGGCAGGCTTTAAAGGTTACTCCCTTTAGTACCTTAATACCTCTTACTTGAAGGTTATTCTGCCAATTTTTCCCTTAGAAGTCTTCAATTTTTGTTTTAAATGACAAATGTCTCTCCCAACCCTTTTGAAGAGAGCTCCTCACTTTGTGCTGCTTTTCCAGCTCTTTGTCTTAGCACATCCCATTTCTGATTGCAACTACCTGCAGTAGTTCTTCGGAATTCCCTGGGTGCTCTGGTAATTTACAGCCAGCAATGAAGTGGTGGCCATGGACATGTAGGTCTTTCTGCATCATCATCTGAATTGAAGAGCAAGTCTAGGTTTGATCCCTTTTTTGCTATTTTGAGTTAATCTGGGTGAATAACTTGAGAAATTGAGCCTTGCCAGGACATTAATGCACATTATGCAAATTCTAATCCAGACTAGGCAGCATCATTCAGATTTTGAGTTGACATGTGTCTGATTCTCCACCTTTAAGACAGCATGGCCCACCTCCTGTGGAGCCAAGATCTCTGTATCACTTTATCACCATGAAAAGGGCAGAATGTAGTAAATCTAATATTTAAATTCATGATTTGTTGCTTAGTTACATATGTAATGAAGGGAAAGTAATAATGCTACGTGATTTATGTAACAAAATGACAGTCCAAATTTTAAGGCTTGAACATTGCATATTCATGCCATGTTTTTGCAAGCTATTATCTACAGGGGGGAAATGTCAAGCATAAATTCAACATCTTCTCTCAAACATTTTACAGACAAATAAATGGAACAAGTAAATTGTTGGTTAGCCTGAACACTTGGCTGAGTTTACAATTATACCTTTAAGTATGGTTGTGCACATGAAATGTTATCACAGCAGTGATGGGCAGATCCTGCCTCTAAATACTGTTGTAATGCACCACGTATTTGAGTGAAGGTCTGTACAGGCACAAAGTGTGCTTTGGGAAGGGAAAGAATTAACTATCGAAGCAGAATGTCCTCGGGAAACAGCAAAAATGCATTTTCCCTTGTCTGCACCTTGTACAAAATATCCCTAGGACAATAGGAGAACCTTTTTTCCAGAAGAGCATATACTTGGAAATCTGAAAAAGAAATGTCTTTGCCATGACCAATGTACAGCAGCATTTAAAAAGTGCTGTCTACTGAAATAAGGAGATTTTCAGAGTAAGGAATAAATGCCTTTCCTCATTATTTCGGATGAAAAGGTTCGAAGATTTTCATTTTCAATTGAATGCGATAAATTCCTCTTTGTAAGAAATAATCTATAAATTTTAAAGATTTAGAAAGTCCTCTAAAATGCAGACTCAGCCATAATATGCCAGGCTCTGCTCTGAGGAGCACTCAGAGATAGAAGGTGAGCTGTTCTTTTGTTCATTTCTGGACACACATCCTTGCAGTGGTCCAAGGGTATGATTCAGCATCTAATGAAGTTAATAGGAACATTTCAATAGAATCTCTATCAGGCTTTTAAACACTAAATATAGTCTATATAACTTTGGGCAATCTCCCATTTCTTTTTATTAATTTTAAGCTTGTTCTGTCCTGCATGTTAGGAAAGGATTTGCACTAAGCTGACAAGTACTGAGTGATCTGGTTTAAATTGCTGGCTGCTGCTGTAATGTCTGGAAGGAAGACAAACCATGTCAGCTTTGTTATGGGATAGAATTAAAGTCTGGAATTTAAGTGAAATCCCAACACTTTTGTTGTGATTCTTCTATAGTTTACAAAGAAAGCCACCCTATTATCATCTGTCTGCATATGTAGGTGGAAGCAGTGCAAAAGCTTTCCTTTCCCAGCTCTGCCTCTCTGAGCCAGCTCATTGAAAAGAATTACTTTATTTACATTATTGCGGGATGCTGCCTTGAGTGGTTTTGTGTGTGAGCTGGAATGTGTTTTCCAGCCAAATTTCATTCAAACTAAGAAAAACCAAGCCCAGAACAGGGATGGATAAAGCAGTGGTATTTAAGGGATTGTACATGGCCTTCAAGCCTGCAAGCCCTGTGGGAGAGGCTGTGCTCATTCATCTAGAGTTCACATGGAGGCCTGAAGTCAAGTAGCATCAGGGTTTTTCAGAGATCAATGGCTGACTTGCCTGAAGAGTTAAGAGTCGTTTGACCATAATAATTGGACCTCATATTGACTTTGTGATGAACAGGACTCTGCCACAGGATGTAAACAATCTGGGAGCTGATTTGAGCTCCATCATGGCTCAGCAGCAAGAAAATGCATTTTACCCATCAAAATACACCTTTGCATGAGCTATGAGCTGAGAGTGTTCAGTATGACGGAAGATAAACTTGTTACAGGAGCAGTGATTTGCCCTCTAAGAGCCAAAGGAGCTGGGGATGGTCTGCAAGTGGACCTTGAGCATGATCCATAGCTGGGTGAGAAGGGAATGTACTCATCCAATTGGCCTTGTGGGGCAGGGAGGAAAGGAAAGGAGGCATTGCCCTTCAGCAGCAGGAGATAGGGAGGACAAACACCCTTTGGGCACTATAACCTATGGAGCAGAGATACCTTTGACAAAGACAGTCCCATTCACTCCCTGTCCATTTGAGGGATATCACTTAAGGTTTCGAATCAATGGAACATTATGCAAGGTTTCATGTCCAGTCCATCCCTACATCAGCTGAAATGGCTGTGTTCTGAGCACTGTCTTTTGAATTTGTTTAGCTTTTCTAGAGCACACTTTTTTGTTCTCTCCCAAAATAACTGCTCATAACACAGGAAATACTCATCAAATCTTCATGTTGTGTAACTGTTTGTGTACTCTGGACATACCGGGCTTCTCAATGTTCAGTTCCACCTACTGAGAGCTATCTCAGAGGCACTGTAACTTATGGGAAAGAAATCATGCATTGGGATGTAGAAATGATATAGTCCAGATCCCAAGAAACTTGGGTTAAGTCGATGTGTTAGTGGCAGCACTTGTTTGTTGAGACAACAGATATCCCTTTAAAAGCAGGAATTTTGGAGCAGAAGCCGAGTAGACATTCTTGAGGAAGGAAAATCAGAGAAAACGTCCCTATGGCTCGACATATTAAAGGTGTACCTGAGGAGGATTTGATATTTCAAGCACATATTTGAATTGCCAATAAAGATTTTTCATCTAAGGAAGAACTTCTAACCATCTGCTTCTCCAGTGCACAGCAAGAAAACAGAAAACAAAGTTTTTTAGTGTGCAAGTTCTGGAAGACAGATTGTCAACAGCCATTGATGCATCGAAAACAAGAGGTTCAAATGGGAGCTGGTAATGGACTTAGTACGTACTTAAGAGGTTTTGTCTGTGGCCTGTTGTCATTCTAGGAGAGAATTGCTCATGTTCACACATTAGATGGCTAACAAGGCTTTTGCTCTACTCTTCCATCAACCATAAACATATTAAACATAACTAATTTTATTAGACTTTAATGAATAATATCTCATCCATCACTAGAGTCTCTGTGATCAAGGTAGTTAAATGTCTTAATTCAGACTGTTCATCTGACATCCTTTTAAAGTCACTTGGATTCTCTATAATAAGTGTGTCCATAAAGTAACTGTTACTCTATTTTTACACTGTGGATGTAGAAGGACAAAGTGGACTGATGGACTGAACATAGAATTATAATAAATGGTGAATTTTCATGGACAGTTTGTATGTTGTTTTTTCATGGCCTATCTGTTTTCACTTGGGTGTTTGCACTGTAGGAATGCAGTACAGCATCCTACAGTGTTGTTGTAGGAACCTATTGTGTTTTGGGGGGAAACTATGGAGCTATGTTGCAGCATAACCTATGGAATCCATCTATGAGGGACTTTGGCTCAGTTCAGTGTCTTCAGAAGTTGTGAATTATTACAGTTTTTACCATGCTTGCAGAGTTGATATTCTTTGTGCTAGTCTCTACCTTCTTGTTAAGAAAAAACCCAGTTTCTTACATCTAACAGCTATGATTTCCATTCCTGATGCTGTATGACTTCATTCTCCTCAGGCTTGTAATGAACTTCCATTCCTTTGTCTCATTCTCCCCCTTTGCTGCTCTCCCTGCTCCAGTGCTTGGTTGCCAGGGACTACATTTGTGAAGTATATTTAAATGCTTAAACCTTTTTTAAGCACCTGACTCTTTTTACCCTCCTGTGATTAGGATACAGGCCTAAGTGATTAATCTGTCTTCTTGAATAACGACAAAAACGTTGCATCAGCAGGAGAGGATCTAACCTTTGCAAAATTCCCCTGGGAGCATCCATTTCTGCTGGGGATTTCGATGCCAGTCAGAGCAGTTAATAAAAAAGGGAAAGCCAATAACACTGCCAGAAGTTTTTGCTATATAAAAGTCAGAGAATCAGTTAGAGTCTGTCAAATGTAATGTATGACATTATTAATATGAAGGATTTCGGATCAAAACGGGACTTACTGTCCCAGCGACTGGGTCATGTGGAAGAGGCTGAGGAAATGGGGACTCTTCAAGTGGAACATCCAGAGGAGAGTGCTTGAGCAGACTTTGCAGAGTCATTAATCTTAGCATTGCAGGAGGATGAGAAAAGGAACGACAGCAGAGGAGATACTCCAGCTGTAGTGCAGTTCATCCTTGGGATATGTTTCAGCCTTTGGTCTCCAAGCTCTTCAAGATGTGGGAAGCCTTTCCTGCCTTGTGGGCAATGTGGACTGTGGATGTCTGTATAATGTCAAGGAATGGGATAGGAACCCACCCAACTGCCCACCAAGTCCTGTTGACTGTGGCCCCAGGCAAGGCAGTCTTCTCAGCCTTGCCTCAGTGCTTTTTTCTCCTCTTTTCTGAATGTCACACTCTGAAACAGTTGATTCAAGCCATGCAAGAATGAATTCTGCAGTCATTATGTTTTCATAAACCCATACCCTCTTCATTTGTTTCAATGTTTGTCTTGTTCCTTTCATGAACATGATCACAACTCTGCTTATCTAAACAGGCTTTGTAAATTCAACTCACATCCAGTGGGATGAGGTGCTAGTGCAGCTGGTCAGAAACCAGGTAGCTTAGTGAAATATTCATAAGGGATCCTCAACCTTAAAGTGGCTTTGTAACCTATGGAAGCTTTTTAGCAGCTTCTGTTGAGTGCTCAATTTGTTTGACAAGTTCCATCTTCCTTATTGTGTGTGAATTATCCACTAAAGAGCTGCTGGGTTTAAGCATCAGTTAGTTTTAAATAACTCCTCAAACCTGCACAGACTTTCTTATAGATGTTTCATTACAAAGTGTTTATTTGGGTACAGAAGGGATATGTTGGGATCTTGGTAGACCTCTGTTCCTTGGTTGACCATAACCTTTGGAAACAAACTTCTGCTGTATATATTTGGCTTCAGAAACTTCTTTGCATGAATGATCCTGAGTTTCTTGGGCAGGTCTATGGCACAGCCTGGCACCCCGGGCACTCCATGACCTGGGGTGGGAGTTTCTGCACAGAACCATGACATCTCTCAGGGAATGAGGGCTATGGAAGAGAAGTGCAAAACTTGGTAAAGGTTTTGCTTCTATGAGCTTGGCACCAGGTTTGAGTCATCATTTTAAATCAGAAGTGATCCTTCTCCTGCTGTGTAAATGGTTTGGGTTTATTTGTGTTTAATTTGATTTTCTTACATTAAAGGCAGCTAAAACACAGAAAAGGCTGGCTCAGGCGATGTTTGCTGCTTCATTGTGACTTTTACAAGGGACAGCATTACTGCATCACTGCAGAGGAGGGAAGGGCACTTAACAAAGACATCGCCAACGTAAATCTCCATTTCTTATTACCTTTAATAGGTTTTTTTAGTTAGCAATAGCAAGAGGTATTAGGTTATTGTTGGCCATCAGATCTTTTGATGGGCCAGATTTTATTCCTCCAATTGTCTCATTGCCCCAGCAGTGTTAACTGGTGATCACTGACTTTATTCTCTTTCATTCCCAGTAGGCAGGAAGGTCTGTGACAAAACATCCGGCTCATTGGTACTAGACCATTAATTCAGCCCATGGACACTGTGCTCCTTATTCTTCTCCACTTCTCATCTAAACATTCCTCAGCAGGTCTGCCCACTTCCTCACCTGTGTGCATCTGACCACTCTTTGTCACTGAGCTATGAAATAAGGGAAGATTCCTCTTTCCAAGCAAACTGAAATAGAAACTTCCCCTTGAGAACCCAGAGAGTTGCTCTAAGGTTTGTCACTTTATACAGATTATGTGTCAGCAACAGTAGGGCATTGCTATGGGCTGCACGTGCATCTCAAGCATCTCCCTTAACCCTCTCACTGCAAGGGATCATTTGTAAGAGAAACAGGAAAACTGTCAGAAGGTTTCCCAGCTCTCTAATTGAGGAATCTTTCTCCTTGTTACCTGATCTGTCCATCAGCCTGAACTGCAAAGTGATCTTGAAATATCTCAGTGACACCCTTGTATCTGAGGAAATCAGGGAGTATTTACTTGCTCCAATATTTCCCCTCATAATGTAATTGTGGAGCTTTTATTATAAGGACTTAAAATACTCACTGACAAGACAGTAAAGGTCTATTCTGCTTTTCATCCTGGTGGTGCCTGGTGTCTTTAGGGACTTCTGTATTCCTCAAGTGTCCAAACTTTCAAGTGGTGTCATTTTAAAGCTCTTTGCGCTAGTAATATTTGTGTTATAACACAGTGTTAGAAAAGGTAAGTGTGAAATGTCAGCTGGGCTGTACCTGGAAGATTGGTCCTGCTACGCAGCCAAAATACCAACTGTTCTTCATGGTGTAAGGACATATAACTCGAGTTTGAAGTGGCACATTGCATTAGATTTCCTTGAGATAAAAACTGCGCTGTGTGCTTTTTATGATGTCTTCATTTCGGTAGCATCAAAGCATCAAAATATTACCACCTGCTGATAATCTGATAGAAGACATCCAGCTTGCCTTGAGTGAGAAAATACTGAGTGAATGAAAATGTTCCTATTTTCAGCAAACCCTGCCAGTGATGGAGACACCAATTTGGTAACTTTAAACTTGCCTTGTACCTTCTGATTACAGAAAGGCTTTGACAAAAGACCTCCAAGGACTAATGCAGGACACTTCAGAGGATCTATGTTTTCAAAGTGTGATCAAGACACTGTACTTCAAAGGGTGCTGCACCATGTAATACCTGTATTATCTTCTGCAATGAAAACATATGATGGGTATCATCCTTATTTCAGACACCAGAACACGAAGCCAATATTGCAGACATGGGCTGGAGCCATGCCTGAAAATGTCTATCGTGTATCTTTATGTCTGTAGAGGGTAATGCTTGGAAAGAACAGGGATGCTTTTCTTTTTTCTCTTTAACTGCTGTGTTTTTGAGGCATTCTGCAAATGAGGAGCAAGAAGCCCAACAGGAAGCAGCTGGGGCTTTTGCAGCCGATTGTGTTCTATAGCAATGGGTGGAGAGAAGGTGTTTTGTCTAGGTACAATACCTCATCGAGGGAAATCTGCCCTCTGAGCACAGCGCTGAGGTCTGGGTCCGCACTGTTATAACCACAGCACTGCTCATGTTCCAACAGGTCATGAGCATCCTCCGTTTGTCAGAAGAGACAAATTGCAGGATTTCCCCAAATCCTTCAAATACATCTGTGAGTGACATTGCCTTTATCTCGATGGGTTTTAAAGCTCTACCCCTTTTCTATCTTTTAGCTTTCAGCTGTATCTCTTCGTTTGAGCAGAGAAATACTTCCAATACACAGTTATGCAGAGATAAACCTCTGTTTTTCAGGCGTGCGTGGGTCTTGGAGGTGCTGGTGTCGCTTAAAGTCTTCCTTTCTAAAATGCAATCTCTGTTTTTCTCTGAAGAGGTGCTTATTTTAAAACCTGAATTTAACATACGCTGTGCAGGCGATGAACAGAGGAGAGAGTACACTGGAAGCTCCTGTTTGGAGGTAGTGCTTGAAATTTTGGGAAGGGAGGATAAATTACATGTGTAGCGGTGGGATCCTGACCCAGTGTGGTTTGTGGGAGTGATGCTGGGGCTGCCAATAGCAGCAGGGGACATGAGTGAGCCATTGCCACCAGTGCACAGCCTTGGCTATAAGCTGTCCCAGAGGTCACCCCCTGTGACAGAATGGCAGGATTAAAGAAGGCAGCAGAATTAACAGCAGATCAAAATATCAGCCACTAAATTAATCAAGGAAGGAAACTATCTGGATTGATTACACTGAGCATAAATTCCCCCTTGCAGGCATTGCTGAAACCAGATGAGGAGACAGGTATGACTGGAATGCCAAAGTCATTTTTCTATGATTTATTTAGCAAGTTCTGAATGGGCCAAAGGGGAGGGGAAGTGATGCTGTCAAAGATGTCATTCCTTGTCGGAGCTAGTGACAGCTTGGAAGCAGGAGACCTTCTGGGACTAGAGGTTAAAATATGAGCAGATAAAGTAAAGTTTCAGGTACTTTTATAGCTGCTACAGACCCTAAATTGTGCCCTCAGAACAAGGAGAAGCATCCAGCTTCCCATGCCCTCTAGCATAGCCTCACCCTATGCTGATGATCATATATGGACCTATTAAAACTAGATGAGAATCTGACAGTTTCTCTATATTTCTCTCTATTTATATATATATATATATTCTGATAAGTATTGAATCCTAAGAAAGTGATGTATTTAGATGTTGTTTTAACAGACCTGAATGGGGCTTGGAGCAACCTGGTCTAGTGGAAGTTGTCCCTGCCTGTGGCAGGGGGTTGGAACTGGATGAGATTTAAGGTCCCTTCCAACCCAAACCAGGCTGTGAATACAATTTAGCACTGGCTGAATGCACGTTATTGTGGTTTCCCCATTACAAACGTGGATTCCATGTACTACATAAAGCACAAAGCCAGAAGCATACATGTGTGTGCATGTCTCTTCAGAGCACACACACATGCAGGCACACCCACGTGAGCACACACATGCATTGACACACGTGTGGACACACATGCATGCACTCTCACACCCAGAGTGCATTGGCAGAGCCAGAGTCAAGAAGCTGGAAACTACTGTACCAAATCAATGAGAAGGAATTTAAACAGCTCCAATTACCATTCACATTCGTTTGACTTCAAACCCATTAGCAGATACTAAGGAAGAGACAATTAGGTGTTAAGAGACTGAAGGCCAGGTTAATTTAAGAAGAAACAGGTTGATTTTCCAGCACAAGGTATCAACGGAATCTCATTTAATTCAATTCAGACATTTCATTTTATTAGAGGTATATTTGCTATGGTACATATCCTCGATTATCCCTATAAAAGCGACATTATGGACATTTTGCTGTTTAACACTGTAACAGAGGATGAAATGAAAAAAAAGAAGGGAATACCCTCTTGGAAATTCCTTATAATTCTGAAAAGTCAGATTCACAGATTCCACGCAGATGAGCATTTCATATGGTGACAAGGAATGCCCACAATTACAACTGATGGGGACAAACATGTGGGAAAGGTTTCAAGCCATGTGCTTTGGTTTTAAGTTAAATATCAGGAGATCCAGTGGGGAGAATACAGGGCAACCTGCAGGTCTGTGTGTCCTCCCATGAGACATGTAGGTCCAGACTGCAATGCTGTATAAAGAAGAGAAATCTGGGATCTGACTCGATGTGAACATCTCTCAGTGCTATGGCCGATGGCAGTGGGTGTGCAAGTCCTGCTGGAAGCAGCAGTGATATAGGTGTTGAAAGTGATCCACAGGATGAGAAACGCCTAAGAAAGAATGCCAAATCCTGGTTTCCATGATCCCTGCTCTTGACACAGGCTGCCCACACTCAGAGCAAGCAAACTGGTCTGTTGTGTCACACTGCTGGGTCTTGGGCAGGGTCTGGCCTTTGCGTTGGTTGCTGGGAGATGCTGCAGGTCCTGAGCGTGGTGCAAAGCAAATAGAGAAGGGAAAGAGGTCAGTTCTTTTGCCTGCAGTGGGTGTTAGTTCTCACTTATTTCTGCAGAGGCAGAATCACATTCAGAAGGGAAAAGATGCTGCAAAGGATGGTGCTGAGCCTTACAGTTTCCTACAGGTTTGGGGTGTTTTTTGCTTCCAAATAACAATATCTTCATCTCCTGAAACATGTTTCTGTTTCAGTGATTGCAGCCAGCGGTGTGCTGCAGCACTCCCTTCTCTGGCAGCATTGCCTTCGGGTTATTGTTTTGGCCTGAGCAGGTCCATGTCGACTCTGCTCGCTTGGCCTGCCAGCTTAATTGAATTTCTTATCATGTCTGTATCTGCTGCCAATACATGAATGAAGATCACTTATTCCTCGAAATGGGATATTGTGTGGGAAAGACTATACACAGCAGCTGCAGCCTGAGGAAGAGCTGTGGGAAGAGGGAAAAAAGAAGAGGCTGAAGAGGAGAGGAAATCCAGGAGCATCTACAGGCTGCTGGTAAAGTGTTCCTGGTGATGTATGTCTGCTGGTAATGGGGCTGTTATAGTGGTGTGGTTGCAGCAGGTGAGAAGCAGGGTTCCCTTTACCTGGCCTGGGTGAGACCTCAGTTTCTCAGCATCTTTTCTGACTCTGGCAGCACTTGTGTCCAAGAGAAGTATCTTAAGAGCACACTCCCTCCTCCTATCACTGTAATCTGGTGCCCCCTTTACTGAACATCTCCATCAGACAGATCCCTCTGCATCCCTCTGCAGGGACGGAGCCTGTGAAGTGAGTAGGAGGTACAGGATCAGACCTTGCCTAGATCAGGCAGTGGGAGGTCTTGAAACTGGCTCTTTCCCTTCCAGAATCAAAGCTGATGGCATCAGCTATTTCAAGGATCGTTTCATGCCAGATCAAAAAATAAAGGGTTGTCAAATCAGAATGAAAACAGAGTTGATGAGCTCATAATCTGTTGCAATCTATATGTATGTATATATAGTTATATACATATATATTATTATATGTATATTCTATTATCAGATATATATCATATATATATAAACTTCATATATTAAAAGTATATGCAGATATCTCTATAAAGTACATACATCCACACACAAATATACATCTACAAGGTTTGGAGTGGTGTTACTGCTATGGTGCTCTGTCCAGATCCACACCTTCAGGTCCCACAATGGAGCCCTCATGTTCAGCACAACCCTTCTTGCCACTCACCCTCCTCACAATGGGAAATGGTCTTGTTTGCTGGAAATTGCCTTTTCACGTGACATGTATTGCAGTTGTTTGTTCCTATTGTCCTTATTTTCACTAATGAGAATCCACGTACAGGCCCATACACAGACTGCGCTGAATCAGATGTGAAATGATAACTTGGAAAGATAGAGCTTTCTAATGCTTTATCAGTTTCTCGAGCCAGGTATTCCTGTTTCTATGTAAGCTTTAAATATTTCCATTAAGATCCAGATTGTGAGTAACTGGCTTCAGAATAGTGTGTGAAACAGGAATTTTAAATGGAAATGGGGAATGGAAAATGTGGCATTCTGGAGCTGGGCTTATCTGAGTGTGCAGGAAAGATGCAGCAGTCTGCTAAAGCAGTTCCTACAGTTCAATAGGACATTCAGCGGGGCAAGCCGAGCGCTTTATTCCTGCCTTCAAAACGCAGGCTGCCTTCTTGCCATCTTTCTTCCATAATGCATTTTAATCAAGGCACAGGATGGAGAAAATGCAGTCAATCCAAGCCAGGAATCTATAATTTCATCCAGAATTATTTTGTGAATAGAAACAATTTAATACTTTTATATAAATTTATGTCCACTCTGTGGTTTGGATTTAATATGAAATGTGTTTTTCCGTGCACCTGGATGGAAAGTGCATAAATGAAAGCTGTGGGAATGATTCAGTTTGTATTTTCCTGGTCATGTGAGGTGGGTTAGTCATGTTGATTGCTGTTTGCAGGCAAGCCAGTTAACAAAGCGCTTTCTCTGCCATCCTCCATGGCAGAATCCCGTTAGTTAAAACAGCTCACAAATGGTGCTGTACCATTTTTAATGAGGAACTAATTAAAAAAACAGCTATTCTGATTGAAATATGTCTCTGTGAAAGAGGAGCCAAAGTTGTAGTGGTCTCTGCCCTCAATTTCCATCTCCTGGGTGAGTGTGTGCAGGAAGGGGTGAGTGCTGGTCCTTCTGGTCCCCAAAGCATCAAAACGGCAATTCAGATGTAGGTTTGCCTGCAGCAAATACTGATGCTAGACGTGTCTGTTTGACCAGGAGCTCCTTACAGAGAGGATGCCCTGAGGGACAGGGCTGGACCAAGCTGCTGAGCTCTTTGGCTTGTGTTTGCCATCATAAAGACTACTTTTGTCTTGTGTGATGTGCATGTTTATAAGACAAGCTGCAAAGTTTTGTGTGTGCCCATATTTCCAGTCCCTCTCTGGGGCGTTTCCCTGCAGTCCTGCTGGGGGTGATCAGTTGCTTCCATATATCAGCACTTCTGATGGATGCAGACATGCAAAAACCCACCTTGACATAAAGCCATGGAGTACTTGCTCTGGAGTCACGCAGCCCCTCGAAGTAACGGAAATTGATGAGGGCTCTGCAAGCATAAAACGTAACCAATGAGTTAGAGGTCAAAATTAGGGCTGAGGATAAAGGATAGAAAAATCATGGTAAATAAAAGAACTGCTGACAGCAGTGGGAAATGAATAATTTCCTACAGCAGCTATTGCTTAAAGCTCTTCCAAAGGACCAGGGAATTACTCACTTCATGCTAATTCAGTTACTGGCCCAAGCCCTGGCAATTGCTGATAAGAGCAAGATTAGCAGGACTGGCTCCTATGTAAATGCGTTCAAAAGAGATGAGGAATAGCAGTGAGATGTAGGACAGTGGCTGGTGTCACTGTCATCCTCAGGAACATAGTGCCAGGTTCAGTGCTTTGGTTTTATACTGTGATCCAGGCTGAACAGAGATGGGGTTTAGGGGAATGCAGCCTCCATTGGCAGCCAGCGGAGGAGATTCACTAGTAAAATCTTTCCCCAAACCAGCTTCTGATCAGTAGTGACAAACCCAACCTTTGTTATTTGCACCTACCATGTGATTTTGGTCTTTAAAAGGGCTGGTAACTGCTGCTGGGATTAGTTCATTCTCTACACTTCTGAAAGCAAATAGTAAATCCAAGAGAATTTTTGGCAGGCCCTTACCACCATGCATTTCCTATGGAATGCCCACAAAACAAAGTCAATCTTTGCATTTTTGCACAGCTTAATGTGTTTTCTGCAGGTCCCTTAGTTCTTCCCTGGGTTAAATGACTTGACTGGCAGCTTTTGGGCTGGTGTTGGCAGTGCAGTTTGCCAGAGAAAATGACCAATGTGCCATTCCACCCAGCTCCATGCTATCACACAACTTACTATCACTAGGCTTTATTTAACTGATTTGCTTATTATGTTTTGGAAAGCTTTCCACTGAAAAGATCATAGTTAGGATACACTATTCTTTATAGATAGGCAAGTAGACTTATATGCACACATATATGTGTGTGTGTACACATACGTGTACACATACATGCCAGTTATTTTGATGGTAGTACATGATTCACATTTTTTCTCTTATGCATTTTTAACAGCACAACTACTTGCATTAAGGGCCTTCATTCTGCACTCTGGTTCACACTGTGCCTTACTCCATACTTTACTAAATCAGGTGTTGTGCTTGCAAAGGCAGAGGCTATGAGAACATTTTCAGGTTAAATAGGCAGGAAGCCCAGTATTTCCCTTTTCTTTATACATACATATTTATAAGATACAATTAAAGAGTGAAAATACCATAGCGTGTAGGCAAAGCTGTGTTTTAGTTTAAAGCAAATACAGTAAGAGAAAAGCTTTATTCAGACTAAAAGGGAAATGAGAAGGAACATTTATTTCATCTTGGATACTGCAGAAGTCTGAGGAGTTGGTTTTGAGGTTATGTCACCCTCTCCACATTTAATCAGGGATTTATGAAATGAAGCAGGACTGAGGGCAAAGCTTTTGTTTTGTGTCTTCTTCTTGCCTCTCTTTAGCCTTGTTCATGCTTCAGCAACCTATATTTTTATTTAGTGTTCCCAGAGCAATCAAAGGCAAAACATGATTAGAGCCCTGAGTGCAACTTTCAACGCAGCTGAAATCTGCGCTTGGGTAACTGCACTGAGTAGAAGTGTCTTAATTGAAGAGATTACTTGGAGACTGAGTAGACACTTGTGAAAAATGCACCTCTAGAGATGATACATCAGTGTTGGTACTGCTGATTATTTCTAATTTAGGTTGTTGGCCTTTAAAAAGGGCTTGGCTACCTGAAGCTGGAAGGTGAAAGGTTGTGCTTAGAGTGAGAAGGTGTGATTTTGAATGGTGTTTTATCACACATGAGTTATTATAAAGAAATGCTTTAAAAACATATCTAAGCTACGCTGAAACTCCAAATCTATATGTGTGGCAAGACCTTTTCATTATGAGACTGCTCTACTTTTACGTCCACTTGGCATGATCTTGTTAAGGGTTCTATGATGATAGTGGATTTGCAGATGCTTTTAAAGATAGCATTAATTCCCCGCTAACTTAAAACCAAACAATAGCCCCATCCTGGCTGAGTGGCTTTGGATTTTCATCAGGCAGACACTTGCAGTGGTCTCTCTAGATTCTGCACAAGCTGCCTGTGCCCAGGGTTGATATTGAGTTTTCTGGTTTAGAAAATTAATATTGCAACTTCCTAACCTTTGATATTTTAAGTCACTTCTGTTTATTATGTTCATAACCATCGGCCAACTGCATCTGCATCTTGGCATAGGAACAAAATCTATACATTTATTTTCATTAAGGGGATGGTATTGTTCTTGTCTGAAACAATGTGGCAAAACATCACAATTACTCCAATTGTGATGCCAGTGCAGCCAATAATTAGTGACTGATTTGGGGAGACAAAAGAACTCCACTTGGGAAGCACATTAATTGCCCACATATTTCCTTGGGTCAGGCAGCCATGTTACATCAAACACGAGATTTATTATGCCATTTAAATAATTTTGGAATAATTAGGAATTGTGTTGTGCATCTGACTGAGCAGATCCCAAGTACAAAATCATACATCTAAATTATGAACCGAATGGAGCCTTGCCAGAAAATATGAGGAATTAGATAGTTTTCTCATTTCTGAGGTGAAAAGGAGGGAATTTGTATTTTCTACATCCCCATATTTCAAAATAATTACTGGTTTGTTTCCATTCGTTTTCCTGTGTCTAAAAATGTGCTAATAATATATATAACAGCTAAATTATAGGTCCAAACCATACTGGGAACATTCTGGTATCTCTGTGGTGTTGGCTAGCTGCATCCTCAAGTATGCCCAGAGGCAATAACTGTCCCAGGTACAGACCTGACAGCCTCCAGCAGTGCATGAGGTTTAGTTTCTTAATATCAATATATATAATTTGACATTAGCATCAAAGCAAGGCTGGATACCTATTGAGTGGGAACTTCCCAATGTGGTCAGTCTCATACAGGTAGCACGTTACACCCCAGAGCATCCAGTCACTCTTGTGTCATCTCTATGAGCATTAACTGTTAGGAACAAAGTGCTATATTATTTTATTTCTGTATTTCCAAGGAATGTCTGTGTTAAACTCAATAAAACAACATTTTGGTAAAAAAAAAAAGAAGTTCTTTCCGGACACTCCAAACCAATCTGTTGGCTCACTGCTGTAACCTGACATCAGTCTAATGGCAATAATTTGGAATGTGTCCCATATTTTCCTCTGTAATTTCCCCTTTCTCCTCAGTGAATCATCAGAAAGTGTTTCTATAAAACATGGATTTGGTTATTTTTTTTTTCTGGGATAAATCCAGTAAGCTTGAAACAGTGAATATTTTTCTTCATTGCCTTTAGTGGACTTGGTATCAGCCATGTTTGCAGCACAGAGCACGTATAAAGCTTAGGATGTTTCAGTATGTAATTGCTGTTCAGTGATGGTTAAAATAATTTCAGTGGAAGAATTAGGGATTTGCAAGTAAAAACATTACTTCTGGAATAAAAGGAATGTTGAGAGGAAGAGGGTTACTTAAACCTGGTAATTTTATGCAGAATTTGGTAATTTCTCTAAGGATTGAAAATTATTAAAACTACCACTTGTAACATGAGTGTGTTGACACAAGTATTATCAGTTGTGCTCCACTGCACATGTGGCTTCTTCCTTTGGTGCACTCAGAGATTTCACACTGAATGTATTTCCACAGAGGCACATCTCTTCTGTAGGGCACCGTATCTGTTTGCATGCAAAGAGCTGGGCAGGACTTGCTGTTAACACACAGACATTCTTACTGCTGTTTTACTTCAGATTTTCCCCTAATTCTTCAGTGAAGCAGATTACTGCATGTAGAAAATATTCTGGGTTAGCTTGCAAAATAGGATCCCAGACTGGGTTGTGTTGGAAGGGACCTTAAAGCTCATCCAGTTCCAACCCCCTGCCACAGGGGCAGCACCTAGCTAAGTGAGTAGTATTTGCTGAGGGGGTGATGGGAAGCGGCTGTGTTGGACAAAGCCAGAGGAGCAACGGGCTGCTTGTGGGCATGCCTGGTGTGGCAACAATATCAAACCTTGTTTTCAGATGACAAGCAAGAATAAAAGCAGAGGGATGGTGTAATGCGATGCAAGAGCCAACACCACATCACTGGTACCCCCAGGCTGGCTGGTGCGCATCCCACCCTGCAATGACCCCATGTTGCTCCCCAGCTCTATCCAGAGGAAAGACACAGCAACATCCTGCTTCTAGTTTTGGAATCTTGATTTTTTCCCCCCATTTCTAAAAATTTCACTCTTCTGCCACTTCTCCAGAGTTTTTTGCTGACAGGACAGAAGTGCTGGTAGCAAACACATTATTCATTGTGATTGAATGTCTAGTAATTACTTTATATACTTTTTCAATTCTCAAATTAAAACCATTTACTATTAGGAACAGATGTTAAATTCAGGGCTCTTGTTGACTGTTGGTGTGACACACACATGAAAGGCTTTAAATGAGAAGGCTGATTGAATTTTAAATATGCTGATCACACTGGGGGGATTGAAAATAATTGAAACAGGGAATAAATGAAACGTTTCCAAGAAGAGAAGACAGAGGTGGGGTTTGTTTCTCAAATTCCTGATTGCAGAAATCATGTTAAATTCTGCAGACTAAATACAGTAATTTACTCTATGTTAGAATCCCAAACGCGAGACTTGCATGGCTGTTACTTCAAAATGGCAGGAGAAAAGCATCTAAAAACTAAGGTAAAATCTATTTCCAATGCAATACTTCAGATGTTATCCACACGCTTGTAGGGCCTTGATGTTTTCCTACTTTAATCAACATAAGCACATTTTCCAGGAAATCTGACATCATTTCTTACCAAGGCATCACTGCCCATCATGCAGGCTGAGCTGACCTCTTGCAGTCCCAGTGCCTGTAGAAAGCCCCAGCTCACTTTCCCAGATGGAGAAGGTGATGCTCTCACTCTGCATGGGCTGGTGGTAAAAAGAAGTGAGAAAACTGTTCCAAAGCGCAGCAGAGGATCTTCCTCCTAGGCTGGCGTTAAGAGCAACCAACCACTGTTAAAATAAGGAATTCTTTCTGTGGACAGATTTGTGCACATATTTTCCATCAGAAAATAAAAAACCCATCAATATATTAATTTTATCCATCAATATAAAAATGTCTATTTTAATCATAAGGGAAGATTTTGCAGTGTTTACTAGTGACCCTATTGCTTTGGAACCTCTCTGCTGGGCAGGTGGCATCTCTGGGATGCTCCTTGGGAGCAAGGTGTGAATTCTGCTCCCACTCTTGCCCTGAAACCACAGGAGGTCTAGCCTGAAGTCTGCAATATCAGTTCCACCAACCTACCTCCCTGATGGCAGGGGGCTGGAACTGCATAATCTTTAAGGTCTTTTCTAAGCCAAACCATTCTAGGATTCTATAAAATGGGTTATTTTCCAGCTCTAGGTTAGGTGTCTGCTGAACACTTTCCTATACTGGAGTTAGAGAAGATCCATGTTGTCTGTGTAGAGCTTTTTTTGATACCCTGACTTCACAGGATTTATTGCATACAAGGAATGAAAATTAGAGCTTGGAAAGTAATGCAGTAACAATTGCAATTAACCTCCACAGCCCCCAGGTAACCCTTGGGTGTTGGATTTAAATCACATTGCTTTTAATTAAGTTTAGTGTCCAAGCACTGCTTGCTCTAAAACATTTTGCTGGCATTTCTGCTGCAACAGGATGCTTTAAAGCCTGAATGCTGTGCTGACTTGACCCCATGTGAACTAATGCCAAAAGGGAACAATGTAGGGAATGGAAATGCAAGTTGAAAAGGCAGTTTCGGATCAAGTACAACTTTCTTAGGTTACAAAACACTTTGGTGTATGCATACTTTCCTCTCACATCTGATATAATTTACAACACTTACAACACTTGCTGAACTTCTCAGAATAAGAAGACTCCCACAGAGACAAGAAGTTGTTGTTGCATTGAATGATCCTGACAATCTATTGTCAGTGCCACACTAAAGCAACCCGACACCCATCCTGGATAATGTCTTCTGACACACGTTGTCTTCTGGGGCTGTCGTGCCTTATTACGTGCATGATCCATGGAGGAAAGGCTGCTAATAGCAGACATTGACCCACTGGTGGTAATTGCTGTGAAAACATTATTCAAGCTTATTATGTTAATGACAGAAGGATGAGGAGCTTCCTAAAAAGTTACTGTGGCATCACCAGACACGCTTTATTTATTTAACTGATTGATCATTTAAAGGTTTGTAAAGTGTCTTCTCTGTCTAATAATGCTGCATAATCATGTACATGCAAATGAAACAAGCCACAAAGCTGAGGCAAATTGCTTGCTGCAGAGCTGATTTTCTTGTAAGATCTCAAGACTTTATGGGCTTATTTACATAACGAGTCATGGTCTAGGTTTCCACCTTCCACAGAGCTGGCTTCAGCTGTAAATTTTTACAGTTTGGGGCTAGTGGAATAGAAGAGAAGGGTTCACATGTTTCAGTGGTTTGAAATGCTTTTCTTTTATTGAAGAAAACAGTGTGGTCTTCTTCCAGCAGAAGGATCTCTTCCCTAAGAACTTGATGCTTGCACGCTTTCCCAGGGCAAAGTAATGACTTCTCCTTCCAGTTAATGCCTGCAGGCTGCCTCTTCCATATGTACAGTCCACCAGAACCAAATCTTCTGCAAACCTCTGGCTCTGAGCATCCCTGATCTGCTGGATCTGGGGGAAAGCAGAGCTCACACTGCTCTCTGACTGTGACAGGTTAAACCCAAGTAGATAAAAAGATCTTTACATAGATAGGGTGCTGTCCTCCAGCTGGAAAAGTGCAGCAGAAAATAGTCAAACTATTTCTCAGTGTAAATGGTCCAGCCAAGAGATCTTGAGGTTTCTACTAGATTTGATGACAGTGATCAATAAATCAGACTGTGGACTTAGAAACACCAACCCTTTACAGGTGATGCACTTCAGTAAACCTCTGCTTAAACATCCTTCAGAAAAATCAGTGCTTTATTGCAAAAAGCCCCTAGTCACAGCCCTCTCATATAGCAGAAAAAACTCACAAAAGCAGATGTTTGCTGTGTATTTAATGGCTGGAAGAGAAAGCAGGTTTACTACCTTATTTTCCATCTTATTTTTTTCTGGGTAATTCAAAACAGAGTGAAAAACCCACCGTGAACAGAAGCTCATGTTTTGACATACCTCAGTTCTCAGCACCTTCCCAGCATCTGTGTTACTTAATAGAAAAGCAGTCAGAAGTACAGATGAGTTCTCTTGGCTCTTTTTGCTCCACAGACCAAATCATGGACGGGTGACTGTCCAGCAGGGCTTTTCTGTTGAAATCTTTACAGCTCCCATCACTTTAATACCCCCGGATGTCAAGTTTGTGATGGTGACATCCTCGTGTTGTTCTCTGTTCAGGTAGCTCCCAATGAGGAGGTGATGGCTGGCTTGTAGCAATGGCTGGTCAGAAACCGCTGGTGACCGTACCCTCACTGTCTATGCAGAGTCATTCCCTCACAGTTGGTGCTAATCCAATCTGGCCACTGAAATTCCCAGTGTCTGGCACAAGGAGTCAGCCTTTAGGAGGTCAATTAGTGAAGAGGTAGATGGGCAGAATGGGAGGAGGCAAGCTGGCAGTCCAGCTTGCTTTTTTCTGAATAAATCTGTCTCCAGTCAAAGATGCATTAATAGGTCTGATTGTCGGCATCAATTGCCTAACACAAAGGCTTTGCTTCATCTGGAACTATAACAATACATCCCCCTGGTCTCCTTACATTGAGCAACGAGTTCTTGTAAAGCACCCCATGTATAAGAAAGCATTCCTGGTACCCTCTGGATCCTCATGTCATCTGGCAGACAAAGGTGGAGCAAACTTGCTTCCAGACTTTTGGATGGTCACTGGTAAGACCAGATAAGAAGGGTTAACCTCTCCTGTAGTACTTCTCCCTTTCCCTCCTTGAATAGGAAATTAAATGCAAATTACTAAATTAAAGTAATCTGAGGAATTAGCTTAATTAAAAATAGGAAAGTTCAGGCTTAAATCTCTTCACTCCTGTTCTTTTGAAGGTTACACTGCTGGAGCTGAGCTGGTGGGAGTGCGGTTCCCTTTGTGACCATGCTGACATCCACCACTCCAACAGAGCATGTGTTCGGGTGCACGTCTTCATCTCCAAAGCTATTCCAGTGCTGCCAGCTGCTATTGATTGAACTGCATTTGATCTTGCTATTGGTGGCTGATTGCTGCCAATCAACTTCATTCCTAGCTTTGAAAAGTCAATGGTATGGTCGCAGCTTCCCCAACCAGTCCACTGTGTGAATACTGATAAAGTACCTCAGCTTAGGCTACAGTGATTAAAAGACCAACCTATATGTTAGCAATTCAAGTACTTCTGGGGAGAATTCGCTGTTCTGAGCATCCCTGTGTGAGCATCAGATTCTGATATTCTGAGCACACAAAACATCTCTCCAAATAAAAATTCAATAGCTCTCCCCAGAACTACCTGTTAAAACTCAGACAGTAGATTAAATATTTACTTGTTCCTTCTCAGGTACTTCTGGTTCACCAGGAGAATGTAAAGTGGTACTAAATGCTGAGGAGCAGCTGGGTGGCAGCAGGAGAGCACCCAGGGCTGGACTGTGGGCCTGGTGGTGGTGGTGGTCCTCAGCTGAGCCTAAAGGGTTACAGGCACCAATGGCCACACAGCCACTGCGACATCCCCTCATGTGCTTTTTGCATTTAGATACTGTGGATGTGGCATAAACCCTATCCTGGGATTTGACACTATGGGCTACAGAAGTCCAGAAGATCTGCTAAAAGCTGATTCTAAATTCCCCTTAAAAATCATTGCAGTGTAAACAAGCACTTGGGGTTTAGGAGATTCTTTGGTGTTGAGTGTGGGTGGGTTTAGGTTTGATCATGGAGTTATACCTTGGGTTGAAGTGCTTTGAATCAGAGCCTGTGTAAGGTCCTCTACAGTTAATAGGTGAGATAGTGTGCTGCACCTGAATGAGTAATTTTGCTGTTTAAAAATCAAATTATCTTCTTATCTTTCATGCTTTCCCCCTTATTCCTAGAGTAACATCTGTGCATCCATTGGATATTTTATTCAATTTAATTTCCTTAGAAAATGAAGCAGCCAAAATAATTCTGTTTTTTACTGTTGGTGCCCAGCTAATGTTTCCTTTTATTTCATTATTCATTCCATTCACTTGGGTTGAAATTGATGCTTGATTGTCCTCTAAACTAGTTTTCCAAGGCACTTCTGAACTTTGAAAGTATAGGAGTGGTTGACACAACATATTCCAGCAATGTCAGTCCAAATGACAAGATACAGTTGCTGTTAATAAGGTCAACCTTTCAATGGCTTTTTCTTGTTTTCTGTTTCACCATCACCACCGGTGATGCTTTTTTTGTGTGACTTGTAAAGGTGGATTAGAAACACATCCAGCAACAGTTACAAAAGCAATTTAGACACAATGATCTCACTTCACTCAACCATATGGACTCGATATCTCTCACATCCTTTATTCCATGTACAGTTTTTTCTCTCCTGAATGGCTGCTTGCTGTAAAGCTCCAGATCTGAACTAGACAGAGCACTGTACTCACAAACAGATAGGAGTTTACTGCAGAAGCAGGGGATAACTGAAGTTTTGCAGGTTTCTGTCTGCTTTGGGAATGACCGTCAAAAGGATAGTGAATATGTGCAGAGGTAATACAAGGGAACTTTGGCAGATTTGCTTTGCAACTCCTACTTTTTATGGATTCTGTTTCATAAAAGCCAGAAAAAGGAACTTCAGCGCAATTTGCTTTGGAAGTTAATTGGAGCAGACATTCAACTCTTAAGTAAATCAGCTCTATAGCGTTTGACACACATTACTTCAATTAATATGACTTTCACCATTATCTAGACAGAGGAAAAGATGTACCACCCTAATCAGAATATTAAAGTGACACCAGCATTTATATGTTATGAATATTTACTTAACAAATGAATGCATGATAAATGAGATGGGTCTAGAAATCTTTCTCAGTAGAGGAGACACGGATTTTGCCCCCCCAAGGAAATTCTTTCTTGGGCCTAATCTGGTTATCAAATCTTCAGTGCATCTTAAGCTGATACCTCCTTGCCCCCTGAGAGCGGCTCATGTCACAGCCTGTACAGGATGTTCTGCACATACAGGCATGGTATGCAGTTTTCTGAATGGCCCATGAGGCTGAAAGCTATTTTGAGGCAGCTCTTTTACATGTGTTTCTACACCAGTTGACCCATCCACAGACGATGGGTCCAGATCTAGAGCGTGAAGCCCCACATTCGATTCAATTTTCACAAAGCACTGTGATCACAGGGACCATAGGTTTTAATGTGAGAGCATCTAAAGCTGAACAAGTTCGAGGTTTAATATCATACAGATGTGCTCGCACTTAGGGTTGTGGACATACATCTTCTCTGTCACGCTCTCCTAATAAGACCTGTGTACTCTTCAGTATGTTCCCTCATGGTTATTTCTGGTACATCTGAGCTACAGCTTCCAAGGTTTCAGTGCTTCGTTTCCTGCTCTCTTGGACATCTCAGGGCCTTGCACTCTGTGTTTAAGATGCAGTTAGCTCCAGTGCTGGTGTATAGCAATTTGTACAGTAACCTTGTACTAGCATTGTCATGATAATTTCTTAGCCATCCATCATGGCAGTATCTCTGTGTCCTTAAGCAGAGCAAGTGACACCTTCCAGCAGCCAAAGAACTTGGATTACGTCTTATCTAGAGCTTGGCACGGAGGGTAGCTCTCCAGTAGCACTGTCTGGAAGGGTAAAACAGCTATCTTTGCTGGCTTTTTCCATCACGTACAATATCTTAAGAGGGGACTTTGCTGTGTAGGTCACTGTGCTGTGGCTCCTGTGTTGATTTATTTTGCTTTATTTCATGCTGTTCAAGTTTATTCTTCCCAAAGCCTTTAATCTTCTTGGAGGGAAGACATTGACACATAGATGAAAGCGTTGACACAAACCATCCATACACTCAGTGACCCTCACTGGGACTTGCCCCAGCCTCTGAAAAGAAGAAAGGGGGTTATTATATGAGCCCATGATTGCTATAAAAGCACAGATACAACAGTCTTCCTTCCCAACTAACCTTCCATGGCTCTCCCAGCAGTTTCACCCAGAGCAAGCACAGGGATGATGCAGCCCTTTGCCTGTGCTGGGGACTGGCTCTCTTTCCCATTGAGACAGACAAATTGTTCTTATTACCAAGCTCCTGCCCATTAATACTACCTTGTTGGCTTCTCCTTAAACAGAGAAAGTCAGCAACTGCAAAATCCAGTAGCAAGCAAGGCTCATTTTCTTGTAGTGTGTGATGATCATTGACAGGGTTTGTGTGTGTGACTGACACAGTAGATTAATTTACAGTAAAGATGCAGCTTTCACATAAATGACATCAGGAGATATCTTTAGTGCTGTGCTCATCTGCCTGAAGGGACAATGTGGTTTTCTATTACTGCTAAGATGTGCAATAGCATTGCTTGGCTGATTTGGTTTTGTTTTATATTGTGCTGCCAATTCAATTACAAATACAGACAAGCTGCAACAATGGCAATAAAGCGCTCATCCTCCAAAAACCAGGTACCATTCAAATACTGAGGGCACCAAGAAAGCACTGCTTGCTTCTGAAAATGTAGTGTCATTGTAACTTTGAAAAAGGTAGGTGTTGGGATTGGCGTTCCCTCAAATGCAATGTTTGTCCAAATGAGAATGGAGTTGCTGATCTTCTATAGTACCCTTCAGGTCTTGAATAGGCATGTCACATCCATGGTAAGAGTAGATTTCTTGATGAAGATCAGCCTTTTCTGTCACTTCTATTTGCCCAGTTTGTGGAGTTTACAAACCCCTGGATAAATGGCAGTATGCACGTACTCAGCTAAGATGCTGAAGCTGTTTTACCAGCCACATTAATCCAGGTTTTTGCCACAGTGGGCAGTATGTGTCCTGGGACACTCCTTGCAACTGCATCTGTGACAGCAATGTGCATGCAAGGAAGGCGGTGATGTAGGTGCTTGGTTTTTTAGGGCTTGATATTGTGGCCTTAACAATATTCTTTTAACACAGCTCTTGTCTTTGGATGTGTGTGTGGCTGAAACTACATTTCCTTTGCCATGTGTACTAATGACCTGACTCCCATGGTCTGTCTTACCCTTTGTATTAACGTTATCTTGCCATAGGACAGAGGGCGAATGCAAGAAGAATCAAGCACAAGTTGATTCTCCTGCTATCTTACTGTCTGCAGTATATAAATCTTGAGAAGTGTGCTCTGAATGGGAAAAGATACCAACTTAATGATACATTTACTCTAACTACGGCGGGGTGTGCACAGAATCCTAATGCGTGCTGCAGACTCTTCATTGTAACAGATGTTGCTCTCTGCTTATAAAGTAAGTTTATTGCATTAACTGCCTGTAAGCAGTTTACTCTCTAGAAGATTCATAGAGTAAATTAAAATTATCTAATTATTTGTTATCTAATTTAATAGAAAGATGGTCTTGATCTTCAGATCTCACACATACATTATTATATTACAAGACAGTATGGCAGAGGTCCCTTTGTGAGCGTTTAGTCTTTAGTAAAGCCTTTGACACTGTTTCCCACAGCATTCTCCTATAAAAACTGGCTGCTCATGGAACTGGGGGTATTAAGCCTGGAAAAAAGGAGGCTCACAGGGAGACCTTCTTGCTCTCTACAACTACCTGAAAGGAGGATGAGGTGAGGTGGGGGACGGTCTCTTCTCCCAGGTAACAAGCAACGGGACAAGAGGAAAGAGCCTCAGGTTGGCAGGGGAGGTTTAGACTGGATATTAGGAAAAACTTCTTCACCAAATGGGTTGTCAAGCATTGAACAGGCTGCTCAGAACAGTGGTGGAATCGCTGTCATTGGGGGTATTTGAAAGATGCATAGATGTGGTGCTTAGGAACATGGTTTAATGGTGGACTTGGCAGTGCTGGGCTAACAGTTGGACTCCATGATCCTAAAAGTCTTTCCTGACCTAAATGATCCCATGATTCTGTGAGATCTGAACAGCTACCGAATATGAAGATAAACTTGTGCTCCCTTGCAGACACATCTAGAGATCGGCTGCAATGGCTTACCAGGGAGAACCCACTGGACTACAACTCTTATTTCTAGATATTTTGCTCTGCAGACCTGTCCCTCTGCCTCTTCACCTGACACCCAGCAGAGTCCAGCTTGCTCTTCAGTCGAGAGCCCAGCTCTGCTGCCACGTCTCTGATGTGTCCTTTCTCACAAGGTTCATATTCTGCCAGGTCTCTGCAGAGACGCTGCAGCACAGAGCACACAGGGATGCTCCAAGCAGAGCACAGTTACTTACACTTATGTACAGCACAATACATTATGTACAACATGCACTTAGTTGATGGCCTAAACAGTGTTGATTTACTAATTGTTATTCTCCTCTCCACACCTAATAGACAATTCTGCTTTCAAAGTTAACAACGTGCCACCTCCCTCCTGCTCTCCCAGCTCCTGGCTTTTTTTGCTAACATTTTTGACCTCCATCTCCCAGGTTCTTGAGTTGGGGTTAAAGAGCCTGGGTCCGCATCAGGATTGCTCTGCAAACCATGCCCACTGCTTTCTGCTTCATGTCCAGCACAAGATGAGAGAGATCTTGGTTTGGAGCAGAAAGCCCCATGCACATGAAGGGGAGAACAAGTGAGCCTTCCTTTTATTGCAACGATGATATGTACATTTTCTCATGTAATTTTCACAGTTATTATGACAAATGGCTCATGCTGATGTCACTGGTTTCCCCACAGGTCTCTAAACTCCCAAGTCAGCATGTAGCAAGCTGCAAATGGCATTTCAAGATGAAAAATCACAGGTGTTTTCTGGATGCCATCCAAATAAAGGAACATGGATTTCAGGCAGAAATCAAATCATACCACACGGAAACATCCCCCTGCTCATCTCAGACAGTCAACAGATGGTAGTTGTGACTTTAAGAATCAACCTTCTCATCTGGGAAACTTGTGGCTGTGAGCAGCAAAAGTGTCCATTTAAATTAAGTCTTCTATGAAAAGCTTTTAGTGAGGAAGGGCTGAAACAGCATTAATGCAACTCCACAGACTTGGGTGGTGTAGGAGAAATAAGGGAAAGAACATCTTTTGCTGCATATCACATCTAGATTGCTAAAGGTAATAAAAATCCACATCATCTTCAAAGAACTACTTGGCTATCTATACAAATACACACATATATACAGGCATTTTTCTTCTTGCACTTATTCTTTGTGTTTTGGACAATTGTTTTCCAGGTGTATGTGTGACCTGCTATTATTAGGCCACAATAATGGCTTTTGCTGGCCTCTAATCAAGGACCATCCTGGCAAGGATTGTTTAAGATGATGTTAATGCAGCCCAGGTTAGCTATTTATGGAAGAAATTGTTTGCTGATACTGTTAGGTTTTGTTGCAGCTTAGTTTTTTATGTATTTGTGTTATGCAGGAAGCACTGTAATCAAGTGGTAACATCACCCTCACATAGTTAATATTTGCATTGCCTTTACTAGTTTATTCCATTCCATCCCTGATTTGCTCAAGGTGTTGGGAAAGTCCTGTATCTTTCCCTTATCCTTCTCTCTACCTGACAACCACATTAATACATGCCATTAAGAAAGAATATACAAATGTTTGGCAGGATTCCTTCTGTCTTTGCTTAAGCCTGCTGGATAAATATAATTCACGTAGCCTTCATTGCCACTAGCTATTGTTGATTAGGGAGAAATGAATAACAGTTATGAGAGAAGCTTCCTCTTGGGTTACCTGTAATTTTGAATGGGTGCATAAATGTTACTCTGTTGGATTTGTCAGAGTAGACCCAGGCTGATGCAAAGCAGAATGGATTTCTGAACTGGAAGACAGGGATGTTTGGGTAGGTGCTTGTTGGTTATCTGGCCTCTCCTTTCCCTAAGCGTTTGAATGTGCAGGATTGTAAACAGCACTTTTCATCACCAAAATGCAGCTACTCATAGAAGCACATAAAATGACCAAATTTATACAAAATGGCAGAAATAAATCATGGGAGGTTTTATTAGGGGAAAAAAAACATCAACTATTTGAATAAGGATTAGTTTCTGTTGAGGTGCAGGATTTCCCCTTTGCTGTTTCCTTTTCTCTGCAGTCACCACAATCTGAATTCTGAGATACCTGTGTTAGTTGTGACAACAGTGTCACGAGTTGCCTCAGCTTTAATACTGCAAGAAATACAAATCCCACATCTGCAGGAGGATCCTTTGTGTTTAGCTTGGTAAAAAGAGCCGTAGGGAAGCTACACAGTGCTGGGTTTTAATGTAGCGTGGTGTTAATGATAACTACTTAATATTTTACTCATATATTCCTTTGGGTTCATTTAAACAGCAGCTCTCCTAAGCACTGCAGAAAGACATAAAATGATAAATTAAGCTAGGTCAAAGAGGAGAAATGATTTTAAATGAATACAAACATCTAATTTGTCTGGATGACTTTTAATGAATTGAAATGCCAAAGCTGCTCGTGATGACAGCATTGTAAATCCTATTTGTCTCTACTAGAATTCCTTCATTCTTTCCCACTTCTTCCTCCTGCACTCATTCATCAAGTCAATGTAGTGAGACTTGCCCTACTAAAGTGGAACCAGAAGCCAAGTTTTCCAAACCTGGAGTACCCCATGGGGCTGCCTTTGGGTAATGCCTGACAGGTCCATACTGGAATTGTGCAGACCAAACTGCAGAACTCCAGTTGCCATAGTATTTGCTGGTTTATTTACATTTATATATAGCTGTGTTTAACTGGTGATCCTGGACTGCCCTTCAAAGGCTATGGCTGCATGTAACCCTGAGCTACATCATACAAACACAGTCCAATCTTTGTCTTTGTAGTAAAGGTACAAGAAGAATCATCTCTTGGTGTTTTTGTCATCACAGGATGTTTTTCACATGGTCCTAGTAGGAACGATTAATGCCTGTGACATATATGGATTCTATGAGCTAGTAACTTATGATAGAGGCTGCTCCTTTGCCTTGTCATTAAGTAACTAAATCATGGGATGACACAACCGAAATGCAGTAAACAAAATGGGAAAAATAATTAAATGGCTTAGAATTCACCCACTAAGACATTAAAAATATTATTAATTTGTGAATCTTTATTATGGGGATGATGAGTTTAATGAAGATTTAAACATCATCTTCACTGAAGTGATGCTACTTAGCTAAAGTAGCTGTTACTGCAGGAAGATGAAATTGCAGTGCCCCATGTAGTGACCATAAACCATCTGAAAAGAAGCAAAAAAGCATGTTGATTTAAACCTCTCCTTTTGCAGTTAATTACAAACTGGTGCTGCAGCATCAAAGGGCATAAATCCCTGTGTGCTGGATTGAAGCCATCAGTGATCAGACTACTAATACTGCTGACAGCCATCTGCAGGGTTGCAGGTAGAAATGTTGCTTTCTTCTTTCTTTTTCTTTTTTCCCCAGCAGGTCTTCACCAGTACCTGGAATATTGGCAAATCCAGCATTCCTATTGATTGCTCCGCAGTCAGAAAACCATGTCTCCTTCTGACTATTTTTCATGCCAGTAGCCTGTCAGGGCTCTGATCCTTTCTGTTCTGGGCACTGCTCAGAGAAAGGGAAGCAGTTTGCTGTCCTGAAATACTGCCCAGGGAGGCAGAAGGTGGAAGGACATCTGTGTTTTGTGCACAGAGCAGGCGGAGGGGCAGATGCCAGTCTTGCAATGAGCTCCATTACTGCTGCTTCTTTCCTGCTTTGCTTTTTCACATGGCTGTAGCAGGGATTAACTTCTCAGAGGCAGTTCCCAAGCACGTCTTGCAACAGGAGCACGTCCTTGTCCCTTGTTCTGTCCCACCAAAGTGAGTCCACAAATGATGCTGGTAATTAAAAGGCAGAAGGCTGTGATTTTGCTGCAGACACAAAGCACGGGATGTCCTAGGCTGGTGGCATTTCAGCTGACTCCAAAATCCTAGTAGTTGAGGCTCCTGTGCTCCTACAGCTCCCAGCTCTGGCCACAGTAGACAGCTTGCTACAGACATTCATAAAGCTCATCTAACAAATAGTTTTCCCTCTGAGGGAGAAGGACAGCAAATCTTTGAGGATGCCACATTCACTTTATTGAAGGCCTGGCAACAGGCAGCTCGTACCTGGGGCTGGGTAATGCAAGGCTTTTTTTTGGCACTGAGTTTCCAGCAATCTCACAGCATGCTCTGGACCATCTCAGCTTTCCCAAAGAGGTGTGAAAGTGTCTATAAATCTTCCCAGCTATCACTTGCTCATCAATCGTGAGGCTCTTGGCAGCTGAATGGCTCCTGAACAGTGTGCTACACAGCCAGCATCCATTAGTTGCTTTTCTCCTGCAACACCACAAATACGTTATTTGCCCCCAGTGAGCATCTCCTTCCAGGCTTGCATTAACACCACAGCCCCTAATTTATTGGGCAGGGTGTGCTTTTCAATGATATTTACAGCCTGGCTTAATGGCGTGGCTGCATTCTGTTTGCTGCAGATGATAATTCAGGGATTTGTCTGGCTGACTTAAAGAAACACTTTGAAACAACTGTCAGGGGGTTGATTTTATTGCTGGAAGGATTGAAATAAACACAGATTTAACATATCCTCTATGTTATGTGTCCTTTGTGAAGGCTGTATCAGCTTTCACTCTGCTTTGGTGACAGTTTGAAGGGATGATTGACACAGACCTGATTATAACTCCCTAAACCTGAGCCTTATCCAGAGTCCATTTTATCTGATACTATGGCCATTGGACTCTGTGCCAGAAGACCTTTTCCTGGTGCTCTCACTCATAAGGCAGTATTAGAAGTCTCATTATAAAAGCCTTCCTTGCAGCAGTCAGCAGGCTCTTGGCTTATTAAAGGGATCGTGGCCAGTTTTGCTTTGAAGAGTGCTGTACTCTTACTTTTGATGTAATGCCAGGTAAGTGCATCTGCTAATTGTCCTTTTTAACCCGCTGTAATAACATGGACCAGAGCATTTTCCTGCAAATGGTCCTGCAAAGCAGCTCCCACTGCATCCAAGGAATCTGTGAGTGAGCAGCAGGAGTTGGGACTCAGCCTGTAGTTGAAATGCAGTAATTGAAAAGAGCACTTTCTCTGCTGCCCTTATTCCTTTCACACTTGCCAAAACCACCCTGCCTGGATTAAAATGTGCTCTAATGTGGCTGGAGAGCGAGTGGATGAACTGCTAGGGCATGAAGGGCTGTGCCACTTGCACGATGGCTTTTACTCCTGTTTTTCTCTGCTGTTGTGTTGTCACATGCCAATGGAAGAGAAGTAGCTTTAGGGTGTTTATTAGAGCATCCCCAAGTATCTCAGGCCCCCGAGCCCCCAGGCCTTTAAAACAAGTGATTCTGCATTCATTGACCATAACAAAAGTTGATTGCTGATGTTTTCAGCATAATTCATTGCAGCTTTAATATGTTGACTATGTGCACAATTTCTCCTTGAATAATTTTACTGCCATACGGGATACCTTGAACTGCTGGCTGTGCATGTAACCCCCTTAAGGAGTCTTGCTCCCTGAGTGGTGCACTGCAACCTCCACATCCCTGGGACTAAGCCCATGTTTCTGCTGAGTCTCTGGTGCAATATTTGCCTTGCTAACCCACACCCTGTTATGAGAAGCACTCATGAATGGTGATGGTCCTGCTGACATAGGCACTGGCTGCAGCACACCGGGATGTCAGGGCTCTGCATACCCTGTGGCAGAGCACACAGAGCAGCCTATGCTGGTGAATTGAGTTTTTAAGGTATAGAGAGGATTTTAGCCCCCAAAGCTGTCAAGTTGGGTGTTTTCATCAGCATTGACTTGAGCTTCTAAAGTAAAACAGTAAAAGAAAAATGACCAGATTAGCTTAGCAAGGCACTGGGAAACCTAAGAAATTCTTCAAACCCTCCTGTCCTTTACTATTTAGCTTTATGCAAAGCATAACCTCTAGCAGTATATGCTGCAGTTAATATTGTTGACAAGCCAGGATGTCTTTCAGTCCAGACTTCATGTCTTAATTAAATGGAATTTGTTTCAGCAAATAATGCTTGTCAAAAGTGGGGCTTTTTTTTTTGCCTTAGGACTATTACAAAGATGCCATTAGACGTTCTGATAATTAGCCATCTGTGTCTCAGTGTTACAATAGTTCCATGTGAAGACAGAGTAGTCTTTCCTAGGCCAAAACTATAGTGATAAATTAAATACACAGCCATAGCAGGCTAACTTTAATTCTAACACCATAGAGCTGTAATGCACTGGGCCCAGTCTCGACCTGCAAATTCCCAGCTGCAAATGATAGAATCACAGAATGGTTTGGATTGAAAGGGACCTTAAAGACCATCTAGTTCCAAATACACTGATATAAACTGGTGCATGTAAACCCACACATGTGTATATCTATAAATTAGCCTCAGCTGCTTGTTTAGGGTGGAGAGGGGCTCTGCCCATCACTTCAGCTGTAATTCATTTGAATTAATACACCCACAGCTTAAAAAGCCATGGACTGCAGACCTGTATCTAGGGCAAAATGGAGGTAGTGTTTTGTCATTGGTAGTCCTGACACCCTAGGGTAAACCAGGCACTGTCAGCATGAGTTGTTAACACATTTTATTGTAAAAATTGAAGAGAACAAGAGGCGTTTTCTGTATCTATAGAGCGCACTTTGTGTGGTTTTATTTTGCCCTTCCTTTTCTGTACCAGGTTACTGCAAATACACTGTGAGTGGTACTATATAACATGTTAAATACAAATGTATTTCACATGTGGTACACTGATACTGTGTTGGTACAAATCTCTGCTGATGCTGGTGTATTAAAGATACTTTCATATATTTTATAAATAAGGGGAGAAATCCACATGTGCAAGCATTCCAGGAGAAGGCTTTTCCAGGTAAAGTTGATTTTGATTTTTCCCATTGCATGTTTTCCCAGGGTATATGTTGAGTGCTGAAGAATACTATTAAGTCTGTCTTGAGATGAATGAGCTTGACTTTTAGAGAGTCTTAAAGGGTAGGGATGTGCTGTTGTCCTGCTGAATCTGTGTACAGAGGGGACAGTGTACTCTAACAGCAGCATGTGAATTCATCCATCTATGTAGAGGCTCTTATACCAAGGGGAAAAGAAAACACCACCCCAAGGCCACCTACTGAGGTTCCTGAGGCTTTCCCAGCAAGTGTCGTGGGGCTGTTTTATTTATCTGCTGAATAAGCTTTTGTTTCCAGGATGAGCCCTGGATTGTGGTTTTGGGAATGCTGGGAGAACACAGATTTCAGAGACTGATGAATTCAATGGTGGGGGACATGCAGCTGGAAATGCTGTTCAGAGACAAAGGCAAAAACCAAAAAGGGTGGGAAAACAGCTCCTGATTTGTCAGCATGAGGCCACATCAGGCATTTGTCATAAGGCTTTGCTTGTATTATTTAGCTTGAGCTGTGCTACATCTACTCTTTGGCTGTGGCTGGTCCCTGAGCTCCCCTTACAGGCTTCAACCCAGAGTAGAGGCCAGGAGAAGGCTCATTGCCATGGCAGGGTGGGAATTTTCCTCAGGATTCCTGACTGTGTGTCTTCATGTGGGACTTTAAAGGACTCATTGAAGTCCAGGATGAATAAGGAGTCTACTTAGGCAAACCGTAGGCTTGTGTGTCTAAAATCCAAAGCTGTAGCAAGAGAAAAATATTTATCTATTATAATGCAAATGAGTGCTAAAATGTTGCTCTCTGCTCTTTGTGACTGAGATATAGACAAAAGTGTTTGAATTTTGTTTTCTTGAGCCATAGCTTTCCAGTTTAATCACCTATTTTCACTGGGTTTTGGTGTCCTCAGTGAAGTTTAGGGAAAGAAATAAAAAAAGCCCTTAAAATGCAGCATCTTTTATGTGGAGAGAATAATAATTTGTTGGGTTCTTATTCTTGGCCATGGGTTTGCTCAGGTATTTGTCTGTGAAGATGTCTGGGAGATCCTGTGCTTGGGAAAGCCTTCAGAAGCGAGGATTCAGTGTAGTTATTTAGGGCTCTGGCACACTTCTCCAGTCCTGCTGGGACATGGGACAGGTCTGTTCCTTTGGAGGTGGTAGCAATGCAGGGCAGTTCAATGCTTTCTGATCCAGCATTTCCCCTGCCCTGTTAGTCTGAGAAATACCCAGCACCAGCTATGATTTTTGCCAGTGCAGTCTCCATGTGAGGGGAGAAAGGGCAGTTCTGCACCAGGATGTTGTCTACAAACATGATTGCATTTTCTCCCCCTGTTAAAAAATAAAGGTTGCTGAAGTTATGAAAATAATCACATAAAGAATTATGAGGTTTGAGAAAATGCCTTGATTTAAGAGAATAAAACCTGCTTCAGAAATTATAAAGAAGCCGATGTATCTACTGGATTGAAGTAGTTATACAGAGAGAAAATACTGGGTACTTTTAGCTATGGGATAAAGCCTGCGTGCCCGCGCTTGGATGCCAGTCAGCCAGCTTCAAAGCTGATGTGTTGAATATGGAGCTGATGTTGTGCTGAGCAAGCTTGAGAATGGGAGCAGGGTTGTCTGGTGCTTGCTGCCTGTGTCAATATGTGGTGTCCTTCTGGAGGAGTTCAGCTGTGCTTGGCACAGCAGAGACTTCTCTTTGCGCTAGGATGAGATGTGCTGATGATATAGATGAAGAGAACAACTGGAAGCTTAGCCATTAGGTGGGATATAGAGCATTACAAGTTAGCCACTTGAAATAAAGGTATGCTGAGAGGGTTATTAATAAGCCAGTAGTTAGCCTCTTTTTCTGGTTCACCAGTATTTTTGACACTGTATTTTAAAGTAATTGGCTTGGATTCCATGTAAAATTAAGACTAGAGCCCAATACCACAGTCCAAATACAGATTGAGATAATCTATCTGTTGTTACTGGGCTGCATGACAGGGTGTTTGGGGCTGATGCTCAGCTTGGGAAAATTCTGCATCCTTAATACTCAGGGACAGTTCAAAGGAGGTACAGGCCTGCTGGGTACATCTGTGCTGAAATGGATGAGGGTTGGAAGCAGGAAATAATACGGTTTGAAATAACCCGAATTACTAACCAATGTCTTATGAGTCTTTTCTAGCTTGGTTGGACTGCTTAAAGAAAAGGGAGGTGGGAGTCCAAGATGCTGGCCTGGTCTCCCTGCCGGACCCCCATCAGGTGAGGCATTGCAAGCTCTTAAAGCATGTATGATTGCAGAAATGGTGCTTTTTCCTCTGCAGAAACTTCCCTCTGCTTTGTGGAAGCCAATTAACATCGGGTTTACTGTGGCCTTAAATACAACATTAAAACCTTTCCCTCTGCAATACTCCTTGCAGTAAAAAACCAGAAATCTCTGTAGATAACCCTCCACTCTCAGCTCTGCCATGATTATAGTGGTTGATTCCCAGGCATCATTGCGCATCCTTTTGTAAGTTAGAGTGATCAGAAAGTGTATGACTCTTGGGTTGGGCATCACTTGCATGCAGCTGTGGGGAGAAACCTTTGCTAATCCAGGCCTTTGAGTTTTATGTCTGGGAATGGCAGTGCTCTGACCTTTGTAAAGTGGGGTGGGCTTCTTGGGTGGTTTAGTGCTTATCTTGTTTACTGGTGGCAGCTGGCTCTCTGCTCTCTGCTGTGCTCACTGCCTTTAGCTGATGGCTTTGGACAAGTGTCAGCACAGACTGCCAAGGGTTAGATACTGAAGTGCTTAATTAAAGAAGCCTCTAGGCCATGGCAATTTGCATAGCAGAAGCACCACAGCAGGGCTCTTTTATTCCTTAAAGTTAGCAGTGGTTAAAAAAGATAATGGCTTTTTGATCTTGCAGCTACAATCAGTTGGAAAATGTAAGGCATGATCCCTGTGTTTTCCAAGCTTAAGAGGAGACATGTAAGAGCACTGGGCACCTTTGTGTGGGGACACACATCCACTGGGATGTATTTTCTTTTTTTCCAAGAATTTTCCTTTTTCTTACAATAAAGGAGCAATAATATTACAAGGAAAAACCAATCAAAGGAAAACAGAGCTTCTTCACTAGCCACTGGTGTCTGTGAGGACTGTAAGTCACCCCAGCATCATGCATCAAGGCACTGAGGGCCCTTAACATCACAGAGCCCCAGCCTGCTGCAGCTCTGTCCTGCTGCTTGGGTAGAAGCTGAGTCAAAGCCTTTGCATCTTGAGGTTACCCTGATTTTTTCCAGCTGTGAGCAGAGGTGAGATTCCCAACTCTTTAATCCTCCAAGCTTTGCTATTTCAGTCTTTATTCTTAGAGATCACCATTAAAAAGAACTAACCTTCTCATCAGAGGTTATAGAAAGGGTGATATTTCAGGTGTCTTGCTCTTCCTCCAGCAGGTAGGAGCATCACATTCCTGAGCTTGCTGTGCTTGGTTAGGAGTTTGTCCCATCCTCAGCACCAAATACCTCTTATATACACCATATAAAAGAATAACACAGGATTTCCTGGTCTCCAGATGGAGAGATTTCCCTGTGTTTTCTTTCAATCTGCTCCAAAAAGTAACAAAGGGAAAAAACCCAAGTAAAACCTCTCTTGCTCCAGAGGAATTGGGTAAAGGAGGAGATTGGGAGGTTGAGGTTCCTCATGCCACATCATCAGGGTAAAGATGGACTAAGGGGAAGGAGGGGTGAAATCCAGACAGGAATTAAAAGCATTTGGAGAACAGCAGTGGGTGGCACCTGTTGTGAAAGCAGAGAGATGGCAGCGAAGATGCACATGAGCAGGGAGGGGAGGCTTGCTGGCTGAGGATGAGGAGCTCTTAGGAGCAAGCAGAAGCACTAGGAGAGGTAAATACACCATTGATCTCTGCTTTGTTTGACATAACCCAACTGTGTTGTAGGATTTTGGTTGTCATCTCGTACAGAAAGCAGGTGCTGGTTGCTTGCCTGGTGGGATGCACTTCCTCAGCAGGATTTACCCCCAGGTTTCTTGAGTGATAAATTATGTGAGCATGAGTTGGTGAGTCACAGGATACTCAGCAGACAGAGAAATCCCTGGGGTACAGTGCTCAAGTTCCAAGGGTTCCATGAAGAGCAACAGCTATACATGTGTGTAACCCATTGGATGTTCATTTACAGCCCTAACTGGGAGGGACAAAAGGTTTCTTCAGGAAAGAATTACATAGGCATCATGGCATGCCCAGATCTTTGATGAATAAGCAGGTAACTGCACTCATGTCAAAGCTTACATGTCCCCCAGTCTCAGTTCCTGCTTTCCTGGTCATTTTGCTGACCTGCTGTCAGGTCAGACAGGGAATTAGCTGTTTTCTCCTTACAGAACTGAGATCTTGGCCTTTAGCTCTGTTTTATGCAGTACCTTGCACACTACTGGGCACTCTAGTAATTAAGAACTAATCATGGTATAAATCAAGGCAGCAAGTACTTGTCGACAGGTCATCAGGACTCATGTGCCTCTTGGGCAAAGCTGTGTTTATGGAGGTCAACACAGCCAAACAGCCTCAGTCCTTCAAGGTGGAAAAAGTGTTTTTCAATAGGACCCCCCTCCTCCCTCCAGTCCCCTTTCAAAGGGATGATGGAGCAACCCCGCCTATTCCCCATCTCCCACCCATCCCATGGGCATCCCCACATAGACATATTTGGGGACTTCTGTTGATTTTCTTCTGGTAGTGGTAAAAAATAAATCAAAGTATTAAATGATAAAGAACATGTTAATTATTGTCACAGATTCCCAATTAGGGCACTTGTGAGTTTTTCTCTCCAATTTAAAAGTGGATGGTTTCTAAATAGTTATTGAACTGCGTAAGTAAAGATGTCAAGTAAAACTTTCATTCCGAAAGGGAAAATACTGAGGGAAATACTAAGACAAAACAGTATCTCCATTATACTACTGTTTAACCTCATTGGTGAATGGAAAATGCAACTGATCTTGGGACTAGGGTCAACCAGAGATTATTTTTTCCATTATTCAAGCACTAGAATACTCGATTGATACAGGAGTGTTGTAAGATAATTAAATGGTCATTAATTCAATCTAAATTAATTTCAATTAATCATTGTGATTATTAGATAGGAATTGTGAATCAGCGGAGAACACGAAGGGAGTGGGAAAGAAACTGCAAACCAGGAAACGTAGTCTCTTTTTTACGAGAGTTGAAAGGCAAAAAGGAGTTGAAACAGTTTTTGGGTACATATAAAATTCCTGTGTCATAATAAAAATAAAATCAGAGTAACAAATGTGCAGCACTTTAATGTCAGGTTTGACCGCCATTGGAACTGTTCACAAGTCGTGTGGACAAGCTAAGTTGTACTTCATTTTCTAAGTATGATATATAACCATTAGGATAATTTAGAAGACACATCACCAGAAACTTGGGCTGAAGAGGGAAGAAAGGGAACATCTTTGGAAGGGCCATGTCAAGTGAACGCTATTCCAATACTTTGCGACAAACAGGAAGAAGTGAGGTCTGTTACACATCTTTCACAGCCTATATATAAACCAGCCCCAATAATATTTACCTGAACAGATATATACAGGGTTTTCTTTTAAATATTCTTAAAAAAGTAATATTTGCTTGACCTATGACACAATGAACGTCTCTACAGGGAAACTTACCATAGGCATAATAAAATAGTCAAGAAGTCATAAAAGATAACACGAGAGCAGTGTCTGGCCTTGGTAAAACACATTTAGGATGACAGCAATGTATGGATACAGCTCTGTTCAAGAAAGGAGTTGTGCATATTTCAAAGTACTTACAAAGCTGGTCTTCTCCTTTCCTTGACATGGGTATGTTTCCTAACTGGATGAGTAGAAAATCATGGACACCATGCATTGCTAAAGGCTATGCCCATCTGTTTTATATGCCTGTGTTGCAATGATGAAATAGTCTCTTCTAACCCCTATGGCTCATAAGTGAAAAGAGATGGAGGTTTTGGCCTATGGGTGTTGAAGGGCAATCTCAAGGACTCCATGTTTCATGAATTCATAGGATTCAGCTCCCCTTTTTTGTCTGTCTGAACAGATTTTTACATAATCTTTATAGAACTGAAATTGTTTCAGTTACTTCAGGTCTACAGCCATGCTAAAATGCTACTCTTCGGTAAAGTTTAACATTTAAAGCAAAGATTGCCAGTGTTAGTCTGCACCCTTCTCATTTACAATCCCTCTGTGTGCACTGTGAAATGGGTGACTTTAAGCATCTGTGGAGGAAAGTAATTGATGTGCCACTACATATCATGGGATGCGTTCAGCAGCTGCTTTCAAAGGAACTCTGGTCAATGGGATCATTCACAAAACAAGCTGGGTCTTTCCAAAGGCTGATGGATGGCTTCCATGGAACAGGTATTTACCTTCAGAGAGAGGTTTCACCCACCTCAAGACCACATCTTCGAAGTGGCACATGGGTTACAACTGCTCTGATGCATCAGCTCATGGTGGTAGTGGTGTTCATCTGGTTTGCACTGCCTTGCAAGCCAAGGCTGCTCCTGCCCTGATTACTTCACGGTGACGGATAGAGAAAGTTACCAAAATGCACTAGAAAACTTTTCCTGTCTTCCAAATGTGCAAATGGATCTATGTTTTTATGGGAAGCCAACTGAAATTCCTTAGTGCCAGCTGCTGAATTCCAGGGTAATTCAGCTGGTTTTACATGAAGCTCTTTGCTCGTAACTAACAGATAACTGACTATAAACAAGTGCGTATAAACCGGAAGGAAAAAATTCACACATTAAAATTGTTTCCCAGGATGTCTGAAAAGAAGGAGGCAAATTAAGGCTATGAGTAGAAAATGAGTGAGTTTTCTATTAAAAATATGCTCTGTTGGTATTGTTTTATGAAGAACCGAGTGACGTCAGTGCTACTAAACATTTAATGAGAGAAACCAACAGTTTCTAGGAGTGTTGCTGCCTCCTGTGGGAATAACCCTAACTGATTCTCTGCCCCCAAAGAGCAGATTTTGCATATTGTGCCAAGCTGACCCCGCTCACAAGCTGCTGAAAGACTAATGCTTCTTCTCCACAGTATCTTTCACAAACCCTGACACCCCCCCTCAGTGTTTCTGGCCTTTTACTCACTCTAATGGCCTGGATACTTCATGCCAGATTTCTCATATACAATCACACAGATATGCATTACAAGATGGGGGGGGGGGGAACGACACATTCGTAACATCGCCTTCAGCAGTACCAAGAGCAAAATTAAGCGCAGAAGAAAGTGAGCTGACAGTTGCTATTTCTGTTATGCCTCCTTCCGAAATCACATCTGTGAATCCTCCCAAAGCCATCCTGCAGAGAAAACGGATCCGTTCTCATTAAATCACTCTCCTAGGTTTCTGAGGGTTGAAAACTACTCTGTGATGCTTAGTTTCCCTCATGATCCAAAGGTGAATTTTAACTGCAGTCCTTGCTTCTGTAGTTGTTCTGTGTTGGGGCAGGGAATGGGCAAGGTATAGGGGAAAGAAAATGGATGGCTTGAGCATAACATAAAAGCTCCTCAGTATGGAAACTCAAAATGGGATTTGTTCTACAGAATCATTAGTTTTCGTGGCTTATACGATATCTCAGTGGAGATATTCACTTCTCAGCATTTTTCCCATAACCACGAATCATACCCCCAAATAAAAGACATCCCTTCAAAACCACTTCCTATTAGCAGAGCATACCTTATATTATAAAACTTGCAAGTAGACCAGTGTTGTACCATGAAGCCTATACAGGGTTTTTTTGTTTTTTTCTTATTTTTTCCCCCCAGTGTAAAAATATACAATGCTACTGCTCAGTTGTTGCAGTGTAAAGGTCCAACCGGTACTTGCCTGCTGAAGGCTCTACTGCTATTGCCCTTCATACCTCCCCAACCCAGACCACTGTGTTACCCCTCCTTATACCTGAAACCTCACAGCGTAACGTATTTTGCCTCCCATTTATAACAAACAATGAATCTTTAGCTGGTGTAATGAGATACTGTCCAAATAATCCACTGTCTTTCATAATTCTGTTGTAGCTGCTCCAGGGCCAGTCTTTGGATGTGATAGGGTCCTTTAAATTCTTCAGTACATTCATTTTCCCCGTTGACAGCTCTACAAAAAGCACATCTGTTTGCAAATGTGAAGTAGCATATATATAGTACTGGTTGCCTTCAGTGAAAGAGGGTTGAAATGTCAGATCAGATATGTGTATGTCTGTTTGTAAGTCATAAATCAACTTGATTTCCCCACGGACAGTTAGAGCCTGGACTCTGATCCTGCCACTGTCTTCATCCGCACTGACCAAATAGCGTCCATCTGGTGAGATGTACGGCGTGCCCGACACGTCGCTGTTGGGGCCGATGACAGCATCAGTGACACTGTCAATGATGAGCTGTGGTGATGCAGCCATCAATCTATTCTTCCTACACTGGACAAAGAAGTAACCACCCAGGTGGGTATAAGCCATGGCCTGTGGTATGCAGCTATGGTTTCTGAAGTTGATAGTCTTGATGTGGGTCACAGTTTCCAGGTCAATTTTGTGAACTGCTGACTTCGATTTGTTAAAGATGAAACCAAACCTGAAATAGAAAACATGACACTGAAGTCATCTCTGGAGACACGGTGAGATGCTTGAGGAAAAGACAAAAGTCAGCAGAACTAGGAAACTCTATGCTGCTGGTTTTGGAAGCGTGTGCAGTAATACTGACTCTCTTCTGTAATAAATCTCTTGGTTTAGTGCTTCTAAAACATGCTAAAAGGAGGTATATACATTTCAGTTAAAATTAGCAACCTGATCCTGGAAACATGAATATCTGCTTGGGTATTTGAATAACATCTTCAAGAGCTGAAATCTTATTGGGAAGATCAATCTACAACAGGAATAATAATCAAGGCTTGTGTGTTCTGTAGGCTACTGTTGACCAGCTTTGTGTGCAATGTTTCAGGTCTAGAGAGATGTAATTCAATATATACTCAAGACTTCCTCAATCCCAAAGCAGGAACCTGTTCTAAATAAAGCATATCATTGCCAAGTTGGGGCCAGAGAACAACTTTGAGCTCTATGTATAACCATTGAGAGAAGACGATGTCCAACCTCATCTCTTAAATTACAGCACCAGCGGGTAGCTGTGATGTGTGTCTGCTCCCCATGGTGCCTGGGAATCAGTGACAAGGCTGAGGTGTAGGGCAGAGTATGTGAAACCCCATCCTGCCAGCACACGAAGAATGTAAAACACTTCTCAAGGAACATAACCAGGGTGCACTGAAGAAAAAGGGTCTTTGTTTTCTGTCTCAAGAGAGGGCAGACAACAGTGAACATGGAATAAATGTTCTGTAAAAGATATATGCTGCAGCACACCTGACCTTTGCTGAAGACAAGAAAAGGTCAAGAATAGCCAAGAAAGGTTTCTGCTTAATTTGAGAGGGAGCCCACAGAAACAGCCTGTTTGTGTTCACCTGGATTCACAGGTCACTGATACTGACTTACCCAAACTAATTTTACATCCATTATCTTTTCATCCATTCAATGCAGACAGAAGGAAATGAAGTGAGTGCTCAGTTTCGTATCTCTACCCCAAAAGATGCAAAGTTGCTTTGCGAAATATGAACGGCAATGTCCTTGTGTGCAGATAATACATATTTTGCTTAAAACACTGCATTTATTTCGTTATTCTTAATCCATCTGTCAAGGAGACACTCTGCAATGATTTCACTTCTAAAGAACGAGCCACTCTAGTGTATGATCCCATGAAAACCACTGGGTTGAGCCTTTCATTTTCCCATTATATTCACATCCATTAGAGAGACTTCAGAATATATCTGCAGTGGAGACTCACAGTGCACTGTGTGGGGAAATTGGATATGACACTTGTATTTCTCCTGGATGAATGCATTTTAAGTACACTTTAAAAAATGTTTTCCCTTACAGCATTTTCCCCCCCCCAAGACTTCCTTAATACTTGGCCAAATGCCTGAAGTTAAAAAATGGTTCTTATCATAAACTTTAAAGAAGTGGGTCAGAATGTGTTTTATGAACACACGGCTGCAGAAGAGGTGCAGTGCTTGCCCGCAACCTGTGATCTGAAAACCTTGCACTTGGAGAGGTTTTAAGAGACAACAATCTACCCTGGGAACTAATAAGAACAGATACATTCCTAGATATCCATCTGAAATAACAGGCAGCTGCAATACATACACAGCAATATTTGCATACAAACAGTTTTTGGCTTGCAGAAGAGATGGTTTTAATAGTCACCTTCCTGGGAAACACTGGGATTGCCACTGATTATTTCTGAGTGGAGAATATAGAACATAATCTCAGTAAGTCTCATTAGCCTGTGAGCAATTATTTTTCAGTGCTGAGGGTAAGAGAATGGACAAAGATCTGGCCTTGAACAAATGCAATAGGGAATGAGGCTGAGCATTCTCTGCTTTCTACATGGAAAACTATAAACAATTATCTATACGCAGTATTTCTTATAGAAGATCGTCTGTATACAGCTGATTAATCACACTGAAGCAAAAGACAATGAAACAAAATAAAGAGTGCAATTATTCTACCTTCCTGTCTTTGAACTCAGACTATACCTTCTCATCTCAGGCTTTAGCATTCAGCAGAGTCATCTACCTTCTGGCACTACTATTAGTCATAAGGTTATTTTGAAAGCAAAGTGGAAAAATGAGGTAGGGAGAAATTGAGAGTGACAGCCATGAAGTATGTCTCATTAGTTTGTGTTTCAGGAAGCAAAGTTATTTATTTTGGATCAGATTCAACACACAATCATTCAAGTGTGACCCCCCTGTCCTCGGTGTTCACTGCAGGGAACCCAAAATAAATGCAAGTGTTACATTATCAGTTTTTGAGTGTTTAGCTTAGCTAAACTACACTGGGAACAGAAGATGGTTAGCGTTGTTGTGTTATAACATGGTAAGTACAGTATAAATTGCTTTGCAGTTATCATCAGTTTCGATAATGTTAATGGGAGGCTTCTTGTGCCTGCTGGGAAGCAGCCGGTATTAGTCCAAGTTATTAGTATGTTAGTTACACAATCTCATTAACCACTACACCACATCAACATTCAAAACTGATGGTTGATAGAAGTGGGCTTTTTAATATGCAGTGCATATTATTTTTCTCCTCAAACCATACACCTCATACATGGACCCAGTATTTGAACAAGTTGGAAATACATGGAAGAACCATGCTTTATGCTTCAGGCAGAATAAACCTTTACCATTTCAGGCAATAAATCTTTGACACAGGTTTATTACGCCCAGATCCATAAAGCAGTTTTGAGGCAGGAAAGGCAACTTCTTTTGGCCATCAAATATCCCAGCAGTGTGTGATACTTTGCATGGCTGACCAAGCTGAGGTTTGAATGCCTGTGCATGTTCTAAGGAAGTGCAGGTTTGTTTCATGCTGGTTCATTGATTCACTGAATAACTATTAGTAATTTGCTCAATCAATAAGAGTAGTTAGCTTGATCATGAATTTATTCATTCACATTTGTAAAGTGCTATAAGATTACTAGAAGGATGCCTGCTAGAAGAGAGCAGCATGGTCACTGGTGCTGTTCATTCAGACAATTTCTTACCTAACGTGATTAATAATAAGATTTGTAGGTGGTATAAAAAAATCATCCACTCCTTCAAATGGTGTGCGGATAACATGCTGCTCCTCCCCTCCACTTGCCTCTGGTATTACCTACAACAAACACACACAAGGTTGAGTACAGGAAAAGCAGCGAGTAAGGTAGAAAGGTAAATACAGATTCCATAGATATACATGGTACCGACTGGCTTTTCCCAGGGATGTAGTAGATACAAATTGATTAATGACTTCAAAATGTTGCTTGGTGTAGCTGTCTTGAAGAAGGTGTGCTAATAAATAGTATTTGAGGCTTGACATTTGTAAGGTAAGTACACAATGTGACTCTCATAAGATGTTTGTACCTCAAGAAAGAGCAGCCATGCAGGAGCTGAAGTAGTACGACAAAACTAAGACCGTAATTTATTCCTCACTGTCTAAAATAAACATGTATTTCATGGTCAAATTTATTAATCTCACTTATATGCACAGATATGATTTACCAGCTTGAAGGATCAAACACTAACTCACAGCAGGTAATTATCACTTTGAAGGAGAACTGTTCATCCATGTATTGTACCATATATAACTCAAGGCGAGGCAGTGAAAGGCCCTTTGGCTGTCCCCTCTCCATGCTGTCCAGCACCCACCTCTATGGCCCTGGGAACTCAGCTCCTCTACCACCTCAGAAAAAGAGAGGTAGAAGCTCTCAATAGTTAAAATGTCAAATACTCAATTTGTTTGCTCTGTTCAAGATGACAGTAACCCATTCATTAGGAACTTCTGCTTCTCTAATGTGCAACAGGGGTTGCTTTGAATTTATAGCTACGTAATTCATTGTGGAAGTGTTAAATCCCCGCAAGGTTTAGTTCAGACAGCAGTTCTTATCGTGCCATTTAGATTTCTTCCAATTAGACTACTCAAGAAAGATGCCCTCTCTTGCACAAGGCTTTCACAAGGCCAGGCATTTGCTTCCCACAAGCCAGTAATGGCTAAACAACAGCATCCCATTAGTCGGCTGCACGGGCTGTTTGATAAATCCCCAACTTCCAAAGAACAAGTGGGAATTTAGATCAACCTCAGCAGAAGCATCTTTGTTAAAAAAAAGATGTTTTATTGCATGTCTGCATCTAACCACTGCAGGTTAAGAATGAACTTGGCCAGATGAGTCACTGCCCACCTTTTGGGAAAGAAGGCTGGAAAAAAGGAAAGATCTGCTGCTGCTGATGCTAATCTCACTGCCTACATAAGCAACTGCACTTCATAAACATAACAGAAAGGACTATCTTAGAGCTGGAGCCTTATAACAAGTTTCCAACAGTGCAGGTGGTCTGTTCTTCTTAATAATCACATGCTTGTGCCATGTCTCCTTTAATTACAGAAACCTCTCACAGCTGGATGGAAGAAATTAAGTCAGAGAGGGTAAAGAGAGCCAATTTTATCTCCTTATACCCTGTACAGCAAACTGCTCATCCCCAGGTGAGACAAATTGGAGCACTGCCTCAGAAACCTTCATGTATTTGTCCCTATTCTGGTTTTGGTGTCTTTTCCTGAAAATGCCTGTTTTGTTGCTAGTCTGTTCTTTGCTAGGAAAAGCCTGCAGGCTGCAGCCATTATCACAGATGAAGCACGTGGCTGGTAGGGATGGCTTGTCCCACTTACATGGGGCAGCATCCCCACGAAGAACATGGACTCCAGATTTATAGGTTTTTATGTCAGAAAGCGCAGCCAACCTTCTCTGCTGCTGGGGAATGTTTAAATGTAGACTTACATGCAAATGCTTCTGGTAGAAGGAATATCCACATGACACCTATGTTCCCAGGAATCAAGTGCAGGAAAATAACTGCTAGAGAAGGGTATGGCTAGCTGGATCAAATCAGCTCTGGTGTCAACTCTGTCATATGACATATAGCAGCAGCAAAATGCCCAATTAGATGCCTACACTTCATGTTTCTGTACCATCCACAAAAGAATGTATCCCCCAGGACAATCCAGAAATAGAAATTCATTCAGTTGTCCAAACTTATGTGATTACTGTGCCCCAATATCACTGTGGGTCTGATGGTGCTGAGTAAGAAGGAGCTCCAGGGACCCCACTGGCATCCTCCTTGGGCTTTGGAGCATGGCAGGCTTACACTGCTCGCAGTCAGCTGGCAGCCCTTGCTGTACAACTTTACAGCACTTGGCTCTGTCATCAGCCTTAAAACAAAACAGACCTTGGCAACAAAGTGGTCCTGCTGCCAGCCTGCAGCACAGTCATTGCTGAAAAACAAATTAAACAGCAGGAAAAATATGGGAGGATGGACGGAGGTGGGATGAATAAAACACACTAGATATGCAAATGAAATAGCAGTTTTATATCCAGACCATTAAATGCTGTTAATTACCTGCAACCAACCAGGCACCAGCTTGCTACCAATGATGCCAAGCCAAGGAAGAGTAAAGGCTCAGGTGCATAAGGACTTACCTGAAGCGTTGGTGAGGACTTCCGCATGTCACCCCAGCTAAGCACCCACACTTGGTCGTGGGACTTGTCATAATGTAATTTGGTTGGTAATGGGTCAACATCCAAGGACTTAAAAAAAGAGAGATAGGTATTTACACAGTGACTCAAATGCACATCACAAATGTTATAGCGGTTTACTGCAGACACTCCCAGGCACCACTGTTACACCCACTGTGCAGCTTCACCTTCAGATCAATTGAGAGATCAGCAGCAGAACCAGCAGCAGAAAAATCTGGCTGCTCAGTGCTGTTTCCTAGCTAGACATCATTCCATCTTATGCTCTTACTTATAGCCAGTAGATCAGGGACCAATTTCTGCTTGAGTTATACCCACACCAGTTCATTCTTCCCACCCTGCTTATAACTGAGGTCAGGCAGCAGCTCAATGAGCGTGAGCCGGAAATTCATCCTAGTGCTATATTACCACACTAGCTGCAAGCCTGGCTGCAGATGCACCCCTGGGACTATGATATCCAACCCATAAAGGAGTTTCTTTCCTGCCAGCAAGTTTACAGAACAGAAATGACACAGTGTGACCCCATGGGTGAAAGCAACACAGGCCCAAGCTGTGTCAGCAGCTCCACTGGGCAAAGATCAACTTTTCGTGTCCCATACCAAGTCTTTTGCCACCAGTGAATTAAGACTTCCCCTTGTAAGTACCTGTATGGCTTTCTGAGTCTGGATATCAATTATCACTACTCTATTCAGCTTAGGCTGCGTTGCATAAATGTACTTGTCTCTGACATTGACCGCTGAAGCCCAGAGGCAGGACTGAGTGCCTTCACCTTCCACTTTAGGACAGATCTCTTCCTGAGAGAGAAAAAGAAGAGGAGATAAAGTTTAATTTCTACAAGTTCAGGGTCTGAAGCAGCAAGAAGCTTATCCTTGAAAACCGAAAGAAAAAAATCCCTGGGGATTCCATTAGGATGATATTTAGCGCCTTCTTTTCCCTTAAAAACATTAAATAATTATTTTATCAGATACCACACTGCAGCCTGGCTCTACCCAGTAACATTAAATAGCTGGACCTCCTGCAAACTCACCCTGAATTTAAATAACCGCAGTGTCTATACGGATCTATCTTTGAAGTACAGCGTGGTTCATTGAGACTTGCAATGCTGCCAGGATTTATTAGCAATAGAAATATCACTCTGTGCTTTGAAAAAAACCAGGGATTTACATTAACTGAATCACAGCTTCATATTTTTCATCAAGTCATTATTTTCAGTCCAAGGGAGTATGCTCTGAGATGCTGGGGCCCAGGGAAACAGTGGCAAAACAAGCAGGGTTCTGCAGTCTATTGCTCCACCACAGGAACTTCCCCCTGTTCAGAAGGAACCAAATCTTGCTGCTTTGCACCAAATCCTGTTCACAGCTGCCTGATGCCGTTATTTTGTCTCTGACTCTCACTGAGTCCTGTGCAAAACTGTTATTAGCTTAATAGGAGCTCACTGGTACCATGAGTTGGAAGAGTCACACATAATCTCACCAACAAACCTCTGTGTTTTGGCTACTCTGTCGCTCTCCCTTCTGTTGAACTGCTTTATTGGAAAGAGCATTTGTGTGGGAGCAGGCTGTGGTGTAGAAACAAGGGTGAAAGGAAATGAACACATATATACTTCAGTGAGCAGAAGCATTGGGTTTAAAACCTGTCAATACAACAGCTGGGTCACTTTAAATAATGGAACAACCTCCCTAAAAGGGAGGCAGTTAAAGCAGTAGAGCTTGTTCAGGGAAAGGGGAGGTACAAGATACAACAACGCCAACACCATGTCTGTATCAGAGTGATGGTTAGGGATGAAGATTTCACCCCTAAGCAGCACAGCTCTGTTTAAGTACCTTGGTGGAGACTGGTTGAAGATACAAGACTCAACAGCTTGGCTGCATTTTCCTTTCCTACGCTACTGCAAGTGAAAAGATGCTACAAAAACCCAGCCCTGAGCTTCCAGCAGCCACACACAGAGCCAAGCACTCAACAGCCTCCAAACTGCCCTCCTCATCCTCATCTCTGCACTGGGGCTTAGGCTCTCACAACATACCACCCACGCAGAGCAAGAGGAGCAGGGAGCACCACTTTCTGCTATAGTGCTCAGCTGCTCTGTTTGCTTTTGTGCCCTCTAACAGCAAATGAAGAAACTTTTGCTGTAGAAACCCTCCTGAAGCTGCAGGCTGGTGTCAGTGTCTATGTGACAAACACTCAAGACACTAAAAGGGAAAAAGGAGGGGAGAAAAAAGGTCAATCCTTCCTATATCAAGGGAAAGGACCCTATGATATCGGTAGGAAACCCTTAGAGGTCTCTGAAAGGCAGCCAAGTAATGACATTAAAAATCCCCTTCATGCCCACCACTCTGCTGACATTATCTCCTTAAGTGCCCTCTCTCCTTTTGTTTCTCCGGAACCACCTCATCAATATTTACAGCTTTTTGGAAAAAAAGAAACACAAGCTTTCTGTCTCTGAGTAGCAACATCTCAAGTGCAGCTTCATGAAACTAACCCAGTCCTGTGGTGAGCATCAGTCTGGATTCCTACTAAGGTTTATTAAAATCCAATGGGAAAACCCCCAACAGTATCAACCGCAACTTTATGGGTATCTAAAAAGTACTGAATGCACACTCAGGAGAAGATCCTGACCCATGGCACCAGAGCCTGAGCCAGCCTTTGGGGCTCATGATAGTGATTGTCCCCTTTCATTCCTCACAAAGGCTGAGTCCTTTTCTTCAGGAAGTAGCCACATTCTCAGCTTCTCCTTTTAAAAAGCCCCACTAAATAAAGGAGTGACTGAAAAAGCATTTCTGGATGTATTTCTGCACCTGTGCTTTATGAGAATTCATAGATCCATGAGCATACATGCTGTATGTTACCACACAGGAGCACATAACAGAGGTCACTGAGAACACTGCCGTCACAGCACCCCAGGCACATGTTATTCCCCTTGTCATGTTGAGCTCCACAAGTGGACAAGGCTGTGCTTGACATTCACTGACACCTAAACACATTCTCCTTGTGATTTCCTACAGCAGGGGTGGGTGAACCCAGTGCTGGCAGGAAATGCTGGACAGCAAACAAGGATGGCACAGGTCTGCCGTTCAGTGGCAGTAGATGCAGAGGACCAGCATGACACAAACATCTTCTGTGCATCCTGACCCCCCTCCCTGCTGTGGTTTAATCTGGGAAACTACTTCTAAAGAGCAGAAAGTGGCCAATTCCTTTGCCTATCAGTAAAAGGGGCCAGTGAGTGATGTGTGCATCTTGCTGCCACTGGCTTTTGTACTTTCTCTAACAGCCCAGTAACAACTTTTGGGCATGGATCTGCAAACGGGCTCAAACAGGACAAGTGAAAGCCATTGTCTACATTTTGACATGGTAACTAGTCAAATTCTCTGCAGTGTGTCACTGATCCTCCATGTCAGTCTTACAACTTACGTGGTTCCCTTAATTTTCAAGAGGAGATAATACACCACACAAAGCCCACCAAGCTCTAACATCACTGTGTCCTTCAGCAACAACCACCTTTAAAGAGATTAAGAGCTGTCAGCTGTAGCTGCTTGGTTTAGGACTTACATAACTTGTGAAAATCCTCTCTTCGGGCCTGATGTGTCTCTGGATTTCGCATTCGTTTGGCTGAAGGACTGTGATCCCATCATCAGAAAAGACATAGAACATATTCCCAACACTCAGGCCTTGAAGGGGGATAAAGGAAAAGAAGCAGGAATGGTTTTGGTATGTATCCATAGCTGTTAGGTTTTAAGAGCCCTCCTTCCTCCCCCAACAAACAGAATCTGCCTCACATAAAGGTTGGTTGGTTGGATGCAGTCGGTGCATTCACAAAATCAAATTTCATGTCACAACAAGGGCTTCAAGAAGTGAAGAGGTACAGACACATTCAAAAATGCCTTGCCTTGGTGGCGGTGGTTGTACACAAATAACTATGTCCAGGTCTTGTGCATGTATACCAAAGCCAGATTTGATAACAAGAAGCCCCTGCATTCATCGGTCACTCCCTCAGGTTATGACTGTGGTTTTTGTATGATTTCACAAAAAACAGCTTGCTAATAATTTGAGAACTGAAGGAGAAGTTTCACTAGAACTAACTTGAAGGTTATACCGTTACAGGTAACTTGACTATGATGTAAAATGGAAGTGCTCCATATCTGAACAGATCCGTATTTCCCTGTTTTCTGAAGCCACCTGCATGAACTAACTACAGCCACCAAAACAAACACATTTTTGAAATCTTGCAAATTGTAATTCACAAATGTGGAGTAGTTCAGCATCGCAACAGCACTCATTTATCCAACTGGGGCATTCCAGGAGATGTGGAAAACTGGCCGTCTGTCATGGCTTTGCTGTTAGCAGGTTGTATTTGGTCATTTCTGCCATGCAGAAATGCCTTAAATCACTGATAATTTGGTTGTTCTCCAGCTACATGCAATTGCAGCAATCAGTACCTTTAGGAAATGTTCAGGATCTTTTCAAACAGTCTAGTTAGAAAGATCCAAGAGTCATTTCGTCTTTTTCACTCCCATTAAGTGTTTGCCATGACCACTGTCACCCCTGTAACATTGATAGTGTACTTATCTGCTAATGATACAGCAATGTGATAATCTGCAATTTCTAATTAATTACATTTTACCCATGGAGAAATAAGGTCCTGGTTCTACAGGTCTGAATAACATTCAGCCTTACAATTCCCTTGGCTGCTTCAGTGATGGCAGCTCCAGACACTGCTCATATCTACAGTTTCCCACACCTCTTAAGTGTTTGTAGGACTGAGGTCTCAATCATCATCAAAACTTCACTATAATAACATGTAGAATTTGGACAAATGCATTTTGGGGAAATTTTATAAATTCCATAGTATTTAGAAAGGCCCGAAGGAGTTTTACTTGGTGCTAAACCCCCCTCTTTTTGTGCCAAATAAGGGGCTTCAGAGTACAATGCCTCAGCACGTGGTGTTTGCTGTACTGACAATGTTCAAGCTGAGTCTCCCTAAACCATACCACAGAAATACCCCAGTTAGGGCATCAGGCGGGTATAGGAGCCATGATCCTTAAATGTGATGCCACAGTGAGGGATCATGCATGTAGGAAAAGAGGTACTGAACTTCCATTAAAACTAAGTTAAAATCTTTATGGACTAAAAGCTCGCTTTTCCCAAGTATGTTGTTAAAACATTTCATTCGGGCACTTTGGACCAAAATCTGCGCTCACAGCACGCACACAATTCCCACCTCCTTCAGTGGGACTTGAGTGAACACATCAGAGGGCAGAGTTTGACCCTGGCTGGAATGAGTGCACATATTGCCATGAGTAAAGGATTTTAATCCTAGAAAGTGGAAATAGGCAGGCAACAAATTATGACTGTTGTGAAGATGCTCATTATTGTTTTCATGCACGATAGCAGCGTGATTTCATCTGATGAGCCTGTAACAATGAGGGTGTGTTTCAGAACTAAGGCTATAATTAGTCACAGAAATACTTTGATAATGATTTTACCCTATTAGGTTTAGAGGCAGTGACTTGGCACGTCCCACACTTTATTTTACAGTAAAATGAGTGCAAGTTTTAATATTGACTGGCTTAAAATATAACCCAAATAGCATCCAGGTACTCTCTTTTATAAAGAGTTTACCAAATGCTTTTGTTTTAGAGAGTAATCCTCTCACACTGATTTTTAGACAAAACAGTATTCTCACTAGACAAACTACGTGTTTTATTGTGACTTATGACCTATTTGCCAAGTGTTGATTGGGGTACATCTCTAAACAATCTCTTGGACATTGGTAAAACAGACTCTGCTCTTGATTTTAGTGCTGCAGCTCCTGAGTCTGGGGAATTATTTCAGTACAGAGGTGGGCAATGGGGAATTCGGCAGAGCTGTGTTATTTATAGTAGTGAGGCAGGTACCAGATTGGAAACTGGGGGAGTGATGAGATATGTTTTTCTTTCCCTTTTTAATTGAAGACATTTCAGGTTGGATGACACAACTAGCTCCAAAACTAAAGGCTTTATAAAAGGCAGCATACCTCATCTGTGTAACAAAAACCATTATGTAACAAAACCCCCATTAATAACAGGGATGGTTTCCTAACCATAACAATTCTTATTTGAACCGTTCTAGATGAAGTTGATTCTAACATCTTTATTTCAAGCACTTCAGGAGGACACCTGATGACAACCAGAGTTGAATACAGTCTCCAACTGAGTGTACTTTTGTATTTCCCTACTTTGAGATCAAAAGGCAAATTTGTCACTGTGGAATAATCTCCTCTGACCTCATACTTGAGTAATTTGCCTCAATTTAACCTGGATGCTTGGAAGCATTTTAGAACTTAAATTTGGTTACAAAAAGCTTTCAGCTTTTAAAGTACGTACTTTCCTAACTGATGATTCCCTGCTGGCTCAGCATGCTCCCTTTACCCAGGTATAAAGCAAGCATCACTCGCTGCAGACGTGAACACTGATATGAAATAAATCTCTGCCTTACATTTGGGCTACTTGTAGCTTTCCCTGTACAAAATTAAAGTCTTGTTTGTACACTGAGTAAATATTGCATGTGCTTCCAGTTCCATGTTCAACCGGCTGGTCAATGCTATGTGCACTCATGTTTTGAGGTCTAACCTGTGCGTGGTCTGTGAAAGCTTTTGAGGACAGACTGATAGACTGAATGTTGCTAATTACTTGCATTAATTTACTTGTTACTTTGACTTGCAGCAAAAGCTTGTCATACACAACATTCTGCCTAGGTATTTTCCCCAATAGCTTTAGTTACTACAGACCTTGTGGGCACAAGGGTGTGATAATTTCAAAGGAGCTGAAGTCTACCAATCCATTTGTTAATATTGCTACTCACACATAAGTTTTTATTTTAATGGAATTAAAAGAATACATTAAAATGTAAAGCAAAAAATACCATTCCTCTCTTCCAGCTTTTTCTGTGCCAAGATTTCGTATGCTAAAGGACATTTGATGGATTCTTTGTCTAGAATGAATGTGCTGATCAACTGCTATAGAAAAACACAGACAGGAGAATAAACCTGCTCTAAAGATACTGAACTGCTTAGGAACATCAACAGTAAATCTGCTTTTGCTGCTCATGTTTTCCCTGTACATTGCTCATACTTGAATTTGCAATGTTGATAAGCAGCAAGTTTATACTGTTTAGCAGAATTATAGTAAGACTTTCTGCAACCAACTTCTTAGTTGGTTCTTTGAATAATACTACTACCTCTGGTAGGGTTATCCAACCACTTCATAAAGGAGCATAAGGGATGCAGTATATAAACAGCCATGTAGCATCCTTCAGATGATGCTGGACTGATTAGATGCACTAGAGATTTCACTTCAAGCAGAAGGGAAATAGCAATTCTTAGTGTCTATAACGCCATTTACAGGAACATCAGCGTAAAGAGATACTCTTCACTGCCGTGCACCAGCCACTTCTAGGTGGCATATTTGGGAATAAGTGATGGAGAGCTATCTTAGGCTGCTATGCCACATCTCATGACCTCCAGCCTGCTGCATCTGCTGCAGGAACATGCCTGCAGCAGGCAGTGGGACAGCAGGTATGCATGGGGTGTTTGCATACCTGGTCGAGGTTGCACCGGTCACTAAGGGCTGGCATTTCTCTTCTGCCCCTACAATCCTTTGGGCCAAGCCACAGCAATCCAGAAAGCTCCAAGGAAGGGCATGAAGACCAGCTGTCATTTTGGGTATCTGGAGGCACCACATATGAAAGGGTCTTTGCACCTCCCAAAGGCACAGTGAGTGGGGAGCCCTTCTTGGAAGAACACCAGGAGGATGAGGTGTTTGCAAGGGGTAGGGGGACACAGCCAAGAGCAGTTTCTAGGTGCACAGGGGTTCCCCACAAAGCTGGAAGGACACCAAGCTCCCAACTTCCTCATATGGAACTGGTGGATGCAAGAACCAGCTTATGCTTGGACTTCAACCCAAGAACCTTCCTCTGTGTGAGGAACACACAGCCTCAAGGAGCCAGAGGCTGCGCTCCCTATCAAGGCACTTACAGAGGTGCTTGAGAGCTCCTTGGGCCTCTGCGCAATGCATCTTACTGTGCGTTTTGGACATTATGACAGCACAAGTGTGCACAAAATCAAATACATTTTCATTTCAAGTGCCTCCATATTATCTTCGAGTCAATTAGCTGGTCAGGATGGTGTTTTCTTTTCTAATTTGGCTTCCAAGACACACAGATGTTGACCTTGTGCAGGGCACATTGTAAATCTAATCAAACTAGAGATCTTAACTGCCAATTAAAACAAGGAGAAGTGGGGCAACCTTTACTCTGCATCGATTTAAAGGATAGAAGGATGCAAAACCTGTTGTGGGCTTTTTTTTTTTGTCTGCCTAACAGTCAAGAACACAAATTTTGTTGCTTAGTAAACATCAATACATGCTACTGAGGAGGAAGAGCCTGAATTGCTTGCTTAAAATGCAGTCTATTGGATTTATGTCCTATTTGTTCAATTATGGTAATTTGGGAGCACTTCTGACATCCGTGCACTTGTTAATGCAGCTTGAGAATCTTCAGGCTACTCACACTTGTGGCAGTTTATATAAAATTTCAATTTTTACATATTTTATGGTCATCTATTATTTCTTAGTGGAAAAGTATCAGAAGGTACGATTTATATTACGAGAGTGATATCTCTTCGAATAGTTTAGCTTTTAAATGTCTGGTCTGTACTTAATCTGGTAACTGTGAAAGCTGATAGAGTTAGCAGCAAGTCAGTGGAGAATGGTCCATCATGGAATTATTAAAGCAGACAAGCACATTATCACTACGACAAAAGAACTTTACTGCAGTACCTTCCTCTCGCCACAGTATGTTTGCAACTGCAGCATCAGAAAATTGGGGAAGCCAGAAAATAATCAGGAACAGAAAAAAACAAAACAACAAAACAATGTCAAAATTGTCATCGTAGCAAGAAACTGAATTAACACTTATGTTTACAGGAACTGTTTCATTTGTGAACCCTTTGTAACATTCATTCAAATACTACCAGGAAAGAGAGAGAGTTCTAAATACTCCTCCCTGAAACGAAGCCAACTTTAGCCTGTACATAGATCTTACCAAAGAGAAGGTGTTACTTCCAAATGTAATGTACCTGTATGGTACAAGCTCTAGTTTTCTGTAGAGGTTCAATCAGGAAACATCACATCTTTCAGAAGACTTTCAGTTAAGGCAGCTACACACTGTGCTGCATTTCTGTGTGGAATTTCATGCAACTATGTTCTGGTTTAGGATTCAAATACTCTTTGAAAGTACATTTGCATTTGAATTTCTGGTTTAGATAGATCCAATTATTTCTCACCATAGTGTAATTTCCCTTGCTCAAGTATTCAAGGGAAAACGAGCAATATTAACAAGAGTACATAAATCTATTTAATAAGGAATAGAATATATTTCCCAAAGACTCACCATGAGAGCACATATTTACGGCTAACTTTGTTTTCAATTCCGGCTCTACATTAACAGGCAGAAAAGTAGCAAAAATCCCATTTGCACCTAACCTTTTAGTATCCCCATAAACCCAAGCAATCTCCCAAGTAGTTAAGAGAGCGGAATTAGAAAGAATCAGGCCACTGGGAGCTTTTCCACTGGGGTAACTAATCACCTCCTCCATTAATTGTGTTTTGGGGACAGTGCGGTCAAGATAACATTGCCACACTCCTACGGGACACATGCAGCTCAGAGCAGCTGGGGGAATATTTGTCTTGTTTCACACCGAGGGAAGCCTATTCTACTGGTTAGTGATGTAAATGCAGGGAAAATCAGTAATTCAATCAGAACATTTTCCAGTCATCTAAACATTTGAGAACTTCACCCCAAAATTAGCTTTCACAGAAATCTTGTGCAGAAATCAAAGAAGTTCATTTTCTGAAGCCACATATAATTTGACCTAATACTAGGTTTGGGGTTCTCTGATATCTAAAACTAGTGCAAATGTATTACTTTATTAAAGATGTTACCTGTACCATATCCATACATTTTTGGCACATAAAAGGCACCATAAACCTGGGTGAGGACATTTTACCTTCCCCGTGGATTCCCTCCCAAACTGGTATACAATCATCGCATCAAAGCACAGACAAACCTGTCACTACCTTAATAGTAAGAGTCCAACATAGAGCATGCAGTCGGCTGAAGCATCACATTGCATGTATACCATTACATTTAAATACCCTTTAAAGAAATAAATCCGTGGAAAGTGAAGCTTACGGGTCTTTCTTGCCGAATCTTCTATGAAAAGAGATGATATGTCCTCATCCACTCCCACCTCGTTTTTAGCAATGCAGGTATAGGCACCAGTGTCTTCATATCGCACGCTACTGATATGAAGTTCACTCCCGTTTGCTGTAAGAAAGACACCCATAAACTGTGTTCCTCACTGCTGCTAATTGCTTTTCCTGCTCTTAATTGCCTTCCATTGCCTGGCAACAACAGGGTGGCTTCACAACATGTTTCCCTGTACATAACTAGAGGTATTTTGGGGATTCTCATCACAGTTGATGTTTTGCTTCTTTCCATTAGCACATACACGCTCTGTGCCAGGAACGAACAAAGAAGAATCCCAAGTGCAAACGATAAATTGCTTTTCATTTCTTTCTTCTTGTTAACAAAGAAAAAATGCTTTGGCTTTAGTAGAGAAAAATTAAATTGAGTTTTGTAAACTGTTTTTCATCAGATCACCAAAAACTTGGGTCTGGGAGGGGTTTCTCCACTCCTATCATTTTGCTTCCTGGAGTGGGACCATTGCCTAAGACCTTATTCTAAGACACTGCACCCAGCCATGCAGGGAGATCTGTGTTGCCAATGCTGGCTGAGGGCTGCAATACACCACAGCCAGACTGGGGGGGACATGGGAAGGCTTTCAATATGCTTACACAGAGTTAAGTATTTTTGCCTTTTGCTGTATCTGTTGCAGCCTCATTTGAACAAGGACCTATAGCAGTCCAAAGCCCAATTCCCACTGCAGAGGTGGGTGTAAGGAGCCAAGGGAACCAAAGCCCAATTCTCAGCTGACTTTCTTCCAATGCAAATAAACCCAAATAAAGAATTTAACACATTCCTCCTCTGCTTTGCACAGCTCTGCACAAGAGGTGAGGCAGTGGAGAACCAAGCATGTGGTTGTTTAACAGAACACTGTTACCACTCCTATCAATCAATACTGTGTTTCCCAAGATATTCACAGGAGAAAAAGATAAAAAGGAAGAACAGTGGTTTTGTAACACATTTTCCAACAACTGTGGCTTAGCGAGAGTGCAGGAACTTCTGGTTTAAAGTGCAAAATAATCCTCCTTAATCCCTGTCTACAATACTTTAATTAATCAGAATTCTGTTCTTACCTAGAAGCATTAGTTGTTTGGATAGTTTTGGCATGATATCAATGCCGTTCTTTAGCCAGGTAATTCGGGGATTAGGGATGCCTTCAGCATGACATCTGAGGCTTGCCGACACACCAGGCTCCTGCGCCTGTGTTTCCGGGTACACGCGAATCACTGGCGGCACTGTGGGAAACAAGGAATTGGACAATTTAAGCTCACCTTCCAGTGCTGTTCTTGGTCAGTGGCTTGAGAGAGGAAAAGGTTTGATCCAAGCACCAGGAGGTAAGCAACATTCTGGTACAGAAATGATTCTTCTATAGCTCAACTTTGGGTGCAGAAAATAGGAAATAATAAACTAATAAAGCAATGCCAGGGAGCAACCTCGATACCCAGTTTTCTATTTAGACTGTTCTTGCTTTGTTTTCCTTTCTTTCACTAAGGGACTAATCAAAATTAAGTGAAGTTGGATCAAAACCTAAGGCGAGTACTCACAGATTTAAAAATCAAAGTATAAACTTCCAGCCTTCACTGAATCTAGTAAGGAAGAAACTGGATGTCTTGCCTATTAGAAGTAGCACATTATTCACCATTTTAATTAAATATCCATCAGGAAATAGCCTGTATATTCACTACCTGCTATTCTGAACAAATAAACTACTTCCCTTTCTTCTGAGAGGCTTTCAAAGCATGACTCATCTTGTTTCAGGAAGGCCCCTCTGAACTATTTAATATACTCAGCTGGCAGAACTACTAATTATATTACAATTTGAGACAAGTTCATTGATTTTCAATCATGTTGCCTTCATTCCTCAAATCAACAAGGCTTTATATCACCCATTGACTCTTTCTTCACAATTCATTCTCCTGCTTTAAGGAGAAATTGCAATATTGCAATATCAGTAAAAAATACAAGTGGAATCCTCCTGCCTTTCACCTTGAGGGATTTAATAAAAGGAAACATGAGGATGTGCTGTATTTGGTTGATGGTATTTCAAGGGTGGTCATGGACTGCTCTGTTTCATAACCAAGTGGTCAACTTTATATTAAGAGATTTTGGGACTTGGATGTAACTGTTGAAAGATGTACAGCTGTGTAAAACCACGGTCAACGTCAAATGTGGATGTGATAGGTGGGAGCCTGACTTCTTCCTCTAGGAGAATGAATAACCTCTGCTGGCACTAATGGAGAATTAAGGAAAAAATGTGGGTTTTCTTTAACATCACCTGAACGAGTTAATAACAAACTTCACCTGGAAATCACTGGCTCAAGGTACCTAACACAGTGTAGTCTTTTTATATAGTCTACCATTGGGCTCCAGGCCTGGCAAAATTAAATTGTCTTAACAGTTGCTTCAGAATAAAATGAAATCTGTGTTTGCAGCTTGCTATGTGTCTATATACCCATATGGGCATAGTTTAAATAATTACATTCACTGGCATACACTTTCCATCTATTTTTTATGGGCCTTACCAGAGAGAGATGTATTTTACTTCTGTCTCACCTACCAGCTGCCAAGTACTAACCAGAGCTGAGTCGTCAGCTTGGAAGGAAATCAGCCACGACAGAAAGCCCTCAAGTCTACTTGGGTTTTATAGCTTTAACAGTGAGGGGTTGCTCAAGTGTAATCTGAAAGGAAATGCCTCTGGGCAAAAAATGGGGACTTTTAGCAAAGGAATGGCTTTAAACTTCACCTCTGCACTAGATGTGTGGGTTTACTTCCATGTCTCGTATTTCCTTCACTGGAGAAGAGAAAATGTGTTATAATAGGCAGAGCAGCAAGTATAACGCCACCCAAGATCTTTTTAATCAGGAGGTTACAAAAACGTAAGTTTGTTTTATTAAATTGAGATTTCAAATTCCAAATTAGAGCATTTGCTGGCTTTTCATCTTCTCCTCCTCCCATTAATGTCAGGGTTGCAGCTCCTCCTGACTTCAGGAGGTGCCAGATCAAGTGGAAGGTGAGCAAAGGAAGTGATGTGCTGGTGGAAATGGCTGGCAGCTGTCAGAGCCACCCCTGGGTTTATTGAAGAGGCAGTGTGCAAGCAATTCAGGGCAATAACACTGTGAGTCAGGAGCTTCTCATTCCATCTGCACCTCAGAAAATTAATTGGAATCTCTCTGAGTCAGTGTCTCCAGGCGAGACAGGATAAAGACAGTAATTTCTGGCCACTTTGACAGGGTTTTATGAAGGTCCTGCACTCAGTGCTTGTCTCGCCTATGATTTGCTTGCTACTAGTAACATTTTTAGAACGAAATGATTTAGGGATTGAGGTGCACTGAAAGGCTATGTGATTTATTCGGACTCGTGGATGAGAGGTAGTTTGTCTCCTACAGATGCATAGGAAAAAACCCCATCACCCAAGGAGGCCATGTGCCCAAATCCTGAAGTCAACTGACAGCACTTAATGTCCCCAGGGACTTTCCCTATTCTCCAGATGGCACAACCTGCCTTTTCCAGTCCCCAAGCAATCCTGGCCCTCTCTGTCTATAGGTTTGGCTGCCCTAGCCTCTTGCACACAGACTCGAGTGCCCAAGCTTGCAGCTACCAGCTTGGAACAAAGCCCATGAGGTCCTGTGCCCTGTGCAGAGCTCTGCTCCTGCCAGGATAGAATGGTTTGGGTTGGAAGGAACCTTCATGCTCATCTAGATACAGCTGCCTGCCTGTGCCTGCCCAGCTCAAGGCAAGAAGAAGATCCCCCAGCCAACTTCACACCCTTCTCTAATATACCCCAAATGGCCAAAGGCACCAAAGCAATTTTCTCACCAACCAGCTCTTGAAGAAGATAAAGCCCATCTCAGACACCACCCATTTAATGCTCTCAAAACCAGTGTGGGTTGATAACTTTCTTGTTAAGTTTGCTTTAGGCTTTCCTAAAGGTTTTTTTTTCTTTTGCCATACACCACGTTAGCCTGAATGTGAAAAATCCTCATCTTTTACCTGCAGAGCTGAAAACACAATAGACTTATAGCACAGAAGGCAGCTCAGGGGTCCTAGACACTGCATCAATGTTCTGCATGAAAATGAGCTTAACTTGAAATTACAGCAAAGTGGTTTTCCCAGTGATTAATGAGGGAAGTGTTTGTTTTCACCTACAAAAGTATGTGTTGCATCCCCATTCCTGCTCTTACCATTTTCCTGTTCCTTCCATTTTTAAACATTTTATTTCTTCTCCCTTGTCTGACATAATTCATTGCGCAGGCAAATTATTGCATGGAACTGCCTTGTGATAACAGCAAACTGCAGAATGCATTTTTATTGTCCTTGAAACAAATTAATACATTCCAAGTAAGCACATTTCGCTTTAAACTTGCAAAAAAATTTCAGCTCCAGACTTTGGAATATATGGATTATCCTTTGCTATTTCCCTTGGTGAATATATATCATTGCTAAGCATTACTGCGCCTTCAGCCAAGGGCAGTATAAAAATGCTATTATCTTAAGCAAAGTGGGAAAAAAAGAGGCATTCAAACAAGTATGAGATGGGGTAGATTGCCTACTACTGCATACTGAGTAGTACCTTGTGAGCAGACCAATTCATTACAATAAAACAGCTCAGGTGATAAAGCACATGATGAGCACAGATGGCAATATCAAGGCCCAAAGGCATACATGGCTGCTCTAGGACCTATATACTCCAGGGGCTAGTAATAATTAATAATTAATCATTTACTTGATATGTTTTAATCTTTCCATTTATGATTCAAAAGGACTTTGCAGCATTACATGTTTCCTCTTGAAAAGCCACATTAACAAAACTTCCTTGTTTAAAACACCTCTCTGCTACTGGAAAATTACTGGGAAATGTGTCCTACTGGACCCTTACAATTGTGCTGAGGATCCAATGGCTTTTTAAACCCCTTTTCAAGGAATACAATATTCTGATTTATGCTGCTGCTTTCCAGAGTGCAAGGACAAAGGGAAATGATGCCCCACACTCAGCAGCCTCTTGATTTGCAAACTATCAATTTTCATAGTTGATTACAATTTTATGAGATTCTTTATCCTCAGCAACCCTTTTTCCTCTTGAAAGTGATAAATTGCTTTTCCTCCCTCCACTTAGTGTATGCTGAACACATTTCCCAAGCAATACAGCAATATCCATACGTAGGAGAGAACATAATCTTCCTACTGTTCTTGGCTTCTTCTGATCAAAGATACCAGCATGAAAGATGTATTTCTCATTCCTAAACTTTGTGCTGCCTTTCAGGGCATTCTTTTCTTTCAAAGACATTGAGGTCCAGCTGTGCAAATACACTGACCTGAATTTTACCACTGCTGTGACTCTTAAGATAGATGAGATCATTCCAAACCTACCACATCAAATGTCCCATGCAAGGTTGTATTTCACATGTGTGCTTTATGCTCCTTGCCTAGATGTGAGCCAGTGGTTTGGGACATTCATTTGGTGGTCTTCACTTTTTCTGCCTAACAGGATTCTCATCTTTGCCTGAGCATCTGGATCTGCCTGTGTTACTTGTGATATCCTGTACCAGCTGCTCCAAACAGAAGAACTGCCAGGGTTGTGTGGTACAGGCACAGCAGCAAGCATCCATAAGGACACTGTTTCCCTGCAGAGGACAAGGATATCCCTTGTCTTCCCACAGGATTTACTGTGATGAAGTGAATCTCATAGAGTCATGTAATGGTTTGGGTTGGGACTTTAAAGTTTATCCAGTTCCAACCCTACAATGCACCTGAAGGTACACAGCACTGTCCTGCCATTGGACCTGTTGTCCCAGCATCAGCTATTGGAGGAAGCCACAACAGAGGCAGAAAAGGAGAGGATTCAATGATATGGGCAGCCAGTCATGTCAAGAAATGCAGAACACGGCTTTACAACATCTAATGGCTCACATGGGAATATCAGATGCTGTAGGACAATGATTTCTAGACCCTGCAGTGTCTCCTAGCATTGCCTATAGTTGATAGCATAATGCATGGCAGTTTGTTGCAATATTTATTGACTACATAGCAACATCAAAAAAGCCAACATGGAAAGCGGGGATTTTTTTTTGTTCTGTTAGTAAGAAAACCACATGCAGCTGCAGCGTGTAACTTCTGTTTAAAAACAAAATAGGATCTTTCAACAAGCTAAATCTAAGTGGCAGGCACAAGGATGAAAGGGAGCAACCCCTCCCCACACTCCATCTAGTTTTCCTCTCATTCTGGCTTTAGTTTCAAAGCCTTTGGGCCTTATATTCTCAGTGATGATAAAGCCTATATTGTTGTCTGCCAACCAAACTCCATTCAGAGCTCATAACATATCACATAATATACACAGGATTAACTTGTTAGCTTGCTTTTCTTTCAACTGCCATTCATCAAACAAAGAGCACTCTGAGGAAGGAAAACCATTTTCCCAGCTGCAGCATGCACAATCTAGTTATCCACGTTGCTGAGAATTTACACTTTACTTTCTCAAAAGATGACAAATTATTCTGTAGAAACATTAAGTCAGTTTTCATTCAAATCAACCGGATGCTTTGTGCTCTCCTCCAGGTACTCGCTGTTAGTGGGGAGCATTTACACACGTCCAGAAGAACTGAGTTGCAGGCAAACCTAAACCCCACGTCCACCATAGCACTTCCTACAGTGCATAAATATCCCTTTTTACTGTTTCTTTTTGTCAGCTTCTCTCTATTAACCTGTGTGTAGCTATCTGCTCTTCCCAGCTAAAAGCTCTCCTTTGTAGATGCCTGTGCACATCTACAGAAAGAACTAAATACTACATTTCCTTTATAATATATCCTCTGGGATAAAGTTACTGGGTTTCCCTGTAAACTAAATACTTTCAAAGCAGAGTATGTCAAAATCTACCCATGGTAAGCAACAGGTTAGCCTGTCTCCTATTCTGGAGATACTGCTGGTCATATTAGCACATATAAACACAGTTTTAAAGTTGGATATGATTTTGCTACTGGAGAGGTGGATATTGCACTGGCTGGTCCCTCAATGAAATGCTAGTTGAAGCTAATGGAATATTAAACTAAATCCAACTGTCTGAGTTTGAGGTCAGAAAAAAGATAGGGTCTGCCCTCATTTTGCAACCCTGTGGAATATATCTTTAGCTGATGTACACAGCTCTTAGTGAACCAAGCAGACTACAACCAGGTAATAATCTGATACAGAGCAAGGAGTTAGCTCATTTTGGAAACACTGTGCTGTATTTATTTCAGTATCCTGGGCTCCTTCATGCAACAGAAATGATTTTCTGGAAGAAGAAATTATTGAAGCAACACTTCTGCTGACAGAAGTAGTAATTAGTCTAAGAGATGCTTTGAAACGCTGCTCTTAACTCTATGACTCTATTGACAGCTTGCTTTACTGTTAGGACTGAAGCCCAGGTAATTATACACATTCCTCCCTTGGTACCTTTCTTGTTGATTGCCAGTGTGGTTTCAGGAGTGAGCAGAGCCCGAGCGAGGCTCATGCTCATGCACACATAGCTGTGTGGCTTTTCACGTCTCTGTGTGCATGAGGTTAACGCGCAACTTCGCTTACAGGAACATTGCATGGATTGTTATATATGCCATTTACTAACCATTCACCTGAAGGATGTGGGTCTGATACAGCTCTTCATAGCCATAGGCATGACAGGTGTAATTGCCCATGTGAATGGTTGTTACCTTGGTGATGTAGAGGGAATCGTCTTCTCCAAAGTCCTGTATGGAAAGAAAGAAAAGAAAGGTGCCTCATTATAGAGGAAAAACATCACAACCACCACGTGAAGGGACACTACACACAAAACCTCTTCAGTGGTTTTGATAGCACCATGGGTTGGGAACACAGCTTGAGTTTTGAACAGCAGGTTATAAAGTCCATAAATCAACATGCAGGGAGAAAACGAACGGCAATTTAAGACTAAGGCAAAGCAACTCATCTGAGAACATGAACTTCTGTGCTGGCTGCTAACAAGGTGTTCTTTGCACACTAAAAAGGTGGCAATCTCCAGCTGTTTAATTTATGGAGGAATTTAGTATCTACCCTTTAGCCTTAGATGCATAAAGTGCTAACTTCTGGGTGGGTTAAAGTTTCCTTTATCTATGCCTGTTCTTAGAAAACACACTGTAACCTTGAGATGTGATGAGAAAGAACTAAAACTGTCACTTATCTCAGACAGTATCCTGGGCAGGAGACAAGGAAGAAGACAAAGAGCATTTTCTCAAACAAACCTGGTTTGATCTGCAGCTGCTTGACAAGTATCTTCCTTTATCCCCTTCATCTTCCTAGATCTGCTCTTGCATTACTACGATTTTTGGTTATAGATGGGAAGAATATGAGTTATTAAAAAGCAGTTTTGGCACTTGAATATGTTGTACAAGTGCCCTGCTTTGGAATTCATTTCAGATTATAGTTAACAGAACCACAGCACTGATGGGTGTATGAAGTGGCTTCTCTCATTACTCCATTGACGTTCAGTCTTCTGCAGCTCCAGAATGTTTGTACTCCCATGTGAAACCACAAGGATTTATTTTAAAAGCAATTCATGTGCTTAAAGAATGTTTTTTTTTTCTTTAATTAGCTCCCTGTGTGAAGCCTTTTAAACTAAACTTTGCAGTATTTCACTGTAGAAGTATGGGAAAATTCAACTTGGAATCAGGGCAGCATGAACCCAGTGCAAGTGTGAGTGTTGAAGAGTAGTTTTGCTCGTGAAAAAACAAGGACTTTATAATGTCATTTCCAATGTGCTGGATTTTATACAAGTTACAAAGCAGACTGAGAGGCAGCACTGAGAAATACAGAGTTTACAGGCAGGACCAACAACCTTTTCCAAAGCACAGAACTTAACATGGGAGGACACGGACATCACCACCCTGGTGGTGCTATCTGCTACCTGGAAGCATGTGCTGTCCCAGTGTATGAACATGTATGAACAATTACCTATGTACAATATACAAAAGGATGAATTAATGTATGAACAACTATGAACAATGCACACATGATCCTGGAATTCAAGATCCATAATCAAAAGCATCTGAGATATTACTGCCACTTGGGTGTCAGGCAGATTTAGCATCTACACTATGGGATAAACTGGTTATGCTACCCAGTTACAAGTATCTACTCAAAAATTCCCATTTCAAGCACTTGCCTGTTTGCTGGCCCATTACCTTTTTCCTGATGGAAAGTAAAGATGCATGAGTAACTGCAAACAGAAAACACATCAACTCTGGTCAAGTGATATTTGCATGAGAGAGAGAAAAAGCTTGCTGTGGAGGGGACCGAATAACAGAGTTTAAAAGTTAATCCCAAAGCAACTCAAATGGAGTTTAGATCAATAAAAGCAGGATGGCTACTTTTATGGAATGATTTATACGGCATTGTGGAAAAACAGGACAATAAAATCATCTGGTTTAGGTATGCTGCTTCCTTTAAGATATCTCGGAAAAATAATATGAATGCTTGCTTTGTGCTCTGTAATTGTCTTTTTATGGACGATCTGCTTTTTCCAATGCATACAAATGTATTAATATAAGACCCTTGCAAAAACAAACTGATGCAAGACTGTGGTATTATTCTCTTCCTCTCCAAACACATTTTTCTTGTGAAGTGAAGCTTATATTGGGAAAAGCATCATTTATGACTTTTAGAAACTATTTTCTGACTTCTAGCACATAAAGAAGGTTATCAAAGATGGTTTGGGTTAACACCATACCATTTATGTCAGCCACAGAAGGAATTTACTTGCCCTGTATAACTTGGGCACACATGGTAAATCCACATGAGAGTACAATGTTGTTAAGAATGACCAGTATTATATGTGGGAAGGAAAAAGTGATTATGACATGTAGGTTCAATACTGAAACTGCTGTTACTACAAAAAGAATGCTGAATTCTCCACCAAATTAATGACTTTTTCTGTGTGTTTATTGCAGCTCATGGTTTCTCCTTGTCTTTCCCTGTGGATGTAATTAGTACATTAGGATTTCACAGTTCTATTTTATATATTATGCATGCATTCTTACCCACAAGTGCTTTCTGTGTATTTTATAAGGGTGTATTTGGAAGTGCTGTAAAAACCCAAGCCCTAGAGCATTAGCAAATGATGAGTCTGACTCTTTAATAGCCTCTAACTCTCTGTGTCACACTCACCCCAGGCAGGAGTCCTGCAGCGCAACAGAAGCCCTGGTATTCCAGCCATTTCCCACAGCCCTCCAACACTGCACTGCCTGGGGGAGCTCCTAGGAGCTGCTGGAGTGTATCACTGTAGTAACTGTAAGTTAACACTGACAGCGTGCTCAGCAGCTGGCTTGGTTTGCTGGGAAGTGGTCCTCAATGGTGTCTAACACCATCACGCTGCACACAGTTTGATCAAGCTGAGAAGGAGCTGCGGGTCAATAAGGGCTTCCTGCCTCTCAAAAAAGTCTATCAGCCAAATGGAAGCTATTTGCACAATGTTTTTAGAGGCTCAGGTTCTGAGCTCCATCCCTCCACCCCCCTAAACATACATATATAAGCCTGCTGGGAGAAATCACAGGGGTGGGCAGAGGGAATAGGAACAATTCACGCTGGGAAAAGGCAGAGGAAGCATTTCATGTGCTTTGATTTTTCTGGATGGCTTTTGCTTGCAAAGCAAGGTTTCTATCTCGCCACAAGCCTGAAAGCAGTCAAAGGGAACCAGAAGCATCTATAAAACTGATGGAATATCGTTCTTTCTCTCCCTAAAACCCTCTCACGTTTAAAGCAGAGTAATCTGAGAGCTGTCCAGGCATCTCAGCTAGTCCTGCACAACCCCTGGAGCTGGGGCTGCCCTACTCCTGCCCCAACAGTGAACTGGAGAAACATTCTTATGTATCATCCCAGACAAAGGATAGGCAACCAGGAGAAAGGCAAATAAGTCACTTCTGAGACTCTCCTCATTTACCACCGAAGGTGAATTTCCTTGTGAAGAAGTGATGAAGACACAGGCAGAAACTATTCTAACCCTGCAAACTGATGAGCTTTGCATCAAAGCAGCCAGATAAGGACAGAGTGTTCATCACCTCCATTTTATGAAATTCATTATAAGATAACGTTACATGTTCTGGGGTAAAGAAATAAAATGATTCAGCAAGCTATGCTTATAATTTCTCCTAATTGATAAGGTCGATCAGTGGCAGATGATAAATCGACTTCTCCAGTGGTTTGTCTCTTGGTTTCTCTCCCTTGTTTGAATCAAAAGCTCCCTTGTCCTTCATGAGCTGCCTTTATGTCTTGTAGTTACCCTTCAAATAAAGCACTGATTAAGTGACCTCAGAATGTGTTTAAACTTCCCCTGATGAAAACCTTGCCCCACGCTGCATTTTAAATTGATAACAACCCAGTAAGCTGAAAAATAATAACAAGAAAAAGCTGCTTCTGCACACAGTCAATTTCAGACAGAAAAGCAGATCCCAGCAAATGGATAGGTGGGTTTTCTTGTCTTGTGTTTCCTTTCCATCACTACTGATTACCCAAAGCATCGATCTCTCCAAACAGAAGGTTCTTCATATTTATTTATCCCATCCCTCCTTTCTAATGCATTCCCTGGTCATGCAATCTGCCGCAGCTCACGGACCCCGCGCTTCCAAATGTGTAAAACATTGCATATTGCTTGTACATCTCGTTTCACATTCTGTCTCAAGTGCAATCCAATATGTGATTGGAATGGCACAAATCTCCTGCCCTGACACCCAGAAAGGCAGCCAGCAGAGAGGGAGCCCACATTAACCCAGGGCTGATGGAGGGTGCAAGGCATCAACTGCCTTTTTTTGCCTCTTTCATATGCTTTTGCATGGAGTTTTTTTAACATGTCTTCAGGTTGCTCCAACACAGAACAGAAACATATTTAAAATCCTTCACATTTTTGGCACAGATTCTTGTTTTCCAGGAAGTCTGAGGAAGAATTAACATAAGGTACATTCAAATTATTTTGTAGGATAACTTCCAGTTACTTGAGGAAAAAAAATACTTGCCTTGCAGCTATAAATAGGAAGAAGGAACAGAAAAACAAGCCCTAGTGACGCGAAACCAGACCATCTCCCCATCTCCCCAGCTATCAGCAAACACTGGCACAAATCACACTGCAGAAGAGCATGTGCCATTGCCCAGCACATGAGATTTTAAACCTGATTTAAACCACTTCAGCTAGATACTGAATGCTCCTACAGAGGCTGGCGATAAGGGCCTGTAGGGACAGGACAAGGGGAATGGCTTTAACCTGCCAGAGGGGAGACTGAGATGAGCTCTTAGGCAGAAGCTCTTCCCTGGGAGGGTGCTGAGGCGCTGGCACAGGGTGTCCAGAGAAGCTGTAGCTGCCCCATCCCTGGCAGTGTTCAAGGCCAGGTTGGACACAGGGGCTTGGAGCAAGCTGCTCCCGTGGAAGGTGATGGAGATGGATGAGCTTTAAGGTCCCTTCCAACCCAAACCATTTTATGACTCTATGAATAATTCACTTCATTTCTAAATCCTTCCCTTTCAGCCCTTCCCATCAAGCCCAAGGAAGCTGGGAGCCTGGCAGTGCCCACTGACAAAACCAGTCCCAGCACTGGGCCTGGCTGGTGTCGCTGGTTTTCCTTTAGACAAAATGAAACACTATAATGATTTCAGAGTAACCAGCCCAGCAATGAAGCTGTATTAACCAGCTGATGTTAAAGCAGCTAGCCTGATCCTCAGAGCCCCAGAAATCTCTCTCTGATAATGTTTACAGGGTTTTAAAACAAAATGTACCCAAGCGTTTAATGAGATTATTATGATGCAAAAACTACAGCAATGGCTATCGCTTTGCGAATGATTTCTCCTCACTAATCAAATGTCTCTTTTTTTTTTACAACAGACTCATGAGTGTTTAATATAAAAACAATAAAAAAATAAAATAAATTAGTCATGGGCTCTTAAATCACTTTCTTGGCTGCTTTTAATAATTCATTTCCAGAGACAAGCTGGAAACTTCTGCTTCATTAATGTTATTTGTTCTTGGGTGTACACATGCTATCAGTTCAGTAATTTACACGGAGGAGAATTCCGCCTTAAGCAACTGCCAGGAAACTCTTGCAAACGCAGCCTGATGGGCTGTTCATTTATCTTCCCTTGCTTTTCTGCTCAAAAAATTTAGCGCTACAGAAGACTGCTGGTGAGATGAAGAAGTTTTGGGCTTAAAAACACATGGAAATGTACTTTTTAGAGATGTGTGCAATGATAACATAGATATAAATGGATGACTTTTATATCCCGAGAAACTCAAGAGACAATACAACAAGGAAAACCGATGGTAGGTTTTCTGCCTGGAGCCACCGAGAGGGAGGAATTGGTACACCAGGGATTTAGTGACATGTTTCTATTAATTGTATCTACAAGACATTTCAGAGAAATGCAAAGACCACGGAACATGGAAATACCAATCTTGGAAGGAAATTCTATTCATAAACTCCACCTTTCTCGCTGCAATACAGAGAGAGAGAAGCAGCGTTCACGGATTTTGGTCTCTCATGCAATTATCAGTTACACCAGTCAGCGCAGGTACAGAAGAGTACAAGTCATTTCAGAGTCCTAATTCATCTCATTCCCAGTTGCATTCTTTTAAGTGTCTTAGTCTAGCTGCTTTAACACTTAACTGCAGATGGGCTGACTCCTTTCTTCTTGCTCCTATTTAGAAGATTCACACTGCATCCATAGTCCTGCTTTTCTGCTCTAACACTCAGACCAAGTACTGCAATTCATCTCCGGGAAAGCTGCATCTGACATCCCAGGTTTCTCAAGACATTCCCAAGGCATGAGCCCTGTGTGCCTCTCAAAAATGCAAGTGACACAAAACCACCCAGAGCAACATCTTCGTCCACAAATATGAGCTTTTGAGGAAGGAGAAGCTTTCTACTCCACCATCTACTTAGGACCAGGAGATTTGTTTTCTTACAGCAATATTCCCCTTGTTGTTTGTGAATGCTTTCACCGTGCTTCCGAAGGAGTAACTTTTGTTTATGTTTTTAATACATTTACATTTGTTTCTCTGGAGATAACATCAAATCATGTAAAAAATCTCCTATAAATACTGTATAAATACCTCTGACTCCACAAGGACTTTACTGCATTCTCAACTTGAGAAATGCTTTCATAACCACGTATTTGGGAAAACATGTTTCTCGTTCCTCAGGGGCAAACATGGAACGTGTGTTATTGGGAAAGATGACACATTTTAACCACTTCCCCATTTGGAGTCAGAAATTAATTTGTAGCTAGCACAATTTTACCGGTTCCAACTACATTATAGTTATTTTCTGCATGAGAAAAGTTGATGTGGATTTTTTTAACTACAGCTGCAAAGGGACTTCTAATGGATAAATAATACGCATGGATAATTTATGGCTAAATAATATTTTGATGCTAAAAGCAATCTTAAATATTTGCAAGAAAAACTATTTAATTACATGTACCATTCAGATGGCTCCTCTGCAATAGCTACGTGACAACTCATTAACAGAGCTCTTCACAGACAGGATAGGACAAATTATGACTGGGTTGCTTGTGAAAGCCTCTGCTTAAGAAAGCAATAAAAAAGTATTAATTTTTTGTTGCCAATCAAGATAGCACATAAAAATGATTTAAGGAACACACTTAAACAACCAGGCTTTATCATCACCTTCAACCCTGCAGTTCTGCCCAAATCTAAGATTACCTAGGCTTTTGTTGACTGTCACTTCCAGTTTTAATGTGGAGCACAGACAACCTTCTCCTATCCCACCGGTCATGAAAACAAAGCCGCAAAACATTTGTCAGTGGTGCCTCTCCTGTGCTGCTGGAAGGATTCTGTTGTATTTTTTTCCAGAGATGAGCTTTTGTTTTCATCTCATTTCTTGAATTAGCATTTAGAAGAGAAGGAGTCTAATTGAAATATAATACCAGGATTTTTCCAAGTGCGTGCATATCCTGGAGGTTTGTATGTGATTACCATTGTGCCAGGAGCAGGGGGGATTTTCCTGAAGTTAAAAAGGTACAATTAATCTCCTGTTGCACTTCCAATTAGCCAAATTGCTTACCTGATTGTGAAAAGTAGGAATGCAACTGAGTTTCTGCTTGACTAAAAGAAAACTGAAGTAATTAATTAACTGACTTCAAGTACATTAAGAAGCACAGTGCCTTCACTTTCCTGCTGTCAGCTCCTTTAAATAGATTATTATTTCATGTGAGTTTGTGTACCCATGGAAGGCTGAAGCTTTGAACTGTCTGCTGCCACCTACCTTGGCGCAAGCTGTCGAGCATCCACGGGTGCATGCATTTTTCACATTACAAACCTCAAAGAGAACACTGATGCCACTTTCAAGCTACATCAACTATCGACTCCCAAATACAAGTGTGCTCATGTTGCAGATGAACATAGCTCATGCTGAAGTCCTTTCCAACTCTAACCATTCTATGATTCTATGTTCCATGAGCACAGGACATAAAACTTGTGATTACAAAGACTGGATTTACCAGTTGAAGGAGCATCTCTTCATCCCTGCTATGAAGTGCTTCAGATATACAGGTGCCCACCCTCAATAGCCAAAGATGGGACAGATCCAAGCTGAAGAGTCCTACAGCTTGCACACAGTAGAAGAGAGAAAATAAAATATGCTAATCCCCAAATTGTGTCACCTCAAGTAGCCAGTCCAGAATACAGACAGCAGTTATATATACAGAATATAAAAACCTTTATAATTTCATTAAAGCTGAAAAAGACGTGGAGGTGTTTATTAGATTAGAAAGATCTGATGCTTGCTTGTTGAGGTGTTATGACCTCTATCACCTTGTCATGTGAAACATTAAAACTGAGGCATAAATCCTGTTTTTCCTCCCTGTAAGAATCTCAGTGCTCCTTTGATATAGCGTCCCAGTGATACACCAGTTCAAACAGATCAAAAAAGGATTTTTTTTCCCCTGCTCTATTGCCTGGCACTGTCCTAGGGGGTGTTGAATCATTCAGGAACCAGGCAGTTTATGTGCAAAGACATAACCCTTCCTCTTAACATTTAATAACCAACGAGAAAGAGAACTACTTGCAAGTAAACTATAAATCCACTTGGGCCAGCCCTAAACTAGGGAGGAACTGGCATTTCAGCATGAAAACATACTCAAAATTCTATTTCAGATAGTAGGAGTTGCAAAATAAGCCTCAGAGCCACGTGCTATCTATCTATCTATCTATCTAGGAAGTATTTCTACTCCAATTCTTGGACTGTCATTTTGTTTTCAGTTCACACATGGATTTATATCTTTTAAGATGAATGTGATCATAACCAAAATTTCATGAAAGTAAGATAAATCAGAGAATTTTCATTATTCTTGGCCAAAAAAATTCTAAGACCACTCTTGAGCCTCCAGAGTGTGTGGCAATGAGAACAACAGTCCCTCCTTCTAACCCCAGCTCAGTCATGAGCCCAACAAAATGACCCTGAAGCCACTGTGTCTCCTACCTATCTAGTGAATATCACTGCCAAAAGCAAATCACAGAATCATAGAATAGTTAGAGTTGGAAAGGACCTTAAAGATTATCCAGTTCCAACCCCCCTGCCATGGGCAGGGACACCTCACACTAAACCATATCATCCAAGGCTTCATCCAACCTGGCCTTGAATATTGCCAGGGATGGAGCATTCACAACCTCCCTGGGCAACCCATTCCAGTGCCTCAGCACCCTCACAGTAAAGAATTTCTTCCTTATATCCAACCCAAAATTCTGCTGTTTAAGTTTCAACCCGTTACCCCTTGTCCTATCACTACAGTCCCTAATGAACAGTCCCTCACCAGCATCCCTGTAGCCCCCTTCAGATACTGGAAGGCTGCTCTGAGGTCTCCACGCAGCCTTCTCTTCTCCAGGCTGAACAGCCCCAACTTTCTCAGCCTGTCTTCATATGGGAGGTGCTGCCATCCCTGATCATCCTCATGGCCTCCTCTGGACTTGTTCCAACAGTTTCATGTCCTTTTTATGTTGAGGACACCAGAACTGCACACAGTACTTGGGGCTCTGATCTTGCAAAGCTGCTGAATTTGCTCACTACAGATTAAAGTAAGCACATTGGCAGGATGTGTAATCTTTAATAACTTTATCTGTCTCAAGGAATAGATCTGTTCCAAGGAATACTTAAACAAAGTTTTATGGGCAGGTCAATGTCTGCATGGCTCCCTCTGCCATGCTCTGACTATAGCAGGGAGTACCTGACTTGGTGCATGGCAGCCTGACAGTTTTTTATGTTTTTTTAGTGCCAGTTACCCAAAGGTCATTTTCTAACCCTGGCATTGACTGATATCTATAAGAAATCTGGTCAGAGACCCCAGCTTTAGGCTGGCTGTACAATCCTGCATGTTCTTATGAGGTTCCTGTATAATTTTGTGCCAATCCTGCACTGGTTCCATCTTGCATTTCAATGTCATGTTCCAAACGGAGACCAGGATTGCATTGTGAAAGGGTAATACTTGCTTTGATGAGAAGAGTGTTTAGATGGTATAATTACTGAGTTTGGGCACACAATAATCACCTACACATAGAGTACATCATTCTCCTGTTAGAGTCAACAAATAAAGCACCAAGTTGCAGCATATATTTCTGTCCTGTGCACTGTAATTTTCATATATTAATGCAGAAGAATAAACCAAAGGTTTTTCACATTTCAGCAATCCTGGATACACAACAATTTAGGGAGCTACTGTATTGACTGCAACAACTGAACTGAGTGGCTATCAAATTAACACGAGCTGAACAAAAATATAAATCAACTCTTGCTGTAGCGTAATTAAAATAAAACCTGATTTACTGTGTACTGTAATGCAAAGAGAAATGAAATACAGACCCTATTTTTTGTACACTACTTCCCACTCGCTCCGTAATTAAACATTATTAAATAAATGAGCAAGTTTATATCATTATTCAGGTCCTGCCTTTACTACCAACTACGACTCACACACACATCAGACCAGCAGTGTGAATTAAACCAGATTCATCTTCCTTCCTGTGAGGGCATTGCCAGATCCTGCTGAATAACCTATATTCTAAACTGCCCATCAGAAATAGTAACCAAGGATTAAGAGATGAGAATTGCCTGAAAGGCAAATGAAACAGGAGGAACAGAGATAAAAACATCAATTGATTTAGGCAGGGGAGAGATTTCACTGCCAATGATAAATGTATTGTTGTTCATGCTTGTGGTGGACCTGTTTCTTTGCACTAGGAAAGAGATCTCTCAGGAGTTAATGGTCTGTGGAGCTGCTTTCCCCTGGATTTCCAAGGCTGCTGCCTGTGGACCACAGGTTGCACTAAACTGAATAAACAAGATGCTATTTAAGTGCTGGGTTATTGCAGTGCTAAGTTTTAATTCCATAATAACATACTCCAAGTACTCCTGCTCTCAAGCTGCATATGTGCTGTTTTGTTTTTATTCCTCAGACATCTTCATGTAAAAACAAAATATCACACCAGCTTCCAGTTTACCATAATAATAACAAGATAAAACTTGTGCCCTTAAAACTATCATCTGTTAAACAAAGTCTTATTCAACGCCCTAAAAAGAAAATGACAAGAGCAATTCAGGACTTACATTTATGTCCTCTAAGTCGAGGAAGTTGAGGATGACTCCGTTGCGCTTCCAGATGATGGGAGGCCGCAGCGCCCCACGGATGCTGCATGTCAGAACGGTGCTCAGGCCAACGGTGATGGTGGTAACGCTGATCTTCTGGTCCTCTGGCAGGCTCAGCTGGACCACCTCTGCAAAAGACAGCAAAGCAGTGTAATACCAAACACTAAAAGGGGAAGCTGTTCCCCTTTTCCCTCCTCTGCTTTCCATCTCATTCCAGGAATAGCTTTGAAGGATTTTGGCAAGGACATGGGTTATCTATGCTATAAAATCCCCCTAAACAATAAAGCCAAGAAAGAGACACAGAAATTGAATCTGCAACAATCAGACTTGCTGCATCATCTTCCTGAGTCATCCAGTGGTAGTTGTGGCATCAGGGCACTAAGACAGGTCCTCTGCTGCAAGTTACATTTACAAAGCAGTCAGCAACAGGACAAGCAAATGCTCTCCTTCTTGAGACCATCTGTGTTTCTCTAGACAACTCCTGCCAACAGCCTTTGAAAGGGGACAAGAATGAGTCAGGTTCTGCCCTTGAAGCATTAAGGTAACACTGTTGTTACTGAAAGGCAAACAAGGCCAGTTTTAAATTGCCCAAATATTTGAAGTCACAAAGCATGAAAACTTTACCAAATGCAGCTGCATATGGCACCTGAGATACAGATGTTGTTTAACAAGGAGAAGCTTTCTTGTATTTTAGTTAAATAATACAAACTTGTGTTATTTGGACTTACATGTATCAGACTAAAGAAATACCTGAGACACGCAGGCTTCACTAAAAACCAAACTAACATCTCCCAATCCACACCATGTTGCATCATTTCCTTCTGGCCAATGCTCACAGGATGTGTCTGCACATTTTGCCATGTCTGGCCATGCAAATAGGGAAGGCATTTGATACCAGAACTAACTGAAAAATTGCTTTAAGATATCTTGAGTAGCAAATCCATCAAATCTGGGCACTAAAATATTGTCTATATTGGTAGGATTGGTAAGCCTTGGAAGGGTTCCACTCTGGTCTAGCCACTGAGTATGAACACAAGGTGCAAAACTTGCTTGTGCAACAGCACCCGATCAGCTTGGCATTCCTGCTTCTTCCACCTAAGCAATAAGTTAATTGAATGTGCTACAAATTATATTTACCACTGTAGATCCAAGGCTGACTGAAGGCTGCTAAGATCAATACAGCATTGCATGTCACATCTGCCAGCAGAGCCATTCTCCAACTTAATATTCCCAGTGCTATTTCAGAAAGAGTACAAGCTGCTTTGAAGAGATGGTAGCTCCAGTTTTGATCTATGGTTGATCAAAAAGAGCAATGTCTGACCAACTTGCTGCTATTATTTGGGCGGCAGTAGCTCCCATACGTGAGAAGAGGGCCAACACAGTCAGACCATTAAGCAGTTCCTGCACTAAAATCCTTAAAATCCAAATGGGAACATAGAGAAAGATTTGGAAGGGAAGGAGAACCTCACTCACTCAAGGTCACTAAGCAGGCTAGAAGCAAAACCAGGAATAGATAAAACAACATTAAATCACATCACCCTCAGGTACCTACTGGAGGAGATCCAACACGTGGCAACTCAGGCTGATGGCCCAAAGGAGCAGTGATGTCCCATCCCATCACCCTCATCCAGCTGCCTGAAGCACATAAACAGCACGTAGGAGCCAATAACGTCATTATTTTCAGCATAAAAGAGGGCTCCTTTCTATGAATAAAATATTTGGAGTGCACTTGACAGGACAAAGAACAGATAATTACGATAATTTGTAGTATGGAGTAGGACTAATAAGGACATCTTTTCTCGAGGAGAAATGAAATAGAGGGTCATTTATTTCCAAGACAATTGTTTTTTCATCTTACTGCTGTTTTCCTTAATTCCCTCTGCTGATTCTCGCACTGCTTTGAGTTCCCTGGCTCACGCTGGGCTCCCTCTTCAGCATCATTTGTGTAGTGTTTTGTTGCAGTAGAATTGAAGGCTCCCTGCCCATCTTCCAAATGACAGCTAAAAGAGGCTTTGGTTTTATGTTTTAGAAACACAGTAATGAAAAATACATTAACTTCCAATTAAGAAGACACCTTGCATTGCTGCCATTCTTGGATAGAACTGTATGAGGCCAGGAGATGACTTTTTCTGTTAAAGCATGTAATTAGCACAGACCACTTCAACAATACAAACACACTCCTTTTCTTGAGTATTTCTATGGAGTACATTTGAGGGCATTTTAATAACATCTAAAAGCCTTTCTACTAATACAAGATTATATTGTGTGACTTTAGTCATTGCTTTATTGTTGCCAATAGAAAAGATTTCCTTTTACAACTAGGTGCACTGTGGAGGAAGCAGATTCCCTACGAGGATGAGAGGAGCTTTTAAAAACTCAGAATCCTGTACTTAAGTTATAGAGCACAGACACACTGATGCTAGTTGGATTATGTCTACATATTATTCAAGTCACCATAATGATTTTGTGTAGAGCCTCTAGATTGAGTATTGAACACTGCTCTTTTTAGTTTTAAAAATCCTTTACGAGATAAAAGGATTTTTACCATGCATATAAAACTGTTCAGAATAAATGGGTATTATTCAGAGTGTGCCTGCTTGCAGAACACAGGCTGGAATGGAATCTGGTCCTAAAAATCAAGTACTTTTATGTTCATTTGGAAATTCTGCAGGATGACGCAGGCACAACAGCTTCCATATTCAGTAGATTCAACCAGTATCACTCCCAGAGTTGAAGCTGATCATATTTATAAGTCATGTCAAACCTGGCACTCTTCTCTGGGGTTACACTTGAAACAACTCTCCTTAGTTTATTCCAGCTGGAAATAAAGAAAGGTTCCTGCCAATTACTCTGCCTTCAGAGAGAGACGCTATCATCAGATAATGGGATGCTGTCATTTTGACTCAGCTTTTAATAGTTCAAGACAGTAGTAAAGCCTTAGTAATAATCACTTTTAAGAAGGAATGGGTATAACCATGTCTCTGTATCAGAGGTCCAGGAGTTATCTTTCATCAGGAGGTCAGTAAGAGGTGGCCAGCATGTGCAAACCCCCCTTTGGTGACAGCAGCACCTCAGTGCCTGAAAACTGTGGCTTCAGAAACTGGGCAACACCATCCTCAAACCCAGTTCTCCCATTCAGGAAGGTTAGGGATCACTCCCCATCTGCCAGGGGTCAGTGGAAGCATCTCTTTGTCCTGTCTCTCACACCTTTCCCCTCTGCTATTACATTCAGCCTGGGATAAATTGTGAAGCACTGCACACCTTTGGTAACCCACGAGTAGCCACTCTGATATTCTAACATTGAATTTCTTGCCGTACCAGATGAGAACATGAAGCCTTACTAATTCCTCGTTAAAAATGCCATGATATTGTCAAACATTTCCCTTGGCCCTTTCTCTGCCCCAGTCTGATTTCCTAGGGTGCTAGGCTGGAGTTGCTCTGCGCCTTTACAAGCTGTGCATACTAATGTGAGCAGGTATTACTTGTTGTGCTGTTTTATCATGGGAATCTTTTTTTTGCTGTCAGTTGCAGCCCGCCAAAAGCAATCATAATTTCACAATGAAGACATGTATAATTGAGGTCATTATTGGGAGCAACCCAGAATGAGCATCTATGGAGGGAAACTCATTGATTTAGCACTGCGTGGCGATAATTTACATAGTAAATGTTGGTTGCCTGCCTGCCTTTGCTCATGCTATACGACATACAGAAACAGATTTCACACTTTAAAAAGTGCTTAGTATCATTAATTAGACCTTTTTCCTTAAATCTGAAGAAAATACACTTTCTAATACATTTTTGTCACCTTTAATCATTGTTACATTTATTCACGGATATCTTGCCTTGCTTAAACAGAATATGGAACAGCCAACTCTATTGCTTAGATTCTGCCTAGAGGACAAAGCAGTGTTTTCTTAATCCTATGACTTACTCTCATTGGGGAGACAATGAAACACAATGCAGCCTTGTTTGAAGCAATGGGAGGACGACTTTCAAAGAAAGCCTCAAGCACGGATTCTTGCCTGTAAATAACTGTTCCTGAGCAAAGAGACCTTTATTTGTGAGCCGAAGCATGGGTAACGCAGCCCTAGATCCATCCTGTTTCTCCAGCAATGCTTTGAATCAGGATTGATTTAATGGGGTGAAAACTTCAGCCTCCACCCAATTCCCCAAGTCCTACAGCTGTGTTTATGCACTGTGGTGCATTGGTCAAATCTGTTTATTGCCTTGTGGCCCAATATTGCAGCACGGAAGTCGATGTAATTTAAGCATTTGTTTCAACAGATACTCTAGCTGATTATGTTCTCAGGTAAGGTTGTAACTCAGCCAGGAAAATCAAAACCATTCGTGATCAGAGGGATATACCTATTACAACTATTTTTTTCCCTGATAATTTTGATGAGATGTACTTGGCTTTGTATAGAGAGGGGAGAACAGTTTTAGACCCTCTTAAATCTGAGCTGACCACAGCTGACTGATTTTAAAATGACCATGTTGTATGTAAGATGTATTTATAAACATGCAACTGAACATGAAATCTGGCCAGACAACGAAAGACTCCAGTGATACCTTTTGAGAGACCCTGGGATTAGATGTGGTTATCCATTTTATCATTCTCAGTGGATCTGAATCTGCAAAGCACTGTATAATATGCTTATAAATTACCTATATTAGCATGTGATTTAGTTTCTATTCTACTCCATAGACCAAATAAATGAATTAATAAAAACCTTAGCACGCAAATGGTACTGGGTTTGCATGCCCTTGCAAACCTGTCACGCTGGCTGGTTTTAGGACCACCTCCAGAAGAAATGTTGCTATGCCATCATGTTTTGTTAGTTATTAAGGTTCAACAAGTCATTCTTACCTAGATGTATTTGCTGTCTTCTCACTTTCCCAGAGTCAGGAGAAAGGACTATCCATCACCCATCCCAAAAGAAAACTCCATTTTCTGAACACCAACTTTGTGTTACAGGAAAGCCAGTCGTGCTATTGAAATGTTTACACTATTAATGAATGACATTAGAGCTGTTAATGAACATGATTAAAGTTGTTCACAATTAATTAACCCAGAGAATTCCTATGGCTCCCGCATCACTGCAGAGCAGGTGATCAAGATGAGGCTTCTGGCTTTATAACCTGTGACAAACACCACTAAGAGCTGGCTCTGCCTCTGGGCACCCTCGGTGTGACCCACTGCTGCCCAGGGAGTCTCCACGGGACATTCCAGGAGGTTTGTTTCCCTCAAAAAGAGAGCATTCCTCTAAGGCTTGCAAGCTTAATTAAAGGGAATAATCAAATGCTTTCTAAAGCTAGGTTGAAATGTTCATATCTCAGCTTTATTTTGTAACTGCAAATAATTTAAGTTCTAAAGGTAATTTATAAATCCTCAGGACCTTGGGCATGCTACTTCAGGAAGCATTTTATTGTAAATTCTCTACTAAATTAGTAATGCTCTTTTCTAAGCCTTAAAAAGGCACAGTCCTCTTTCTAGCAGCATGAAAGGATTTAGTACCTCAAGCCCTCTCCTGTCATTACTCTTGAAGGCCACAGGCTATGACTCCCTGAGGGAGGTCCCAACCTTGCTCTTGAAGCTAAAACCTGTCCTGTCATGGAATTCAGAATAAATGTGTGCACATCATCAGTGATATCCAGCTCTGGCGTGGTGCTAAAGGACAAGACCCCATCACTCATCCCTGTCAAGTTCTTCTGGTTGTTGTGACCATGACTTTTAGATTAAATGCAAGACAAAAGCAGCTATTGGGATGATTAAACAGTACAATGCCTGTTACTTCTCTTCAGCAGCTGTGTCCATGACAGATTGTCATTCACATATCATAGAACAGTTTGGGTTGGAAGAGACATTCAAAGATCATCTATTCCAACACCCTGCCATGCACAGAGGCATCTATCTCCAGGTTAAGACCAGGTTGCACAAAGCAGTTTATTATTTAGAGAATAAGAATATGTAGAATAAAACAAATCTTAACTTGAATTGAAGCTTTAAACTCCTCATGTTGACTACAGAGAATCTTTAGGTGAGTAACTACAATAGAGCCACCTGCACTGGAAACATCTACATGTGGAGAGGCAAAATCTGTTCAAACAGCTGCTTAGATATTTATCTCAATTATACACAAATTCCATCAAAAAATCATACACGTTCATGAAAGCAGCCCAGCTTTCCCATACGGATTTGTATCACGCATGTTCACCTAGCTAATAAATCTGCTAAGAATCATTTACATTGACTTGTAACCAAACACAGCTTCTTTATATACTGTATTCTAAAGAACGGTGTTTTCCTAAAGAAAACAAGAAACACGCTTTCCATCATAAAATCTCACCACTGCCCTCCTGTTACTAATCAGAAGGAGAAGATTTAGTTTGTGCAGAAAGAGATAATTCATTCATTCTTGAAAGTACATGAATATAAATAGAAGTTGTTCAGTGTTTAATTATCTAATCTCCTGAGGGTGGTGATGGAGTCATTATGTAAATAGGCAGAAGTAGTCTATTTTAGAGAACAATTTCCATAAATGCATTTGTTTTTCTTTCAGATTCCCATTTCCCACAGACTGAGAGCAATGTTGACGTGATGAATTTTTGATCAAATACTCCCATGTTGTGTCAACAGGGTCCTGCCTAGATTGTAACAGACACACCTTTCCCCCACTCACCTTATAGAAGAGCAACAGGCTCTCAGACTAATTCTGCTAGTCACAGCAAGTCAAACATGGGACTGCAAAGATTTGTCTCTTTTTCCTAAGGAAAGTTAGGCACAGTGTCCTCCTCTGCCTCTCTCTGAATAATGATGGCAGCATTAAAATCTGCCACTGAACACAGGATAAAAAAGAACATTATGATCTCTGGGACGGATGTGAGAGTGATCTCTGTGTTTCGCACTCTCTGCCCTACTGGAACTGAAAGCCAGAAGTAGCATCAGTTGTTTCACTGCCACAAAAGCAACATTTACCCCTGATAAAAGGTTTATTTCAGCATTTCTAGGAGTCTGTTTTTTTCCTAGTCCTTCAGAAATTCTTTAGCTTTGAAATGGAGAGCTCTTTAGCATGAGCACTTCTTCCAAAGCATTAAAGAACAGCCACCATCTATATTTAAACTACAGTTTTTCAGGGAACCAAAAAAATCATTTGAAGCCACTAAACTTTTTTTTTTTTGTAACTTCTTTAAGTTACAGCAGCTGAACTGATTTATACCTGATTTAAGGCAGAAAAAGATAGCTTCTGGTGGAGGATGTGACAGGCCAAGTTTCTCCCTGGAGTGAATTTTTATGGATGCGCTATAAACCCCTAGGGTTTATCATGGAAATACTGTCAGACCATTAAGTTCAGCATGACTTGTGGGAACTGCTGTAATGTGTATGTAAATTACTTTGAAAATAGAGACAAGTCAGGCCATGGGGTATTTGGGGTTCAGGAAGCATTCACATATAGTTTAAAACTACTGAGACATCAAAAATGGCTCCACTGAACCGCTCCAATCTCTCCCTCTCCATTCATTTCACCTGAGTTGTTGGCCAGCATTATGCAATGAATGTGATACACTGAAAAATGGATGAAGCAGGAAACAAGGAACTTAGAAAAAAAGCCCCACACTGCTGCTAAACATCAGATTCGGGGTTTGTAAAAAAGACCCCAAGCATTTAAAATCACGCATATTTAGTTCCTTCATATCCCCACATTTACTGCGCTCATAAACAACCCAAGCAGCGATAGCATACCTTTCAAGTTGTAAATAAGCATTAGTAATACCTTTCATGGAGCTTTCATTGCTCTTTCTATGGATGACTGCAAATTTAACCGTGGTGATTATAAGGATCTTGCATCTTTTCTGACTGCAGCCATACTCAGGATACTCAATAAATGCATAGACTCTGCTTCCCTGTGCTCACACCATCCTAAATCAGAACATGCGCTACTTCATCCTTCACCTTCCAGTCCAGCCATTGCCCATTTGGGTTTTGCCCCATTAAAGCCAGAGGCTTTTGGGTGATTTTCCTTACAAATAGCTTCCCAGTCCCAGGCCAGCAGTATAAGAACAGAACACATTTCATTTGTAAATTATAGATACATAAACAGGGGAAAAACCAACACAATACAAAGTGAGTGCCTATAAGGCATAGCCAGATATTTATGTCATGCACCCCTGGCTGGATGTGGGACTTCCATAATATAATTCAGAAATGCTGCCTGCAAAACAGGATTATGGCCATAAAGACTCCAGCTGTGGCATGGCTCAGCTGAATGTGCATCTTGAGGATGCATTTCTCCTCATCCCAATGCTGCTGCTGGTCCTGCCTTGGAGGCTGAGGCTTTGGATCAGTTTAATGCACGTTGCAATGATATATAGAGCTGGAATTGGCATAAACAATGCAAATTTGGCTGGGGACACACACATACACACTGTGCAAGGTTACAGTAAGGTTGCTCTGCGGCAATGTTTATCCAGACTGCATCTTGTACTGTAAAAATACATCAGTTGATAAAAACTTCTGCATCAGCACTCTCATCCACATCCTTCCCCTATTCAAACCCACCTGAACTGAAGTTTAGGAGAAAGAAATGTGCAGGGGAACAGCAGTGATTGGCAAGAAACAGGTAATTACATAACATTTCTTTCTGGAGAGGAGGGTGAAGGGAAAGCAGAGAGCAAAGAACAGTACCTAACTAAAACCCCCTGGTCTCCGCTATCAGCACATCTATTGTTGTGGACAGGTTTTCTCTTCATTCAACCTTTCCAGGCTCAATCCCCTGCAGTTAAGAGCCTTTTAACAAAGCACAGAAAGGGCTGGATAATCCATCAGTGTTCCCTCATGCCTGGCAGGCAGCTGGGGCTTTTTAACATAATTGGGAGTCAGGGAATTGCAGGATGGACAAGAGGTTTGGAAAGGACCAGCAGGGATGGGGTAAGTACAGGTTTCACGCGGCCACCAACAGGGCTTCTTTGGTAGAGATGGAACCTCTGCAGAGAGCTCCAGAGATGGGGAAAGTGGTGGCAATGGTAGGAGAAGCAGATACAAGTCTATGCCCAGAAAGACCCCTGGGTCTGCCTCAGTTTCCCCCATGGGAAAGACCACTCCAGGCCATTCTAGGGATAACACGCTTGAAGACTGCTCAGCAACCATGGCAATAGGGGCCACACAAATACACACAAGCGTGTTGTGTCTGTGGATTTCCCATAAAAGCCCCTCAGAGGTTCACAAATAAAACCCACGTAGAAAACTGAAATTTAATTACACAAAAATACTCTGAAGCAGAGATTTGTGGCTACTGCTGTGAGAAACTTAAATTCCAGTAATACAAGAATGATAAATGCTGCATCCTTGAAAGCAACAGGAAAACAAATCATCCGGACTATCATATTAAAAAGCACATTGAAAAGCAAGATATGCTGGCAAAATCAAATGTGGCCAGTCATACTTTGTGTACCAGCTGACATGAGCTTCTTGAGACTTTTAAATCTGCAGAGCAAAATGATTTATAGAAGCTGTTCTTTATCATTCAGGCTTATAAGTCTTATGTCACATAAGACTCCCTGGCATTAGGAGAACATTCAAATTGCAAAGGGAAGGAACTGTGGGAAAGGAGAGCGGAGACAGCCTGCATCACTTGGGTCACACTTCTCCTGCATTCCATCAGCACACACTATTCCTGCACTGAGCAGACAGGGCTTATTTAGAGAGCTGCTATTCAACATTTTGTTTTTCTTATCTTATATCCTCAACCTTATTTTTCAACTATTCAAATGCAGCTCTCAAGGCAGAAATGATTCATTTCTCCCTGGATTTGTCTGTAACACCCTTCACTGTTAAATCCACTTCAGAAATGCTTGTGAGCACCTTTGACATGTTTGCTTTAAGCGAGTTGTGCAGCCTTAGAGAGGGATTATTTGGCACAAAGTGCTTTTTAGCCCTTCTGCCTCATTTCTGCTCAGCTCCAGCACCCTTCCAGCTCCCACCTGGCCGAGACTTCCAGTCCCTGATGAGCTTCAGTAACCCCACGGAGGGCTGATCCCAGTGTCCCTTCCCCACTGGCACTGCACAGCTCTTCCCATCACCTCCAGGTTTGACATCTTCCATCTAACCACCTCCTGGGTCCGGCAAAGGCTGACAGGGATAAAACACAGCATGGTCCTGCTCCTGGCTCTGCAGGGACAGCCTCTGCCACTCCTCACCAAAGGACTTTAGAATCTCAGAATCATGGAATAGGTTGGAAGGACCATAAAGTATTTAATCAGTATTTAAAATAACAGGTCCTCATTTCCTGCTCATTTCCATTTTTTTCTTCCTATGAAAATGTAATCTTTTTATTTTCCTCCTAATTGTTCCCTTCTTGATTTTCATCAACTGTATCTCATTATCTCTTTGTATGGGATATTAAATGGCTCCGTTGGATGGCTCTGTTCAATGGATATTAAACCAACTCCTTCCTACACAGGCGGTTACAGACCACATCCCAGAGATTTCTCTTCTACTAAGAGAATACAATCTCAGATACCACCATTTTGTTAATGGCTGTTAAATATTGACTTTTTAGGCTGATTGCAGTAGGTACATGCCTTGTTTACGCTTAATAACCACAAATTAAAACCAGCTCAATAACCGGAACACTTGAGGAACGCATATTGCACTACCTATAATGAACTATTGCTGAGCAAGTCTATAACTTAAATACAAGCACAATCTTTAAACATATATTTAATTTACAACAGCCCAGAAATCGAGTGGGCCAAACGAAAGCTTGTTTAATGCTGAATTATTTGCCACCATAGCCACCATATGCCAAGTGCCCCAAATAACAATATTCATCACATCAAGAGTCTGGGGATAGTTTCTTTTGAAGATCTTTAACACAGTGCTCATCACAACTATTATAAGCCAGATGCTCTGTTTTTCCAAGAGTCAATTCACTCTTAATGTGAACTAAAAACTAGAAATCCTCTCAGACTGCAAGTCCTTGTGCACATCACAACAACCCAAACACAGAACAGTTAAAGCAGTGTCCCTCCTTATAGCTGGTTCCTCCCTGAAGAACAGCCTTCTTCGCATACCCCAACCAGACCTTCCTCCCCCTCTGTTTTCTGCAGCAACACAGAAATAACATTGCAAATATATTCATTCACTCGCCAAAGGTCAGATACAAATTAGTGAATCATGAAAAGCCACTATCTTGTGCAGAACATCAGCACTGATGGCTCAATTGCTTTTGCTAATATCTTACTAAATAATACCTCTGTGATAGGAAAACCACAGAAAACAGTATTAAGCTGTAGTTGCTGCTCATGATGGTAATGTCAAAGTTAAATATATCCAATGTAAAACCTGCAACAAACATGAGTATTAATAAGATCAGTGGCTGGGTTGGCCACGCCAGGATGTATTATCCATTGTGTAAGTCATGGCTTTGATAACAAAATGGTTTTCACAAACAGAACATGACATTCATTCACTAAGATACAACGCATACCTGTAGGGCATGCAGTGAAAAGCCTTCTGCAGTACTTTAATTGATGTATAGTCCTTTGTGGCTTATATCCATTCCAAGTAATCTCCAATCCTACATTATTAATTGGCTCAACTGTATTATTGCTAACTTGGGTAAACAATTCATGGTAATTTATGGAGCTATTATTTAGTTAGTCCCAACAGTGCTGCAGCACCAGACATGATGCCTGACAAGGTTTGGTTTGTATTTGTATGTGGCTAGTAAGATACAAAACGGCTCAACCATGATCAGGGGTTCACAAGGCAAAGCTTTGTTCAAATATATGCTAAAAGAAACCCAGTCTATGACCTAGAAAGCAGCAATGGAAATATGGAAGATGACATGGGAAACCAAGGCACAGTGGGATAATATGACTTATGTCAAGCAGAGCAAAGCCTGTCTCCCTTCTCATGAGTTTTACTGCCAAAACCTCCCAAAATGTAATGAATTATTATGGGAAGAATTCTTCTTTCAGCTGTTTTTACTGTGGTGACCAACTCAGCTATGAGTATTTGGGATTTCTCTGTGTCTGGCACAACTGCAGGTGCATGAGTGAGTGCTTCTTGCAGTGGTTAATTGTAGGGGGAAGGGATTTAATAAGCATTATCTAAATTACACCATTTAGACCAGGTGACATGAATATTCTTTGTCTTACAGTTATGCTTCATCTTTTGCCAGAGCTCTAATTCATCTTTTCTGCTATTTTCTCCCTTCCCCTCACTAAGGCTCCACAGAGAAAGACAGAAAATGCCAATGAGTGGAAACGAGAAGATTGTGCCTGTTCCCATAAAAAGGACATCCCACAAATGAAAATGCTGCCAACCAGTGCCAAAAGCCAAGAGATGCTGCTCTTTCAATCCCGGTCAGATCAAGGTGGGCTGTAACTTTCCACCCTTGTTTCATTACCAGCAGAAGACAGCAGCATTCAGCACTGCTATGAGCAAGGCAAACCTCACCTCCAACCATGGGCAACATGAACTTCCCAGGAAAAAGCCTTCAAACCTTCTGCTGGCTCATTGCCTGGGCTCACTGCACAGCAAGGGATAAATAGATTGGAGCAGAGGTAGAGGATGAGGTCCTGTCACTGTTCAAATGCTCTCTGAAATGATTCCTGCTCATCAGTGCTTTGGCTGTTCCCTTGCAGCAAGCCACTGACTAAACCTGAAAACAAAGAACATCAATAGTCTAAAGGTGTGCACCAAGGATGACTTGATTAAACATCTCCATTCTTTGCCCCAAGTTAAAGCTATGCCTGTAATTTTAAATCCCCTCCCTCTGATGACTTCATGCACTGCAAATCATTAACTCTCAGTATAAATCAAGAACAATGCTTATATAGGAAACGTCAAGGATGAAGCACTGAAGTCAGGGACATACGATGAAAAAAACCCTCTTAATGATTCAAAGTAATATATTTCAGATGTTTGAGCAAACAAAGCATTCATAAACCATCACAGAACTGCTCCTTTCAGACTGAATGGAGCCTTTATTCCCAAATTGCAGATAATAGTGACTGAAGGAAGGAGAAAAGGCAAGGACACTAAACCAGGTAAAGCAGTGCTCCCCGATATTTTCAACCAACGAGGCATAGAAATATTTCATGTTGATCTCCTGTAATATTATGTTTTCCTAGCTTCTCCACTTAGCACTACCTGAGGGTATGAGCTGCTCACTGATATTTATGCTATGTGTTTAAGGAAAAGCATGCTTATCTCCTGTAGGGTTCCTGAGGTGAGAAGGTAAAGTCAGGAGATCGCTCCTTCCTCATCTCCCAAGGCACAAGGGATCTGTCTGCACACCAGACACGTATATCCTTGAAGACCACCTCAAGAAGCAGCCTGGCAGAGCACATCTAAAGCACTAGATGAAAACCCTGCATGGGATGGTCTCTTGTGAGCATAGTTCTTGGAAGACTCTGGGTCTGAATGGCCTCACTCTAGGACTACATGGACCATATCACCGATGCTCACAGCTCACTGCAGCTTGCAGTGGGAGATGCAAACCCGCACTTGCTTGAGGCATGAAGTGCAGCAAACGTCCGAGAACTCAAAGGGTATTTCATGACAGAAGAGGATGTGAGTAGTTTATCTCTGATGACTATTACAGAGTGGGAGAAGCTGGCATTTGTCCAGGATGTCAAGGTTAACAACAACCCCTCCATTACAAAAAATGTTATGGGTGAATCGTAAATGACTACAGATGGTCAGGTGTTGATTTTGCATGTCCTTTGAAAGACAGTGCTGTCAGCAGAACAGTGCCTTCTAACCAAATTCTGAAGTTCAGTACGCTGTCAGCAGGAAGAGTGTTGGCTCTTTAACTGAGTCATCAAAACACCGTTCTTTTAGTTGCCTCTGGTGACTTTCCATTCAAGTACTGCTCTGTGGCTGGTTCTCCAGGACAAGAATATCTGCACAATTCATTGTCAGGTTTTTTTTTCCCCCTCTCCCCAGTAATATTGCTTTATGGAAAGAACGTAAAAATCCTTGCTTTACAGATGGTGAACTGAAGCAGAGACAGACGTTATTTAGCTGCAGTTACACAGCGTATCTGAACCAGAACCAGACACATGCCTTATTTCCCAAGGTTACTCTTCCAGCCTCCCTGAGATTACTTTATAATCCCATTATGGGTAGCATAGCTACATATACACAGCTGCCTTCTTGGAACGCTTGTCTCAAAATGTGAGCAAGGTCTGAGTTCTCAGTGGCCATCATAGGCTGTTTTGACCTTGGCTTCTGTAAGGGTTTGCAGAAGGACAGAGTGGGAGCTGTTACCACTGAACCTGAAAAAACAGACTGAGAAGAGACTGGGGACTGGACTATAATATACAGCCACTGAGCTAACATCACCAGGAATGTCACCAATAGACTTTCTGCACCTTCGTGCTATGCCATTACATTACAAGCCATCTGAGCGGGTATTGCTGGAGTCTTTTGATCATTGTTTGGCTTTTTCATGTGCCCTGGAGACGTGTACCAACTACCTCTACCAAGAGCAAAATGGGATGTGCTACCACGTGCAATGGTGCCTATGGGACCAGGACAACAAATCACTTTGGCTGTGCTGGCACTTTCCTTGTCTCATACTTCAGCTGCAAGCCTTCCTTCATCCCCATTTATGATGGAGAAGATGGCAGGGTGTTCCCCCAGCCCAGCTCAGGGTTGGGTCCTGGCTGCACTGATGAGGGATGCTCTGCTCCTTCAGGCTCCCTTGCAGCCTCCTCATCCCAACATCACTGCTACAGCTATCATCAGGCAATGCATGCAAATAGAAAAAACAACAGACTAACTTGTCTACTTCCACTTGTTATTGATGACCTTTCATGACTTTCACAACTCCGCCTCACTCCACCACTCATGAGTTATGGGGTCAGCTGTAACTCAGGGAAATAAATGAAGTTTCCCATTAGCCTATTGTATATCCCCATTTATTACCTCTTTATTACCAACCTTTAAAGTTTTATCCCCTAGTATACTGTTTTACAGTGGCATAACATTCAGATGCAGGGATGTACATCAACCAGGCCAAAATGGCTCAGCTGAGTTGGGTTTCAATGCTGACCCACAGATGCAAACACCACTTTTTTCCAAGCCATCAGACCACATCTGAGCCTTTACAACTAAAGTGTGCCAGCGCTCGGGATCTGGTGTTTGTACTAAATGAAGTACAATGTTTTCTTCTGATTTAACTCATGTTAAAACTCTTTGTGGAACAATGTTTCCCACAGAAATGACAAGACCTATCATATAAATCAAAGGTTTAGAGATGTTTGAGGGCTAGCTGCTGGAGGATATGATGGCTTTCCAGCGCTTCACACAACACGTTGAATAACGAGCCCTTAAAAAGCTTCAGCTGCAGCATTCCTGAGCAAGTGCAGTGCTGCTGAACAGAATCACTTTTGTCTTTGACCTGTCAGTAAAATGCCACAAGAATTAAATCAGACAGTACAGTAATCCTCAAGGTAACAATGGGTCCAGATGGAATGCACCCACGGGTGCTGAGGGAGCTGGTGGGGGTCATTGCTAGGGCACTCTCCATAATCTTTGGTAAATCGTGGGAAACGGGAGAGGTGCCTGAGGATTGGAAGATAGCAAATGTCACACCAGTCTATAAGAAAGGCAAGAAGGAGGACATGGGTAATTATAGACTGGTCAGCCAGTCCCTGGAAAGGTGATGGAACAACTTATTCTTGACTCCATCTCTAGGCATATCAAGGATGAGGAGGTAATTAAGAAAAGCCAACATGGTTTTATGAAGGGGAAGTCATGTTTGACCAACCTTATAGCCTTCTATGAGGAAGTGACTAGGTGGAGGGATGATGGTAGAGCGGTAGATGTGGTTTTTCTTGATTTCAGTAAGGCATTTGATACTGTCTCCCACAGCATTCTCATAGATAAGCTAAGAAAGTGTGGGCTTGACGATCAGGTAGTGAGGTGGATCAAGAACTGGTTGAAAGGAAGAAGACAGAGAGTTGTGGTCAATGGGGCTGAATCTAGCTGGAGGTCTGTGAGTAGTGGAGTCCCTCAGGGGTTGGTGCTGGGACCAGTGCTGTTTAATATTTTCATCAATGACCTGGATGAGGGAACTGAGTGTACCCTCAGCAAGTTTGCTGATGACACTAAACTGGGAGGAGTGGCTGACACACCAGAAAGCTCTGTTGCCATTCAGCGAGACCTGGACAGGCTGGAGAGTTGGGCAGGGAGAAACTTGATGAAATTCAACAAGGGCAAGTGTAGAGTCTTGCATCTGGGGAAGAACAACCCCATGTACCAGTACAGGTTGGGGGTTGAGCTGCTGGAAAGGAGTGAAGGGGAAAGGGACCTGGGGGTCCTGGTGGATAGGAGGATGACCATGAGCCAGCAATGTGCCCTTGTGGCCAAGAAGGCAAATGGCATCCTGGGGTGCATTAGAAAGGGTGTGGTTAGTAGGGCAAGAGAGGTTCTCCTCCCCCTCTACTCTGCCTTGGTGAGGCCGCATCTGGAATATCGCGTCCAGTTCTGGGCCCCTCAGTTCAAGAAGGACAGGGAATTGCTTGAAAGAGTCCAGCGCAGAGCCACAAAGATGATTAAGGGAGTGGAACACCTCCCTTATGAGGAGAGGCTGAGGGAGCTGGGTCTCTTTAGCTTGGAGAAGAGGAGACTGAGGGGTGACCTCATCAGTGTTTACAAATATGTAAAGGGTGGGTGTCAGGATGATGGAGCTAGGCTTTTTTCAGTGATATCCAGTGATAGGACAAGGGGAAATGGGTGTAAACTGGAGCATAGGAGGTTCCACGTTAACATCAGGAAGAACTTCTTTACTGTAAGAGTGACAGAGCACTGGAACAGGTTGCCCAGGGAGGTTGTGGAGTCTCCTAGGTTGGAGATATTCAAGGCCCGCCTGGACAAGTTCCTGTGTGATGTACTCTAGGTTACCCTGCTCTTGCAGGGGGATTGGACTAGATGATCTTTTGAGGTCCCTTCCAACCCTTGGGATTCTGTAATTCTGTGATTCTTTGGCTGCATGTATAGCAGGAGCTCCTGTGCTCTGGATGCTTTAATGACCAGTTTTGCAGGACGTGGGAATCAGAACATACACCTTCTTCCATGCTGCTTCCCATGGAGGTGCTGCAGCTCTCTCTGGCTCCTTGGCTTCACAAATCATTAAATGAGGCATGGCCAGCACTGGGAAGAAATCTGGAGCTATGTACTCCATACTGGAGCTGGTGCAAGTGTGGTCCTTTCTCTGTGCAACAAGGTCAAAAGGCTTCCCAAAGTCTGGAAGCACGGTAAACCACGAGGAAGGCTAGGGCTGTCTTGCATGATGCAAGAGACTGCAGCTGCAGGAATCAGCTGCTGCTCAGCATAGACAAACGGGAAACAATTAGTTCACGAGCAGAGAACCCATTGAGGGAGCAGCTGCCGACTGCTGCAGTCGTGTGCAGCACTCAACAGGATGTGAGCACTCCTTTATTAATTTGTGCATTTTGAGCAGAAACCTTTGAGATTACTGTTTAGTGTGAGAAAATCAAAGCAAAGCTGCTATGCCATGAGACAACAAACCCAACATCACGGCTCCTCTTCTTGCTTGCTACACACACATGTCCATAACAAGGAGCAAAGTGTCCCTGTGCTGTGAAACAGATACTGCCACCTTAGAACCAGCCCAAGACCAGAAAGGTTGAGGGTAGGGCATCACTGCTTTAAGAGGAAACTATCAGGATTACCCACTGAAGCTTTCAAAATGTGGAAGGATAGGGAGATCTGATAATACTGATATATTGCCACACTTGCAAGGAGTAAGAGAGTGCTGTAATAAGGAAATATGGGCAGACAGGAGAACTTGGAGCAGCTTCATAAAATAAACCCAACAGATCTTCAAAAATTCAGGCAATTAACTGAAGTCAGGAACATGGAGGGAGCACTGGCTTGTTTCCAAAGGGAAGGCTAGAAAATAAATTGAGAGGACAAGAACATTGTCTCTGAATCAGGACCAAATCCCATATCTCACTGGATCATTTCTACTGACTGTGGAAAGTGATTTGCTCTAAAAATACAAATGTAGATGTCCTTCCCATGAATCCAAGTAAAGGACAGCAGGGAGCTCCCAACCCCAGTTCATGCTGGGGAGTTTCATAAGGGGAGATCAGAGGAGGGTCCAGAGGACTTGCACCTACCTTGAATTATGATTGGGACCTGACTCCAGAAAAAGATCAGCAAAGCCATGGTCCCCTTTCTGAAAGGGTGCTCAAACCCACGCGTATCTGTCCAGGAGAGGGAACACCATGTGCTGAAATATCTGTTGCTCTCGGGAGTAGAAACAAGGAATATAACCCTCTGCTCTTCGTGTAACACTTCCCCATTGCAGATCCCATGTTTCACTTGTCATGGGAAAAATCACTTTGGTATCCTTTCTTTAACTCTGCTTTGTGAACCAGCACCTTCTCAAGTGATGTCTCCCTGCAAGTCCTAGTAAGAAGGGTCTAGAGGAGCTGAGCAGAGTATATAGCCTGCAGCAGACTTTATCGGCAGTAGGGTAGAAGTCTTTTACAATCCTTTACAGGTGAATGGGGAAAACTCAATAATGTTCACTATCATTATTGAGTATAGTTATTAGCTTTGAACGTTTTCTAAAATAAGCCTGTCATTAAGACAAACGTCTTGTTAATGGTAGGAATTTCCCAACTGAAGCATTACAAAACCTGCAGTGCCAGCATCATTACCTGCCTTGGAAAGCTCCTCTGCTCTCCCTAAATCCATGTCACCAGGGGCAGTGCCACTGTCTGCTCCACTTCCACCCAGAAGCCTTTCCCCCATTGTGATTCCTGCTCTCTATAAAGCCTCTCACAGGTCCATCATGTGCTGGTCCTTTCTGCATTGCAGACAAAGAGGACCTCTGCACTAACTTGGACCACAGGAGAACATTAGAAATGAGAAATGTTAATATTTAGATTATACATTAGGCAGAAATTCTTCTGAGGCGCTGGCACAGGGTGCCCAGAGAAGCTGTGGCTGCCCCATCCCTGGCAGTGTTCAAGGACAGGTTGGACACAGGGGCTTGGAGCAAGCTGCTCCAGTGGAAGGTGTCCCTGCCAATGGCAGCGGTTGGAATTGGATGAGCTTTAAGGTCTCTTCCAATCCAAACCATTCCATGATTCTATAAAATCATAGGCTACACCCCAGCACCCCACTTCTCACCTCTCCTCCAGCAGGTCCCCATCCTGCTCATAATGATTTATCCTGAAACTCTCTATTCCCATATCACAGCTTGCTCTGCCTACATATGTAATTATTTATGACACACCAAATGACACTATCCAAACCAATGGAGTAGGTGATTCCTTATAGATGTGGTCTATAAGTAAGGACTTTGAAGCTGGAGATCCCATCCCTAATTAACACAGGAAAGTCTGAGGTACCTGTTTCTGACTAGTGAAGGTAGCAAAAACCCAGAGTCACCAAGGTATTAATTTAAGCCCTTCAATTCCATGTCCTGGATTAGGTGGGATGAAGAACAGGTGCTTTGGGATGCACTTGCATCACCCATCTGTAAATAAAAGCCATGCTTTCCATTACAAAATGCAGTAAAAGGAAATAAATATCTTATAAGCTTGAGGGAACCTGACATTTTATCTCTCCCTGCTTGGGTGAAGCCAGCATTGTGCGCCTAGTTTCAGTACAACAGAAATTAGCATTTTCAGCACATGCTCTCCAGAGGACCCAGATTCATCCCAAGTGGTTATCAGCACGTATTGTGGGAAGGGTCAGTGTTAGCGGTAGACTACAATGAGTGATGTAAACATGCAATGTTTCATGGTTTTAGCTCCTTATTCCTTCTAAAGCCTGATTTTTGGCCTTAACCAGATAATCAAGATTCCAATTGTGACTGAGGTATCGCTGAGGCTCTGCTCTGATAACAGCATCTGGAGCCAGCAGAAATCACCTTGCACTTGAAATGACCTTGGCAAAGTGACTTCTATTGAAATAACCAAGCTTGCCAGGTTCTTCTCAAAAGAATGGGAATACATCTTCTGTAATGTAATTTAAGAACTGGCTACCAGGCTCAGGGTAGTTTTGATTTTATTGATATTAGTTTAGTGAACACTGTGTATTGTAAAACTGATAGAGTGGGAAAACGGCTTCACTAGATATCAAATTTGATGGAGCTGGTAGCTGCCTTCAAACGTAAGTAAGGGAACTATCACCTAAGAAGGTACTCAGTATTTCATTGTGGATATTTTAATGTTTCATATTCAGAATAACCCAGAACAGTGGCCCTGAAAACAATAAAATATGCTTGTGCAATACTGCCGTTTATGTGCAGTTACACTTCATTATCCCGGTAATCTAACACGGTGGCTCAAAAAGGAGAACACGAACATTTTCTGAGTGATTTAGCAGGATGCTTTAATGATGTATTGAAAATGAACATTGACCCTATGTAATAGGTGCTAAACTGACACTCTTAAAGCACTCCATCCGTTTCATTCAGGCAGCCTATCCTTCTTAAATCATCAGTGTGTCATTTTTATGATGCAGATCCATCTATTGAGACTATGGGGCTGTGAAATGTCATTAAAAAAAAAGGTAATAAGGAAAAAAATAAAATTAAGTCGCAGGTGGCAAGTATTAGCATTTAAAAACTGTTCCGTTGCATTACACGATTATTCCATCTCTGTCAAGGGGCAACAAGATTCAATTCTCACCTTGAAGAGCCAGTGCTGCCGAATGCATTAGCTCAGGAGCTCTTGCACCAGCTGAAGGGCATTTTACAATAAAGGTAAAATATATTTAGGACTGAATTTGATAGGACACAAGGGTCAGCCTCCCCCTCGGATGACAAAGCCGCGATGGCTTCTTCCCTGTTGTGTTCCTTAGCTCCCAGGCCTGTCAAAATTAAACCCTTGGAAACCTTCTGCCCACCAGAAAGCTGAAATCAAAGGCCTGGTGGCAAGGGAGTTAATTGCAACCCTAAAAGGTCAGGCTCTCTAGCTGGCAGGGCTCCTCCGAGCATTTATGCAATGCAGGCCGAGGATGTTTTATTATGGAAAACAGCACAAAGTTGTTCCCTTCAGCTTATTTCTAACTCTCGAGCTTTAAAATGAAGTGAGATTATAAACCGGGTTAAACCACCACCAGGCAAAGAAACAGCCCACGCAGGATGTCAAGGACTTCTAGTGCTGTTTAAGGGTATATGCGAGGCTTTGAGTGGAGCTGTAATTACAGAGTGTAATTATTCATAATGGCTTCCCAGAGGGGAGCAGGCTGGCACTGCAGTGGCAGGATGCCATCAGCCATCCCTGTCCACAGCAATGGAAGGATTAATTCTGGCTCTCACTGAAATCTGCCACCACCAGTATTTATTCCTGGAGACCAAAGCCACTGACTCAAATATGTAGTGAAATAACCCAGTAAATTTGACTATTTACATACAGAGATACCTAAAAAATTCATTGAATCACAGAGTGGTTTTTGCTGGAAGGGACCTTAAAGCTCACCCAGCTCCAACCCCTGCAACAGACAGGGACAACTTCCACTAGAGCAGCTTGCTACAAGACCCATCCAACTGTAATATGTGAGCACCTCAAGAACTATAGTATCTATTTATTATATCCTGGAGAGAAGAAGAAAGGGAATCCCAGCACCAAGCCTGTCCTGCTTGGGTTTGCAGAGGCACAGAAGTTCCCACACTGTGTCCCAAAGCATCATTCAACTCCAGTATCCTTCAGTGCCACAACCCAAACGTTCTCAAAGATCCCAAATAGATTTTTATTCTCAACTCCTAAAGAAAATAGTAAACGAAATCTTTTGAGTTCTTTGCAGCTCGTGCAGAAATAATCTTGAGCATTCCAAAGCTGCAGTTCTAAACCCCAGCATTGCTGCACAACTGAATGTTGTGAGCATTGTTTCCCCATATCAAGATGATTGTCTTCCATGCACATGGAAGCTGCGCCATGCTGATGGGTCATAAGTGATTACACTTGATGTCTGCTGCTCTGCCAGGTGGGGTCTTACTATCAATGTAATCTTGAGTGTAACAATTGGGAGGGGAAGAAGGAAATGCCACTATTTAGGGACTGTTATAGAACTTGGTGAATGCAAAGCCTCCCAGAAGTCTGTACAATTGCAGGAATTACGGGATAACAGGCACTCAGCATACATCCCCACTAGGTTCCTTGTTTTCTACTGACCAACCCTGCCCTGCACTCACAAAGCAGCATTGTCAAAGACTCATCATTTTCTCAAACTTTGCTTCATTTTTTGTATGTATGGCAAATTCAGAGAAAAAAGACCCTGATTCCAAGTACAACCCAACTGCCGGGTTTAAATCACCACCAGTGAAACACCCAGTGTTAAAGCTTCACGCTACAGTGGTAATAAGATGCTTTTTCTCTATAGCATGGGCTAAACACTGGACATTTCTCTAATCTTGTTACCAAAAGCTGCTGAGCAATTCTGATTGTGGGTTCCAGAAAGCAAAGAAACAAATTCATATTCAGCAGGCTCCTGTCATGGAGCATTCCAGCTCAAATGGATTCAGTTTGGAAAAGACATAGGAAGTGGAAACAAACTCTCGCTGCTGCAGCCCCATGTGCCACTGCACTACACTGGGCATCCACAGCTCTGCAGTGGGTGGGCAGAAGCAGAAACTCCATCTTTCTCCAAAACTCTGCTCTTGCCTTGTTTCCCTTTCCTTGGCTCCTGAAATGCTGTTATTTCTTGGCCCTAAACACCACCTCCTATGAAGCCTTCTCCTCCCATCTCTAGCCCTGCATCCCCTCCACTCTCCATGGCCAACTCTTTGCTTAAACAAACCCATCACTGCGGAGCCATCTGGACCACAGGATCCACCATAGCCTTTGCAGAAGCCTTTCAGATGTCCACGCTGTATGAACATGTAAATTCCTGCATAGATAGACGCACACACAGTTCTGCACACCTAAAGCACACTTCAGTGTACAAGCTTTCCCCAGACCCCATTTAATTCCAGAATGGAAATGCACAAGGAATACTTTTTTTCTCTGACAAGCCCGATATCTGTGCTGTGAATTGGGAGTGATTCACTCCTACGGGAAGGAATTTGCAAAACATATTTTAAGTGTTTACTATATCAAATGGTTTAAATTATGACTGCATTTTATCTTCCCATTCGCAGAAGGCTGGCTGTTTCTTTATAGGCATTCATCTAATGGGATTCTGTCTATGCTCTTTTCCCCTGTGACTGGTAGCAGGAGTCTTCAGTCAGCAGTTTCATTGCTGGAATAGGTTTTATTTCAGTGGGTTCTGGAGTACTTGGTAATAAATAAGCATGAACCAAGCCGGGACGATTAAAGATCAATTAAGGCATAATAAATTTTATAATGGATTGGGGCAACAGAAGGTTGTTGTGCCTCAGGACTGAATCTCATAGCATTGGAAAAGCTGAATGATGGATGGTTTTCCTGGATTGCCCAATGGAGGATGGTCTGTTTGGGCACAGTAGAGGGAAAAAGGAAAGAAGGAAGGAGGCTGGGATGCCCTATGCTGAGCTACCAGCAGGGAATTTTATATTGTCCTTGAGTTTCCTAAGGGATGCAGTTAAAGTTGTGCCCTTCATTCCTATTGAAGACAAGCAGGAAAATCCATTTCAGGACTGATATAAAATATCATATATTTTATATATAAACCTACGTATTTCGTATGTATTTAACTTCAGCTGTTACATTTCTGCTAACAAGCAGCAAGCTGACAAGGTAACTAACACAAAGCATGTTCTATGGGTCACTGCGCTGCTTTTCCTACCTGCAGCTTCCACAGCAAATGCTTTACCTGCCAGTAATTAACATGATGGGTGATGGAGCTGTATGAACTATACAGAAGTGTAGGGGGGATCTATTTAAAGGAGTCATCAAATCTCCAGGGCAAACAGAGATTGACTCACATTGGAGTCAACCTGCTCCCTAACCGCATCCCATGCTCTCTTTGTGGCACTGAGAGAAGTCACCATCCCTAAATGTATATACATGAGTTGAGCTAATTAACCACAGCAACTGAAACCCTCTTGCTTGCTCCAGAGGGTTCTAACCGTGATGCTGACTACACAGTCCTCTCCCAGAGGAAAAAGGGAAGGAACTAAGGTTTTTCCATGCCATCATTACCTACATATTCTGCTAGACATATGCAAAACACATTATAACTTCTGCTTGCACTTAAGGTAGCCCCCAGTACTGCTGTTGTTGGGAAGAAATGTTTAAAGCTGACAATAAACAGACTTCAAGCACACGTCAGAGAGGAGCTTTATGACACTGCAGAGCCAAACACCACCAAATTACATGCCCATTTCTGAGAATCAACGAGAGATATACATCATGTGCCTTTCACCCAGCACCAGATCTCAGCGTTTCAGTTGGCTCAGGTTTTAAATATATTTTAAGCATCCTAATATTCTTATTATTGTAATATATTACTGGGATATTAGACTGCAATTCAATTAAAAAATGTCATCTGCAGATAATTTATTCCATGCTCATTACTAATGGAATAATGTAGCCTTTTTGGCATTCTCATATAGCAATGTAATGCACTGTACTACTCCAGGAAAATGTAAATTATAATTCATCCCTTAACAGTCATTGGAAGAGCTGGGTATATCTTGCTTTGCCTCTTCTCCATCCCCTTCAGGGGCACATTTAAACAGGGTTTTGTCTCTGCTACTATGAAACCATTACTGCCTATTGGCATCACTGTGCTGGGTGATGCACCCAGGACCAGCACCAGGGTGGAATCATAAAATAGTTTGGGTTGGGAGGAACCTTAAAACTCCTCCAGCTCCAACCCCTGCCATGGGCAGGGACACCTTCCACTAGAGCAGCTTGCTCCAAGCCCGTGTCCAATCTGGCCTTGAACACTGCCAGGGATGGGGCAGCCACAGCTTCTCTGGGCACCCTGTGCCAGCGCCTCAGCACCCTCACAGGGAAGAGCTTCTGCCTAAGAGCTCATCTCAGTCTCCCCTCGGGCAGGTTAAACTGTTCCCCTTGGCCTGTCCCTACAGGCCCTTGTCCAAAGCCCCTCTCCAGATTTCTTGTAGCCCCTTTAGGTACTGGAAGCTGCTCTAAGGTCTCCCTGGTACCTTCTCTTCCCTGGACTGGAAGCAGAGTGGTTTAACATCTCTTTGGTCGACTTGCATCAGTAACAACCCCAGGGAACAGCAGCATGTGTAGGCGATTGTAAGAATATTAGGATGATTAAAAGGTATTTAAATAGTAAATGCTTAAATGCAGTGTTGGATAAAAGGCCTTCAGCAAGGTATTCCAAGATTCTGAAAGGCTTCTGGGTATACCAGTGGGCTGAGGAACAAAGTCTAAATTGAAGACAGATGCCTGATAGGAAAAGCCTGCTGAGAGTGACCCAGCAATGATAAGCTACACCAGCAAATCTGCCTTGTCCATACACCATTTATAGGGGCATAAAATGAGCTTTGCTGCTACAGCTTATACCAGCCCTCACTGAAATACCTATCCTGGCAAAACATTAAAGTGCTGAGTCCATCAGTGAAGGGGTTATTTCAGATATAAAGATATTACAGGAAACCTTCCACGCTGGACAGCATCATTCCACTGACAACCTTCCTTAGAGCAGCCCTGGTCTTGGCAGTGACCATGTTCTGCTCCAGCAAACGTCTGCCTCGCAGGGGAAGGTCTGAACTCACAGCACTTGCAAACAACAGAGCACAATCTCTTCTAGCAGCTGAAAATCACTTGGGTTTCTTTTCTTCATTCCCCTTTGCAGTGGTGGATCCACTCCTCATCGCTCATCACAGCAGAGATACTGCAATATGCAAAGTCACACACCGGGACAATGCCAAGCATAAGCTTACTATAAGAGAAGTCCCACATCTTCCTCATCCCACACCATTCCCAGGGTGGGACACCCACTGGAGTGATCCCCTGCCTCTCCTAAAGTAAGCAGTACCAAACTGAAGTGCAAACTTGGCTCACTTCCCACCCCACAGATCATTTCAGTGCAGCTGATGTCCAAGTTGCTGAAGCACAGTCTTGGGTATTTTTTCACTTGCAGACTGATATAAATCAACACACAAATCAAATCCTGGTTCACAAAGCACTGGGAATACTTAAAACCATACAGGCTCCTCTGCCTCTTTCCCATCTGAGCATCACTCCAGGATGCCCTGCTTCCACCCTCTCCCTCTAGATCCAGATGGACACAGGAGTGCCATTCCAGGAGCTTGGGTTTGGATCCCAGCTGCCGAACATAGAGAGATCTAAGGCATACATTTTAATGCCATTCTGAATTAAACAAAAAGCTTTTTCCCTTTGTAGTCTCCAGAATAACTCTATTTCAAACAGAAGCTTCATGCATCCCTCTACATAGGGACGCCACCTCTGACATAGCTTTGCCCAATGAAACAAAAGGATCTGGTGGTGAACCAAACACCCACCTCTGCCTGCATGTGTGGCGCCACAGAAACAGAGGGCATGTCTGCAATGCAGGACACCAAGAGATGCTCTCATGATGAGATGCTTCATTATGCCATAGGGCACACTCACAGTGAGACACCTGCCCTCATTATAGTATCCTCATTCACTGCAGCTAGCAGAAACAGTCCCTGTGCCTAAATAACTGTACCTAAATTCCAAGCAGAAAGAAGCAAAGTGCTGTTTCTAATCCTACTTGGCAAGTCAGGGGCATTACAGCATGTCTAGTGGAAGGTGTCCCTCTCCATGGCAGGGGGTTGGAACTGGATGAGCTTTAAGGTCATCACCATTCCATGATAATTCTATGACCTCCACTGACATGAGGAGGTTGGATAGAGGGGAGAGCAATGTCTTTAGTCCCACGAGGGCTTTGAGAACATCAAGTTACAATCACCCCTAGTTTCCACTCATGCAGCAGTAACACACGCTGCCTCCTCATCCTCAGCATAACCATCTCATCCAATGACCACCTCATGTAACTTGCCAGCATTACACCCTCAGGGAGAAGCCTGGACCATCCCACAGCCCACAAAGGGAGGTGCAGCTGCATCTCACATTGGCTTCGGAGGGTGAGGATGTTTGCACAGCTTGAGCAATGAGACACACGCACTTCCCACTTTGAACTGATGAAGCACACTTCATGGTAACTTGCATCAGAAGTTCTAAATAAAGCATTTTAATGAGTTTCTGTTAGCTGGAGCCTTGCAGGTGTCAGGAAAGAGCCACATGGATGGAGCAGAAAGGCATTATTTCTGCTGGCTGGGTTTTGGCATGAGGTCAGCCAGTCCCCCCCGGCTGCTGTAGCGAATGAGGGCTGATAGATTTCTCTGCTCTTTCCTAATTAGCAGCAGATAATCACTATGACACTGATAAATGTTATTGAACACAGTAAATTTAATATTACAAATACTACAGCATGGTTTTTACTGCTGTGTCAAAGCCCTTCAAAGCAAATTCAACACTTCAGAAGGAAGGTTTTAAAGATCTTCCTTGTAAAAACCTATACAAAACCCAGACAAGGTTACTTGGAGGCTCAGAGATCTAATTAGCAGACTGCTGCTTAGGCAGAGCATGCCTCTAACTTTCTGGTTATGGCTGTTGCATAGTGTTTAAATTCCAGCAATATCTGTAAAGCAGCAATTCAGCATTAATGCTCTGCTGGATATTACAGCCTTATTTTCATTTAGTTTGCATGAGTACAGAGAAACCCCAAATCCAGGAATGAACATTGCACATTACTCGGTAATTTATTCTGCAGGTATATTACAGATTTTGGACTTTTTTTTTCTTTTTCTAATTGCACAGCCTTGAATAAAACAGATTTATAACAAAAAGGGATTTAAGATCCCACAGCATTCGAGAGCAACAGTAATGCTGTCAGTACACTGCACTGGTGTTTTGCATCCCATGAGAAGGATATGGATGTTTCCTATAGACAGACTCAACCTGCATCAGAGAAAGACGAACCCACTCCTGCTCCCTGGACAAAAAAAAAGGCCAGATCAGGAAAAGATGGGAATTGGGGTAAAATGGAGCAAATCTCCATGTTAACACCAGGAAAACACTACCCGGGTGCAGAGAGTGGGGTGGGAAAGGTAAATGCACACAATGGGCAAGTAAGGAAAGCATCTCAAAATCCTCTCCAGCATATGAGAAACATGGTGTTTGCAGCAGTAAGTATATCAAGACCCAAACTTATATGGCAGGGGTCAGTAATATTTTGCTAACTATGTAGCATTAAAACTCCACAATTATTAAAGTTAAGGTTTGCCTTTAAATTTGGGCAAGAACATTCTTGCAGGAGTCCAATCCCTCTCACTGCTTGATGTTCCCAGGTCACTCACACTTAACAGTCCTAAATATCCACTTTTCTATCAAAATCATTGAATCACACCTGAGCATCGATTAAGGAACCAATTTACCTTTTCTACACAGTACAGTGCCATGTATCCAGCTGCTGGGAGCAGAGAGGAAAGTTTGCTCAGAATCTCCTTACACTATCCAGATGCTAAATGCAATTTTCATTTCCCAACCCTAAGCTGCTCATTTCCTCTGTCCAAGACTTCCACTTGGGTTAGCAGAAACCCCTGAGCATGTCTAATGAAGGATCAATAGAAAAACCACATCAAATCTTAATGCTAATTTCCTTTCTCACTGTAGTTACATTACTAGTGTCACACTCCTCAGAAAGGACCACACACTACCCGAATGGACAAGTAATAAGATAATGAAATTAAATTAACAGCTCCATGTGTGGCTCTAATAGATTAGAACAGTTTAATTTTAAACTATCATAACTTAATCTAGACATCAACCAAGCAACCAAGCTTCCTGTTATAGAGGTATCACTTAATCTTAAATTACTGCAAGGTAACATCCAGATATTACCGAGATGCCACCTATAATATGACATTTGGATAAAATGCTGTTGTAGCAACCACATGTAGTAGAAGTTGGTGCAACACAGAAGATAAATCAGTGCATTGACTCAGCATCAGGCCATGTTGATACCAGGTATATCTCTATGTGTTTTTACTTGTGGTATAGCATCATCCCACCCCACTGAACTTTCCCTTTTACAACAGCAGTGGAGGTGACCTTAGTGCAGTCATTTTAAGATACCTTTCTGCTTATTTTCTTAGGGATAGCAACATTTTCTGGCCAGGACAGCACTCCATGGCAAATCTGCAGTACAGCAGGTACTGAGCAATGCAACCAGCAACAGTGAGAGCAACCTCAACTTGCCAAAGAACACACGCCATTATTAGATTTATGGCTTGCATTTAAAGACCCAGCAAATTTCCCAGTTAAGTTATGCACATATAAAACGTACCAAAAAGAACTGTTGCGCTTTTGGAATGGAAGACAGCAGTGCAAACAAATCTACACATCTTTTACTGAGGAATACATTTGCAGAGTAATTGCATGGCAGGGAAGTTAATGTAATTAAAAATAATGCAAAAGAAACTGTCGTGGGAATTTAATATTCCAGGCATACCTTATTTCTTACTCCACTGGAAGTAGGGCTTTTTGATTCAAATCCAGGTGGCAGGAGGTTTGCAAATAAGCTAAAATGCCCAGCACTGCTATTTAATTAAATAGTATCATACAGAAATACTACTTTGGGACTATTAATAGTGTTGAAATAGTCACATTCTGATAATTCCACTCTAAGTTTTGAGAGGGCATTAACACTTTCAAGGCTGGCTGTGCTTTTATCGTACATTTTCTGATTAACTACGGCTCTGCCATGAGGTAGCCAACAGACATGCAGCTCTCAAACCTCAGGGCTGCCAAAGTCACTGCAAAGTTCATTAAGGATTGAATTCTCCTTATACCGCAGAAGCAGGATGGCACAGGAGCATCTCCAGACCAATCTGAGCTATCTCAGTTCACAGTGTAATCTTTTATCCCATCATCTGTACTAGTAAAAGCTCTCTCAAGTCTATACCACCTATACTGGTATAAAGATGACTGATACTATTCCAACTTACTTTTTCTCCAATTTTGCTAACTCACATCAATGTGATTCTTCTAACCCAGTGTAACTACACCCTTTACATCAAACACACCCATACACATAAAGCAGCAAAACCTTCTGGCAAAGCAAGTGAAGTGCAAAATACATCAGTACTGTCTTTCGGCAAAATTCATAACCCTGTAATGATGGAGATATTTCCAGTGTCTCCCATTTCACCTACTGAAACAGCAGGGAAGCTTTCCTGATCAGCACATTCTGGGTTAACTGCAAACATCTCTCCTGTCCTATTACACTACCATTAAAGACTTCACATCCATACCCTAAACACCTCTGGCACACGGAAGCAATGTCAGTGAAACAATAGGGAAAGCTTTCCAGTGAAACTATGGGGTTTCCAGGGATTTTTCTCCTGGTTCTCTTCCCAGAGAAGCTCATCTCATGCACCGTGTGAAAGCACAACACCACAGCACAAAATGTGAACCATGGGCATGAATGCATCAGGGCATGATGATGTAAATTACATGAGAAACGAATAAAGTGACATGATGTGATTTGGAAACGTTCAATTACTACAAACCAGACTTTACTCAATGACCCATGGGAAGGGGGTAGAAGAGATTTTATGAGCTTTACAGAGGGACCTCAACCCCCTGGAGAAATGGGTCACCAGGAACTCCATGAAGATGAGAAGAAGAGAAATGCAAAGCTGTGCAAAAGGATGCTCATTCCCACAGGATGGAAAAGTTTGACTTCCTCAAACCATGCACTGTGCCCTCTTCTGATGGTTTCAAGGTACCTCAAGAATAATGGCTGCCCCATCCCTGGCAGTGTTCAAGGCCAGGTTGGATGAGGCTTGGAGCAACCTGCTCTAGTGAAAGGTGTCCCTGCCTGTGGCAGGGGGTTGGAACTGGATGAGTTTTAAGGTCCCTTTCAGCTCTGCCCACCTACGATTCATGGCTTCATCATGAGAATAATGCTTTGGTCCAACCTGATCTGGCTGAAAAAAGAGGAGATATATCTGCATGTCTCTGTGCATGCATTTCAGGTATGCATTAAGTTTCCCATCAGTGCCTCCATCCATCTCTCACTTGCCATGGAGCTGTGTGGATTGTTTACAGATAAACGAGAATGAAATGTAAACTCCTTTCAGATGAGTAAGATATACAGGCCATGTCACTGGGGCTCTGCAACACGCATTTATATGAAACAATAGCCTGGGTATGCATGGAGGAGCAGCTACTTCTATTTTCTGGTGACACTCATCCCTGTCTGATATAGAAGTATCATTACAGCAGGCCCCAGCTGGAATTGTTCATAAAGTGCAGGGTTTTATTTCAAGTGCTCCAGTCTAATTTCAGAGATGTACACACGAGTATATGAATTTCTGTAGAGATACAATGTTAGTCTGATGATAGTGTATTTTATTAAAGAGAGGCTCTAAAACAGCAATTTCATTATTTCCAATTCTGTGGGAATGGTAACAAATTTTATCCACGTGGCTGGAATCAGTGAGTTGATCTGGAGCTTTTTGCTGACTGAAGATTTGGGGAGGAAAATGAAAATGTGCATCCTCACATCATCTGATGGGCACTGTGCCTCCTATATTCACTCATATGGACCGGGATATGGGCAGCTACAAACACTCCTGGTTTTGGGGAGGTAGCACTCAAATGTCCTATGGGAGAACAGGGGAGGAGATCCCCATCAGAAATCCGGATGCTGGGAGGGTGCCCAAAGAGACGCCAGGATGGCCAAGGGGTATTTCATGATTGGGCTAAAGAGGATACTCGGGATTCATACAAAATCCATCAGAGATGAAGACAAGACTGCTCCTACCTTCCCAGGATATCCAGTTAATTTTATTGCTAGCTTTCCTGTATGGTGACTGCCATACAGGAAGAAGCAACCACTGGCAGATGAACTTTTCTTCCTTGGATAGGGAGAGTAGAGGATGCAAAAAGGTTTTTTCCTCCAATGCTTTCCTGATAAGAATTATTCAGTTCAACAAAATCAGTGCGAGTGGCACAAAGTAATGGAGCTTTCATGGCACCATTTTCTCTGGTCGGGATAAAAGACAGTAAAACTTAATGATGGGGCACTACTTTAGGGGTCCACCAACCTCTTTCCTCTTCCACCCAAAGCTTTTGCTGACTCTCCATTTAGATAACAGCATTTTTAGGCTTTCCAGTAAAGGTCAATGCTCTTGAGCACAACTTGAATAATCAGCAGCCAAGTTCTCAGAACTTCAGGAGACAAAGCAGGCAGGGTGCTAAATAACCAAAGTGCCACCTTCCCACTCTTCCTGTTGCAAATTGAGAGCTTTCCAAGACAGCCCCATTATTAATGCTATAAATCTGTTACCCATTTTATTCAAACATGCCAACAGGGATCCACGACCCTTGTGACAGGTAATTTACTTTAAGGGACTTACAGGAGAAACCTTGTAAATCAGTTTGCTGGTTTTTAAAAGGTAAAACTCTCAGCTTGAGATGAAAGGACTTAAATTATCAACCTTTCTGTGTGTCTTAGGCTGTGGAAGAACCATGGGTTTAAGAAATGCGTTAAGATTTTATAAGTGCCTGAAACATTGGGATAGATGCTGGGTCTTACTTGACTGCTTCCTACGCTTTGTGAAAATGAGATCTGAAATAATTTATCATCTGTAATGTTTGCACCAAGCATTTCTTCTCATTGATCCTTTTCATGCACAAATGAAAAATAAGGATGTGAACACATTTGTCTGACACATGCATTTGTATTTTCTTTTCTGATCACTGAACAAAGAACTCTAATTCCTCTTTTCAGAATAAACCTCCTGAACACCAGGATTTCACATTCAGACAGCACAGCTCTGTAGCAACAGGACCAACTGCATCACCTCTGCCAGTGCCCAGATTTGTACTCCTAGGACCTACACTTGATTTGCAAATTTACTCAGTGAGCAGCATTCACACACCTTCACCTTTGGGTCTGTCTCCAAGCATAACACAGCAGAAAAGCCACAGATTAATGCCTAAATAGGGTTTTATGAACTTGCCACAGTTCATCAAGAGCTAAAAAATGGGCAAGATTTTGTGGCTTTATTTGATAAAGAATTGCAAATCAGGGTGGTTTAATCTTTCTTTTGTTCTAGGTTTGGTTATTTACCCTTATTTGGTTATTTATTATAATTTACTCTTTTTTTAACATAATTTCATTTTTTGAAGATTTGGACAAACACCTTTGATGAACTTCAGGGATACCCAAACAGTTCCCCAGCTCCCACTGAGAAGCCACTGAAATCTGCTCTTGTGCTTTTGAACTCCCACTATGTACTTATGTCCTTCTTGGATGTCTAAATGCTCTTGACAACATCTCCTGTATCACCTGGTAGTCTCCTCCAACACTCCCTGGTGCAAAAAGCGAGGACCAGCAAGACAGTTTCCTTTTCAAAACCATATATGCAATTAATTCAACAATTATGCTTCAGTAAAGAACAGGTTGGGCAGGCAGAGCCAGGCACGTTGTAAGGAAAAATGGACATAATCCCATGATCTTGAGAAGGACACACAGAGAAAACAGACCCCAAAGCTAAACCCAAACACCCTGGAAAGTGAGGTTAGAGACAAAGAACAACACAAGTGGTATTTTTGTACTGGGCACAAACCTACCCAGTGTGCAATAACCCTCAGTAACACTCCATAATCCTTTTTCTAACTGAATGACATGGCAGGAGCAGCAGCACTGTGTCTAATTTAAGTAGAAAAGGAACAATGTCAACTAATTGGTGAAAAGCATGTTTTTAATGTCACAGGTTTAACATGTATATTACAGTATAAACTGCAGGAGTCTATAAACTGCCTTGGGCTTTGTTGAACTCTGCATGCTCCATCAGTAATTATTTCAGTCCTAAACCACTTCTTTCGCTGAACACTGAAAGCATGGGTTATTGCACCTTCCTTCTCCACTTTGCATGGGGTTAGTGGTGGTGGGGGATGTTACCATCAAAGCCACCCGTGCACAGCAGCTGGAAGAGACCAAGGCTTTGGCTTTGCTGTTCCCCTTTCAAAGAGCATCTTAATAGCCTGCAGCACTAAACTGCTGAGCTGCAGCACACGACAGATGCCATTTACAAAGAGGTTATTGAACCAGAGTCTGGAAAAGGTGAGAGCAGACTCAAATGCAGATGGACAACCCTTGGTCTGCACTAAATATGCAGGAGCGAGAGGAGAGACAAGGTAAATTATGCTAAGGAAGGTCATAACCTTCATCTGATTTAGTGAAAGCCATAATGTAGGCTGCATTGCAAAGGAAGCCAAAGTGCTCAATAACTAGAAACACACTGTTTCCTCCTTCACCCCACCCTGCCTCAAGTCCCCAGCCATAAAACAGTCTGCAGGTAGCACAGACCCCATCTCTGATTGCCAGAGATGCTCCAGACGGACACTTAATATTTAATGGCAGAGAGTAATGAGGGCCAGGATGTCAGCGAAGCACTGAGAGATCAGCAATGTGCCCCTGAGGGTAATGACACCAAGGCTTCATTCTGACTGAGTCAGGTACCTGTGGTCACTACACAGTTCCTCAAATGGGGCAGCAATAGAGCTTGCAATTAAAACACAGTGTAGTTCAACACCAGTGAGACTGAGCCAGATGAAGGTGCAGTCAGTGTGCTCTCTGGAGTTTTCCAAGTGCTCTTTGTGGTTATATCCATTAGCAAAGGCCATACCTAGCACGAGACAACTAATAAATTGTGCTTTGCTCCATCACAAGTTGTTCACTGGAATGTATTCCTGTCCTCAAAGCAACTCCCAAACACATCACCAGCCACCACCTAAGGTCAGCACAACATATCTTCCATTAGGCTATTAGGGACCATCCTGCTTTTTCCTGCACCATACACCAGAAGGGGTAGGTACTCATCAGGATCAGGATGCAAGGCATCTCATGGGAAACCAGAACAACTTTCTAGTCATTAATTAATTTCGCCTGTTTAAATGCAAACTGCAGAAGCGAAAGCTTTCGTGCCAGCCAACAGCCTTCCTCTCTGCAGTGTCATTTCACATTCATGAAATAAATGAAATATGTAATTGGAAAACTTGAAATGAATTTTAAGCCCATTAGCAACAGCATAATATTTACCCCAAATTGCAGTGTTTCTCATGAGATAAGAAAAATACACAGGGTCCTACGGCAGCTGTACTGCCCTAGAATGAGTGAGTAGTGTGAAAGCAGCTGTGGGTTACGTTGCTGGTTCTCACTATCAGGGCTTGGATGAGGAGGACAAAACAGCTTGCAATCCACACCTAACAAAGAATTCTTACCAAATAAATGAGCAATTTCTGCTACAAGTTTTATCAGCACTTAATGTATGAAATGATGATGCCACCGGAGCAGCAGAGTTCTTCAGGGGAGCTGCTTTGTTTGCATGGGTTATTATGCTCCTGCATTACCACACATTGTTAACAGAGCACGTGTTATATGGACACTTGCAAAATAAACATACCCATGCTTGTGTAGAAGGTTTAAACGGAACATCTTGGAAGAATATGGAAGATTGCTATATTAACCTTACAAACTCTTAAAGAACTAAATATATATACACACACACAAATATCTACATGCCTTTGATGATTATTTTGCTGCAGCTGGGTAATGAGCATCCTAAGTGTTAATTCAGACATCCAAGAACCCAGCACTTACTACTTCCATTGCTAACACTCGACACAATACAATCAGGCTGTTTGCTGATTCAACAGATAAAAGGCTCAAACTGCTTTTCTTTCCAATCACAGAAACTATTTTTAGTGGGCAAAAGAGGCTAGGAGGAAAAACAAGGCAGGGAGAGAGCAAAAGTAATCTAGAAGAGCTGAGATCTTACTGGTCATCTCCAGTAGGAGTCAGAAGCTCCAGTACTGGCAGGTTTTGGATATCTTCATATCTCAGGTGCTGCTGGTTTTTATGCAACTGCAGTGTCACAAGAGCTGCCCCTGGGCTGTCACACACATACGCTCTCTCTGCTGAAGCGCATCCCTATTGCTTCACACGAGCAGAAAGGTCAAACATCATGAAAGGATTTTAAACTCCATTCTAGAATCAGCCTGGGTAATGTATAAGCTAATTCTGCAGTCCTGAATGGATCATTTCTTTGTAGTCACAGAAATGTTACATTCATAAACATAATGACAATTCCAATTCCCCACACTGAGATCATTGCAGTGGCACCCACTGATGGCCCTTTCCCATTCCATAGCGCCTTCTCCCTCTGGACCAGCTGCTTATCCTGCAGATGCCAGGAGTTCCTACGCAATGCAAAGATGCTGAAATGTCACTGACAGTCAGAGATTTATTGGTGCATTATTCACTGCTGGGCAAGGCCCAACTTCCTGTACTCATTGAGATGCAGTAATCTGGCAGTGCTGGGACTGGGATTTGCTTCAGCCACTGCTCTATGCCAGTGGGGAATACAGTGCAGCAAAATTTAGCACACACCAATAAACCTAATGACACTATATAAGAAAAAAAACTAGGGAAGCATTAGTCTCAAAATACTCTGTTCAACACCTACCATCACCTTTTAACCTAATCTCTTCAGGATTATATTCTTTCCATCCCCTGCTCAGCACTGTATTAGATATTACTGCATAACACACACAAAAAGCCAACGCTGGCATCTATGCAAAGGTACCTAACAGACCTTGAATCCATTTCTGTATGGCTGTTCACCACCTACAGGCTGTTTACAGCACCATGTACAAAATCTCATCATGCTTCTCTCCAAAACAGAGAATCTCTGCACATTACCTATTCTAAGATGTCAGAAAACATCTTTCCTAAAACCTCAGTCCCATGTTCAATTTCCTACTGACAGACGCAGGGTGAAGTTCTCCAAAAGCACTGTATAAATATACTCATAGTCCAACTAAGAAGTCTTCTGCCTACCAGGAATTTGGAGAGGGGCTTTGGACAAGGGGAATGGCTTTAACCTGCCCGAGGGGAGACTGAGATGAGCTCTTAGGCAGAAGCTCTTCCCTGGGAGGGTGCTGAGGTGCTGGCACAGGGTGCCCAGAGAAGCTGTGGCTGCCCCATCCCTGGCAGTGTTCAAGGCCAGATTGGACACGGGGGCTTGGAGCAAGCTGCTCCAGTGGAAGGTGTCCCTGCCCGTGGCAGCGGATGGAGCTGGGTGAGCTTTAAGGTCCCTTCCAACACAAACCAGTCTGGGATTCCATGATTCTATGAAACATCCTGTCAAGCACCACCTGGCTCCCTTTGCAGGTCCCAGCACACACACAGATCTACTGCCGAGCCCTTTAATCAATGCACAGAGTATCTGGTTTTGCTCCTTCCCCTCATAAATCCCTCTGCAATTTGTGAAGAATATGTTCCTGCTGGGACCTTCACTCACCTCCTTTTCTTATTCTTACAAGATCTCTCACACGACACAAGCTACTGCCGCAGCATTTATCTTCCACAATCATTAAAGAGTAAAAAAGGACCGTGTCACGTTGAATGAGCTCGCATTTGAATCTTTATCTGGTCTGATATATGAATACTTCTAAGTTTCCTTTCCTGTAGCTTTCACAGTCGTATTCTTGCATGTAAAATATTTGCAAAAGAACCTCACACGGTGCTTACTAAATATTATCTTCCACTGAATCGAGTCATTACAACAAGGGTAGTGGCATGTGCTGTACAGCAAATGTGATCACCCACCTCTGAAATAGTTTCCTTTGGTGTCATGCATGGGAGGAACCAACAATCCCACTACAAATCAGGCAATTCATTTTCAAAGATGCTCAGTTAAGTACTGGGCTTTCTTTGATTGTCTGGAGGCCAGAACGTGGGGGAAAAGTGAGTGTCTTTGAGCTGAATGGAAATACTGGTATCATGTAACTGGTGCTAAGAATAAATCAGTGCACACTTACATTATCTGCCCCTTGATCTGCCCATGAGTATATCTTTACACACACAACGCAAAGGACAGTCTCCAGGAAGGGTGTGAAGGGATGAGACAGATCCAGAGATGCCAACTAAATGTGGATTATGCTGTCAATCAGAAATAACCCCTATAAAAGCACCCAGGAGGTGGAGCTCTGTCTCACAGAAGGAAGAGGTTGACAAGTCATTATGTGGTTATTAAATCATGTACAAATTAAATCAGTCTCTGAAAAGATCATTGTCTTTTTAAATGGAGAGGAAGTTTGGTCAGGGTGCACACAGAAAGAGAGAGGTATGAACTACATGTTTGGATTACGAGGTATGGCTGTCAGGAGAGGAAAAGGGAAAGGTTACTCCAAGTCATAGTTGTAAAAAGAAGGGCTTCTTTAAATTAAAATCGTATTTTCATCCTTTAAATTAGATCTGCTTTATGTGTGATGGGCAGTCGATGCCGTACACTTACATTGATAAATGTGCTACAGAAAGGAAATGAGGAAGACACACGCTCTAGGACTGCATCTAATCATTTCTAATGTTTTAGACTAGATCAGTTACATGTTTACAGCAATCAGCTTTCCTGGAGGGACAGAGTGTCCAAGTAAACTACAGCTGACACACAAGGAACAATTCCATTTCTTGAAGATTCAATAAGCAATAATCTGAAGGGTAAAGTTCCCCATTGCTGACAGCTGCCAGGTGAGAAAGGGGAATTGTTTTCATTAAAGACAGAGAAAGAACCAACAGGTTTTTATTCACTGGGATCACAGCAAATATACACTGACAAGCTTAACAGTTGGGTTTAGGTGGGGGTTTTGGGGTATTTGAGTATTGGTTAATGTGTTGCTGGGAGGTTATAAAATGACTCTGCTGCTGATAGTAATGAGTTGTCGTGCACAAAAGACCTCATGGCTTTGACTGCAGGCATGTGACTTGGACCTGTCATATTTAATACTTTCTTAAAGTGTAACTCGAGGTATTTCCACATAGGGAATCCCATCCCAAGACTATACAAAGGACTACTTTTATACAACCATCTCCACGACGAAGCATTGCTCCTCTTCCTCCCTCCTTGCAACCCCCAAGCACCCAAAACTGCCAACTGCATTCCTGCAGGGCCAGACCCACCAATAATCTGACATTAAATACCATGATGATGGGAAACTTTGAACTGTATTAGTCTGCTATTAATATTAAGTCTGTGACAAATCTATTAGGTCCCCTACAGATCCCCAAATGGCTTGACTAAGAGTGGATCACAGTGCAACTACCTTGTGCACCAAATTATACTCCTCTATAACATATTTGGTTTGTGTGTTAGATCTGCAACTAGAATGATTACGTTAGAAAATACACTATGTCCTTCCCATTTCATAATGAGTAAATATCATGTTTATAAAGTTATTAAACTCTAAGAAAAAAAGCAGTTATTTCAATAGTTCTCCTGCAAAGGTTGCTTTTGCACCAATTTAAAACATAGACACCATTAACCAACTGACACCAAAATATCACTCTGAAACTCATAGTATAGAATGTTTGAAAACTGGCACTTCACCCTTTTACTCATATATACTGCTGGACACATGGAAGTTATTAAGTACAGTAATAATTCCTGCTTTGCCTCCAGCCTACATTTTTCCTCTGGATCACTCAGGAAACATTTTTAATCCTATAAAATAGAAGCCTAATTCAAAGAGTATCGATTCCAGGTCTCTTTTATATCTTTGTGACTTCAAGCTCACTCTTAGCGGGGTTGGTTGCTTGCATGGCTCAGGTGCACATGCAGGTGCACTGTGTGATCTCATATGTGCAAAATGGTGCTGTTCCCTTTTTATCACCCCAAAAGATGCACTTGGTTGAAATGTTATCCCCTTAAATAAAGATGTAGGTGATGCTTCACAACCACAGAAATACATGAAAGAAGGAAAACTTCAAAGGTAGGAGTCACAAAAGATGCCCTAAATCAGTTGCACTGTATTAGCAGTGAATGAAAGGCAAAATACTGTCTTCTGGATGAATGGAAAACTCAGGTAGCTCTCAATCAAGTATAAATATTAAAATACTCATATATCTCTTCACAGTCCAGGTATAAATTATGGCTACTTGGCCAAGTTCCAGCTTAGTTAATTACAGTCTCACATAAAATAATACCCTACTTTAATTGAAATGTGACATAATAGGGGATTTATATTAATCAGAAAATTTCTGAAAAAATAATTCATTTAAGGAGCAATTTCATTTCAGATTTCTATCAGTGGAAGTTTCCACCAACAATGTAAGCTGTAATCACCACCTTATATTTTTGCAGTGATCTGTCTTAGGGTTTTATATGATTCGCATCACTGTAGTACCTGAGTATCTTCTATGCAAAATCAATAGCAATATCAAAGCCTGGATAATGAAGTTTCCAGAATGACAATAGAGCTGAAATCTCTAACACCTTTATTCTCTTACACTGTCATTTTTGTTTCAGGGTTCTGCTTTGTGTGTGGGTTTTGATGTTGGTTTTGTTGTGTTTTTTTTACAACCACACAAACAGTTGTAAAAGAACCTGCAGCATCTGACAGCAGAGCTGATGCCTGGAAGGAGCTGGGATTTTGTGTCACAGAGATTTCTAAAGTGAATCAAATCTTTAAACAGCAACCAAATCATTGCTGAAGCCACCGAGCCCGAGAACAGAGGGTGAGGGTGAAAGAGTTTAATGGACTGAGCAGACAAAATACTGGGAATTAGTTCACCGTAGCTCCACTAACTCCAACAGTGTTACCAGCTCCACTGATATTACATGTCCCTACGCATTTAAACACCTCAAACCAGTGTCACTGTTATCAGTGGCCAGTGATGCTCTTTGGGCTTGAAGCAACAGAGATGATGCCAGCATCACTGCAGGGATGGAGCCTCCCTGGAACAGCTGAGCTCCTGACATCCATTCTGCTGCTGTGGTGTAGAATACATCTAACACACAACACTGGGGCTCTAAGCAAAAATTCTGATGTGTGTAAGGTTGTTATAACTTAATACACCTGGTTAAGAGCCTCCCAGGGCTCTTTGGAAGTTTGGTTTCCCAATGGGCACTGCACATGGCATTAGAATCACTATAGAATCCCAGACTGGTTGGTGTTGGAAGGGACCTTAAAGCTCATCCAGTTACAATCCCTGCCACAGGCAGGGACACCTTCCACTGGAGTAGCTTGCTCCAAGCCCCTGTGTCCAACTTGGCCTTGAATTCAGCCTGAACTATGCATGAGTCACAAGGTGGGTAATAAAACCACAGGATTTGTGTGCCTCACACAAATAAATGCAACCCAGAAGTGGCTGCCCCAAACAATAATGTAAGCGCTCTGGGAAGTTTACAGCTGAAATGAAGGTACCGTGACAGCAGGTACCAGCACAGAGCATGTGCAGAGGGGGATGTCTCCCACCCAAGACACACTGCCTCCCCTTTTATTTAATGCTGGAAAAATAAATCCATAGCTGGGATAATTTCTTCAGTGAGGTTCGATGCTGCTTTGACTACGCTGACTGCTACCTCCAGCAATAATGCCTTAAATCTCCCTGGGCAGGGTTTGATGGCACAGTAATAAAAATGTTTCTGCCCTGCTTATACCTCAGCTTCTCCTCCTGCAACAGCAGTGATGAACACCACATTTGATTTGTTCTAGTAGGGAAACACCCTTGCCTGTCATCCCTGTTTGCTCTCCATTTTGCTCCTTTACTGGTGGAAAGGCAAATGCAAAGTTTTCCAGGTATGTCTGGCATTTTCCAGAGGTTTTGCACATCAGTTACCAGCACTGGTTTACAAGGGACCTCTGCAATACGATTTTTGCCCACCTAAAGGCATTCAGACCACTGCTCGCCAGTGAAGAGCCTTGAGCATCGTTTCTCCATCTTGATTACACAGCTCAAATGCCCACCTCATTTACATCAGGCCAGACAAGGGGATTTGGGCCCATAGAACCCCAATTTAATTTCATTTAGCCTGCAGTCACAAGACTTCTTTTTCTGTTGAATTATTATTGGATGGCATTAAGACATATGGCCTGCCAAGGATGTTTAAACGACTTTTTGGTCCCCATCATCACCAGCAGAAATCTAACAAGATCCATCCAATCTATCTAAATAGAGATGGGAGAGAGTTGGGAGGAGACGGTAGCATTTAATGAAGCAGTAAAGAACTGAGGCTTTCAAAAGAGATGATAGACCCTAACTAAGTAAATATAAGATGGCAACAATGGCATGATTGTCTTATTATATTTTCACGGCATGCCTGCTCCAAACAGTTGCATGTGTTTATTCTCTCTGGTTTCTAGGCAGACACAGCAATCCCTATGTGACCCAGTCCTCTGACTGAAGCAACAGCAACAATTCATTAAAAACATTAACAACCTGCAAACAAAGCTGCACAGACCCACAGGCCACTTGTTATCTGCCATCAGAGCAGAATGGTTCATCTAGGATGGGTGATGGAGATCTGGCAACAGAAATCCCACCTCAGCCTCAGGACATGTAGTGTCTGCAGTACACCCTGCAGGTTTTCACCACCCCATCAGCACAGTGTCCAAGCAGAATCACTAAGTAATTAGAATCAAAGAATAGTCAGGATTGGAAAGGACCTTAAGATCATCCAGTTCCAACCCTCCTGCCATGGGTGGGGACACCTCACACTAAACCGTAGCACCCAAGGCTCTGTCCAACCTGGCCTTGAACACTGCCAGGGATGGAGGATTCACAGCTTCCTTGGTCAATCTGTTCCAGTATATATACCTCATGTAAAGATTAAGTGCCACAAAAACTAGATGGGAAAGCCACTATGGATTTTGAAGGGATAATGGGCATAGGGAAACAAAAGACAGAGAAAATACTAATTCCTGAAAGGCTACCATTGCTGGAAGTCCCAGAAGTAACGTAATTAAGAAGGCACAGGGAAAACATCCCTTTGTTTCACTGTTAAACAGTGCTTTAGATACTTCATGCACCCACTGTGGGATTCTTTACCAGAACATGGGCAGACACCCAACTTTTAGAAAAGGTGTGTGTGGAAACAGATGCCTAAAACCCGGAAACCACAGAGAGGTGTTTTTATCTGAAACCACTCAAAATGGCTGGGGTTAGGGGGGAGGAAACGGTCTGACTTCAAGCTGCCAGAATACCCCACTAAACATAATGATGGAAGAAAGAAATGAGAGCTGTGTTATGATCATTTCAACTGGCTCTGGCAGCCAGACTAAATCTACCTGAGAGCTTCAGGAACCCACAGTTCCATTTTTGAAGTCTTCTCCTTCTTTTCTGCATGAGATGATGCAGAAACTGTGACTGTGTTGTGACACAGCATAAGCGACGAACAAATGCAAGTGACTCAAAACTTGCTGTCGACTTCTAAGAACACAGGATAGCATCTGTGATGGCAATGTATGGTTTATCTTAACACAATTCTTTTCCCCAAGTCCAAGTATTCTGTATTCCATACGGACTTCTCAGGGCACAGTTCTTGCCCCCAGGATCCTAAGATGTGAAAGATCTTGCCATGTTAGGACAGACACCCATTTAACATAACTCTCTTTTGATATTTCTACTCTTATTTTTGAGGAGAAGAAAATATGGAAAACAGCGCTGGAAAAAGAAAATAGTTTGAATTGTATTTCTATGCAGATGAAGTAAAGATAAACTCTATGTCCTCTCTCAATATATTCCTGCTTACCCGTAGATGTAATAAAAAGCAGTCTACTGAAAGCTTTTCATCCCTTCAAGAAAAGAATAGTCTAAAAGAAAAATGAGTGCTGTACACAATTCTAAGCAGTCAATTTGTTAAGCAACCATGCAAGTTACTTCTGCTTGGAGCAACAGAGCACTACCAACAAGAGCTGCAAACTGCCACGTGAGCTGCATCCGGATTCATTATTTCATATTACAATGTCTGGAAGTAAGGAGAGCAAAAGAATGAAATGGAGTACTATCTGGTTTCAGCCAGCAAGGAAGCTGTTAGGGCTATCAGTTTCTGCAAGTGAACAGACAGCTTAAAGGCAGATCAATCAAGCTGTTTCCTACCTTGCCATACGCTGATGTAGCCTCTTTGCATCCAAATGCTCAATGATGAGCAAAGCAAAGACGAATGGTTTGAAACACAGTTGTGGTGAGAACTGTTCAGACTTGGCTGTGTGAATTGCTCAAACCTTAAGGTTTGAAAAGCTTTCATGAAATAAGAACAGATGAGCAGTTAGTACACCATGATTAACTAGCATGTCCTACCAGGGAAAGCGAAACATGGTTCACAGCAAAGCCATCCTGCTGTAAATGTTATTACAAATTAATACAGTAAGGAGGTAACTTACTGAACAACAAACATCAAAGCATTATGCTTATGCTTACAAAGGACCATCTAACCAACACTGAAACCAAACCAGCTTTGTTTTATCCAGCACCAGCCCAAGGTGTGTTGACTGTGGTACCTAAGATGACCTGAACTCTCAAGGATGCTCTCTACCTGCAGGAGGTTAGCAGGACCTTCTCTTCAGTGTGCTCCCCTGTGTTTCTCCAAGCAGTGAGCTTATTCTCCAGCATTTCAATCAGCTGGGAGAAGAAGACAAGTTTTGCTTCATTTTCAGTTGTTTTGTAGTGAGTTTTGGCATATTTAAAATTCTATAAAATGGGACTGAAACTAGTAGATAGACCCAACAATTTTGGGGGAAGTGGAAAGGGGAGATGAAGCAAATACAGCCCTGCCAAATGCATGAAAATGATTAATACTGGAATATGGCCATCAAATCCCAGACTGAACCCTTCCAGACAGCTCCGCAAGTTTGAGATGTGTGCTTTTCCTTCCCTCTGCAGGAGAGCTTGCTCAGAAAAACTCTTTTCATATGTTCCTATTTGCTGTTTCTAGCCAGGTAATGGGATGGAAGAAGACCTATTGTTTGCATTGCTCTGACCCTGAAAAGGGGTGAAAGACATGAAGTGTATAGAAAGGTGCACTCTTGCTCCACTGTCCTGTGAGACAAGGAAGCATGGGGGATGCCTGAATCGCACTTAATACAGACATTGATTACCTGCAATTTTAGGTGAGCGTTAAACTCACTTGCAACACAAACCTTGCCTAAGTAGCTATGGCAGAGAGGTCATCGGTCCCTTTGCTGCATGTAATAAAAGGGAAATCTGAAAAAGTGTTCACAAAAAGATAAGACCAACACATTTCTTGTGTTCGATAATAAAAGATTCCCAGGCATAATTTGCAGGCAATTTTAGAAATCACAGCTTAATAATAGAAAGGAGCTGCCAGAAAGTTACCCATGTAGGTCTTGCTATTTCCAGCCATTCCTCAAACTCATTTTGATGTGTTTGCTCTACAAACTCAAACCCTAACCAATTTCTTTAGATGATGGGTAAAACCCAAGGAAATTTCCTATCATTTTGATTTAGCAAAACCCCTGTGATCTGATGAGATTGTGGTGTTGACACTGTAACATTGTGCAAGCATACAAAATCATGAGTACTTTTCCTATACATGGATGATTCTCTCCTTTGCCTTGCAGAGGACACAGACTCTGCCAGGAAACAGCACTCCACAGCTACAGCTCATGTAAGTTAATACCCTGATAAGAAAGACCCTGTTCTTTGGCAGGGGCATTTCTAACACCAGTCACCAGCCAGCATTGGACACATTACCAGAGTGATGGACACTTATAATAAAATCCCATCATGTGAAATTTGGGTGTAATTCTTGATTTACTGCATTTACTGAAGCACTATCATGGCAGGGAGATGTTGTCCATCCACCAGAATACAGATACCTCCCACCAGCATCCCCTTCTAGAAACCAGCAGAGCTCAATACAACTAGTTCACTGTTATTTCCACATCTCCACCTGCTTTAAAGCATAAGGAACTGATGCTGATGTGGACATGCCTGATGAATTTGTAGCACAGGAATAAGTGAAGTTGCAGCTTTTCATGTCTAGTACCAATGTATGTGTGTGTGCTCTGGAGAGGACAGGAACACTGGAGAATATCCATAGCTGGAGGAGGAGAAGGACATAAGAAATCCTGCAAGAGAAATCATTAATAAGGGTTTAAATGGTGGAGAAATAATTTCTTACTCTGGCTAGAAAGTGATCTGAATTACCCTTGAACTTTCCACATGTTCAGTGTCTGAACTGAAGAGATGCTGCAGCCCTGACAGCTGAGAGCCATCCACTATTGACACAGAATCATTTCTAAGCATCAGAAGAAGTCTTTGAAACATCCCTTAGACACTGACAGTCAAATTTGTCAAGAGTTATGCAAGGAGGAGCCTTAGAAATGCCTTAATTTGCCAAAATGGGAATTGCTCATTTTCCTCTTGCGCCTTCATTTGTAAACCTTACCCTTGATTTCTACCAGAGTAGAAAGAGGCAGGTATGGACTAAACCTGAGCTAATTGAGAACAGAAAGCCAGCCAAATGAAGTGGTGAGGGAGGCTGGGGCTGCCTGTGCAGGCAGGCGCCTTCCGTCAAGCTGCAAACCAGCGGCAGAGATGCATATGCAATACAACAGCACACCAGCTCCTTCTTGTTCTACTTTATTAGCCTGCTGAAGGCAGGGAGGGATAAACCACCCCCAAGCCAGCAGTTTCTGTTACTCCTCATGCTGTTTTCCCTCCAGGGTTGTTACTGCTTTCCTTATTTATCTACCCATAAGGCAGGCTGCCCCAATGAGAGATGCCCTGGTGATTTATGGGCCGAAGTGGATGGGAAGGAGGTTTCTCAGCACCTGAGATTGCAAATATTTATAGATAGGTGTGTTGTGACACGAGGAATTCCATTTAAAGTAAATGAGCTTCTTAAAAATGATTAAAGTTACAGGCACGTGCAAGGGGAATTGGAAAGCCAGAGGTCAGCTTAAACCTGCAACAGGCAAAGACCATCAGAGTATGCAGCATTTGCATCTCATGTACAAACCTGATACAACAGACAGTAGATTCACAAGCAAAAACACAATGCAAAGCCAGTCCCTGCTGGGTGTGCTGGAGATGGAGCACTGGGCACATCAGCTGCGGGCAGCCCCACATAATCTGGGTCTTACCCAGGCTCCTGACAGCAAAACCATCCAGACAGCTAATTAAATAACACTCCAGCACAGCAAAGTCATCTTGCTTAGTCTGACTGGTTATGGAGTAATTCTTCACAAGATAACTATAAGAGAAACCACTTGGGCTATCTCAATGCAGTTATTACAACACCTCTAACACTTGGCCACTTGCAGAGCCCAGCATCAGTCATCTCCATTGCTTCAGAACAAATCTGTTATTTCAAGTAACTTAAAATGGTTTTCATCCCACAGCCTTGGGAGCTGGAATTCGACATTAGCTGCGTCTTTCACTCCAGCTCCTGTGGGGCATTGTCCACAAAAACTAATAACAACAACGGCAGCAATAATAACTATGAGAAAGCAAACACCCCCGCAAGTATTATAACAGCTTCATCAGATATTTCAACCTCTTCTATGAGCACCTTGTATCTAATCCTCCAAGTAAATTACCCAGCGCACTGACAACAGGCATGTAATGAAATTGCATTGCCACTGGCCCTGTTGATTTCTTCAAAGTTCCTTTTATCATAGGAAATTAGTGGATCAATTAACGCTGGTTGGAGCACTTTCTGTTTGTGGGCAGAAGAGCGCTTACGAAGCCTGATGCAAGATCTGCAACTTGGAGATACCACATGGGAGGATTAAGATGATGGCTCAGCACGATGCGATACCAAGATCCCTGGCTTTCCTTCCCCCTTCCCTCTTTCTCCTTAAAGGCAATTGTGCCTGAAAAGTCCTCCTATGCCTAATGTTTAACAAAAGGAAAGCTGATCAATGATAGCTCCGAGCTGCTGCTCTTCTCCCAGGAGCCAGGAGAATGAAGCTAACCTGCCACTCCTTCACTGTTGTTGCTTTTAAAGCTCTTGGACACATGATGCCTATTGCAGGCAAAAATCTTTTATTCCCCAACGTCCTCTGTTAAAGAGCTCTTACAGTAAAGGGATCCAACAGTTCATTATTTCTATCTGCTCAACACACTTTTGACATAATTGCCTTTGTGCATCACTGCGGGGCTTGAAAAGTGGAATCTGAAAAGCAGCTTTTTGCCATCAGTTTATTTATCTACTGAAGCCCTGTTTACACACCAGAATACCACCCGTAGCATTTGCAGTTCTTACAATTTGTTTAATGCGTTACGTTCAAGAGGCCACATAGGCTAATGCATCAAAGGAGTAAGTGGGTTACTCTCACTCTATTTAAGAAAGGAGGAAAACTCTTTTCTGAGCCAAATCTCTTCCATCAATGCACTTGCTTTCATCAAATTCAAGTCAGCGAGGGCGCAGGGTAAGGGAACTGTGGAAGGAGAGAGCAGAAGGGGACACCAACAGCGCTCGCTTGGATGGCAGTCACCAAGTTTGTTCTTTTATGTCCTAAACATCCCTTCTCCTTCACAGGAGCCTGATGATAACATCAGAGGACGTGCTGCGCTTTGGAGGAGCCCATGCATTACAGCCAGCCTCTCCAGCATACACAAGTCTGTATCTCTGCTGTGTCAGTGTGTTTCTCCACTGCCACAAAACTCCTGTCTGGCAAAGAAATGCATTTCCATTCCCTTTGAAAGCTATCTGACTTGGTGGGTGTCCATGTAACACTGCAAGATGAATGCATGCTATGGCCATTACAAACTGCTTTCATCTTCCATTCAGCAATAGACATTGGATGTCAATGTATTAATTACCATCCACTGTGCCTGTTCATCACATTACATTGAAGTATTCAGTAAACACCCATTAACATATTGGAGTCTTTCCACAAATGTATCTTGCCTGACTTGGAGTGAATGGGTTCATAAAAATACATCTTAAAACAAAATAGGGAGGATAATAGCAATTCTGTAGCAAATTTTGTCTCATATACATCTCATATTTTAGCAGATGATGGGTTAGTAAATTGTATTAAAAGCCAACCAGCTCCATTAGCTCTGCCAGAAGATGCATTACACCTCACGGCAGACTCCAAACCAGTCTATTTAGGAGAGACACATATATTTTTCATGGTTTATTTTACACTGAATAAGTACTAATGATGAAAAACCCCAATAATAATTAGTGTTAAAATAAGTCTTGATGTGCTTCCTAAACTAGTCAGAACACGTGTCCACTTTATGCCTTCTTAAGCCTGCAAATTACCATATGGGCTTGTTTCAGGGGCTGGAGATGATTTCAGTGGCTACCACCATGTTAAATGAATTAAAGACAGACAGTGCAGACTTTCACGGTGTTTACTGCAGAAGAATCTGGCCCACAGCTCTTAGTTGCTAATGCAGGCCCCTGAAAAGACTGAAGATAACAGCCTCTGCTATCAGTAATGACCAAATGCAACCAGATCTTATAATCACTTCTGAAACAACTCTGCCTCTGGGTCCTACAGGAATATAAACCCTATCTAGTGATGCTTGCAGATAAGCTACAGATGTAAGGACTGCCGTGCTCTTTTGGGTTTCTTTTAGGGCTGAAAAGGAAGTTTTGGTTCCACCTGGTTTGGTCTGTTCATGATCTGCATTGCCCTGCTGCAGGAAGCAGGACAGGAAGGGCCGTGCCTCTCACCCCAGCCAAGGTGTCCTCAAGGGGCAACCACAGCCTTTTGCTGCAGGACCAGCACAGTAAGGAAAATGACATTAGCATTCCTAACAACAAAATGAGATTCCTGTCCTGCCAATCAGGATCTGCTGGATGGCTCATTTTTAACTTCACTGCCAATGAGATTTCATCTCAGTCTCCTCATTTCAGCTCCCCCTTGTCCTGTCCCTACAGGCCCTTGTCCAAAGCCCTCTCCAGGTTTCCTGCAGCCCCTTTAGGCACTGGAGCTGCTCTAAGGTCTCCCCTTAAGGAGCCTTCTCTTCTCCAGGCTGAACCAGCCCAGCTCTCCCAGCCTTTGTGTCTCACTTTTCACCCTGCTCTTTTGGTGCCTTGCTTTGAAATTGTTGTCGTTCTCATTCCCTTTCTGTCCCCTTTCTAGCAGTTTTTAGGGCTGGGATGCACAGTGCTGCAAACTGATGCCAGGTTTCAGTTGGTCACAGAGCAGGGCACTGCTCCAGGTGTTTCAGTGACCAGGAACGTACCTGTGACCTCTTTTAACGCATTATTCAGGTTCCCATGATGAACAGAATGACAAATAATGCCTGCACTCAGCATATTTCTTTTTCTCTTTTGCTTAAATCATGGTCACAAATTTCTTTTCTAAGCAGCAAGTTTCTAATAATACTACTGGGGTGTCAGTGCCCTGGCTGGGGTGAAAGATCCAGGATCGAAGTGTGGCTAAAAACATAAGTTCCATGGGACCTGTACTTACTGGTCTGTAGAAAGAGTAATTCTGCAACTGTGTTTCATATACTGCAGAGGGGAAATGTGATGGCAGAAGTGGTGCTCTAGACTCATGGCAGGCCTGAGCTCCCACTTATTTATTTCTATTGACAGCTCTTGATTTTCTTTCTGAACTTTTGATCATCAGCAAACTTGAGAATGAGCTTTTTATGATGGTGCTAACAGCTGACATTGGCAACAGCTGAGTTTCTCTTCAAACCCTGATGCCACTGAAGCATCTCTGAAGCTTTTTACTTTTCTCTATAGGTTACCACTGGTTTTTATTCTTTTTGGAAGTATTAAAGCAGAACCAACCTTTGAGTTCAGCTTATGTCATTTTCTACCACTGTATTTCTCTGTTTCTATCTGGGCATCCTGGATTTGTCAAGGAGATTTTCTTCTGTGAAGAACACGAAATAAAAGCATCTCAGCTGTGGCTCTACATAAAACGTATCATTGCACTGGAGACAGGTACTGTACTTGGTCATTTTCTGATGGCTGCTCTGGCATTTTGATTAAAAAATTAGCACTGCAGCTCTGTAATGCTATACAATATCAATAAAGTACGTGCTAAGTGAACTAAGAACTGGCTGGTGGACAGATATCAAAGCACTTCTCAGAGGGGACCACTCAAATGGGGTTAGTCATCCAAAGCCCAAAGCTGTTCAACATCTCCATTGAAACCTGGAAGGAACACAGAAATCCCAGCTGACACTAGAGAGGGATGGAGTGGAAGGAAGGACTGTGCTGAGTGCCCTGCATTTGCTTCACAAACCCCTTCACAAGGCAGTCTTTGACTGAAAAAAGAGTCTTTTGACTGAAAAATGAAAGGAAATGGCAACACAAAGTTTGGGTCTGACTTTCAGAACTGGCCTCTGGTTTTGCACTAGTGGAACAAAGCCATAGGAAAGTCCACAATGCTTCACCCCCAGCTCACTGAAAATGCAAATTACACTTCAGATCCCTGCCTATGTGATCTGAAGATGTGAAAGGGTTTGGAACTGGATGATCTTTAAGGTCTCCTCCAACCCAACCCGTTCTATGATTCTATGTATATAGGGCTGCCAGCCAATTTATGATCTCACCAATACTTGTATTTGCTCTTTACTGACGTAATTTGGTACTGACGTAACCAAAACTACTATTATTTGTGTATATGAAATTGCCTGAGTGAACATTGCTGGTATGGATCCCATAAGTTTTGGAGAAATGGTATTTGCCTGGTTTATGCACCAGTGAGTCACTCTTAAGTATTTATAAATATTTAAATATCCTACCTCTGCAAGGAGACATGGAGACATTTGCTAGGGTCTGTACTACATCACCTCCAAAGCACTACTCCACACTGCAAACTCTCACATTTAAACCCAAGCTTGCCAACTCAAGGCACCCTGAAAAGCATTTTAAACCCACCACGATATTGAATTCCAGTGAGCTTTCTTTGCAATTTGTAGACAATAGATTTCCAATAACAACTTGTAATTAGTTCATTTGCTCTTTTTCAGTCATTACACATTAAGCCCATTGACATTTTGCGGATGGCATCTTCGGAAATGAGAGAGATATGAAAAAGACACTAGAGTTTGGCAATTCACACCCGAGCGTGCTGGTTCTGGTGTGCACCTAATACATCAAGACAGAAACAGCACCAGTGTCAGGTGCTCTCCCTGCCTTTACATGAAATAAAGTTGGACACTATTTTTTTAGCAAAAAAGCACAAAATCAAAATTTTAACCATGCCTACATTTGCCATTAATTCTGCCAAAACTTTAGTGTAGGAAATTCTTAATTCAAATCATAGTATCAAAATACACTAAGCAGAGTACAAAACTGAGCAGGCAAACCCCAGTTAAGTGAATTAATGTCTGGTCTCAATGTGGAAACATTCTCCTTTTTTGGCCTAAGGCAAAACCATGTCCTTCTTTCCGCTGGTAAGCACACAGCCACATGCAACATACTTCTTTCTCAATCAGAGTATTCTTAGTTTCTCCCCTGGAACCATATTTTAGCTTCCAAAGCATTTTTGCTCAGATTGAATTTGCCTTTCTTGCTACAAATTAATTCTGGGGTCCTTTCCTCTGAGAAAATATCTTTTGCTACATCCAAAATGCAGCAAAACAATTGAGGATACAAACCAAAACCCGGCTCTGACAGCTGTTTTGGGGAACTATGAACAACAGAGGGCTCTACTGGAGCCCAGTGATATTATCTGAGGCTTCAAACTCAGAAGTGAAGAGTTTCACAATGAGAAGAACTTTAAAAGAGAGAGAAAAAGAAATCGCCCCTTTTGCAGAATGTGTTTCTTTGAGAGCAAGGGAGGGAAGAAAAAGAAAAAAGAAATAAAGGAAAATCAAAGCAATGAAGTTTTCTACATTAAAAAATTACCTGCCTGCTAAAATGAACCTGTATCCTCAGCCGAGGCATCCTACCAGTCAGAAATTACATATCCATGTATTACAGGATGATTCCCAGTCCTCTAGCCAGGCATTTTACACTCTATTTACGCATGAGGTAAGGAGTCAGGTGTTTCTGCAGATGATCTAAACAGTAAAAAATATATTAATAGCTGGCCAGAGGCACTTCCAACATCTAATGTGTGCCTGGGGCTCAGTCTTGTGCTATCGCATGGGCACCAGCCCTGCACACAGAGCCCAGGGGCACTGGAAACTGCACCTCCACTTTGCTACAACGCACCACTGCTGGCTCGGTCCAAAGAAAGCCTAAAAACCCAGTGTAAGGATCACAGCCTAGCTGTGGAAATGTTGGTTACTAAATGCTTTTGTAGTGGCTTGGATGCTTGTTGGTTTTCCCCATCATCCCTGCTGCAGAAATCAAGCTAAAGAGATTTATAGTATTTTTTAGCTTAATTTTTAAACTTTTAGGTTGGTTTTTTTTTTTCGGCCATAAGATTGCACTATTAAATTAACAATTCCAGTAAATTATTTTATCCTTAACTTTATCCTTAATTTTATCCTTAACTTTATCCTGAGTAACACAGCTGCACGCCACTCCTCCAGGCAAGCAGGAATGGGCTGCTTTGGCCAACTGAAGGAAACCTCATTTCTTTCCCCAAGTAGTTCACATCACCTCTAACACTGCCTCAAACCGAAAGCAGAGGCTGGTGCTCCCCGTTTTTGAAGTTTAGCTATCACACATCTCACCGAAGCAAATCAATGTTGGTAAGCTGATGAATTATTTCCAAGTTTGTACCAGCATCTGCAGCAACATGAAAGAAAAATCACATAGCAGGGAGATTACAGCTGAAGAAGCAGAGCATGGTACACAAATTGCCAATATTTTAGGATCCTGTAGATAAGTGTTGCTGCAATATTGCTTAAGAGAACACCTCAAGCAAAAAATTCTATCTCACAATATAGTCATCCAATATAATTAACTGGGCTTGACCAATCTAGCTGGAAGGTAGCAGTAACAAATACCCAACCTTATGTGCCATCAAGGAGAACAGGTTTGAAAAGGTGTGAGTAAATGCTTCATCTGATCATGGAATTTACAGATGCAATTTCTGCTGGAACAGTTGGCTAGCTAGATGCACATGGAGAATATATATTATGGACATATTTTACCCAATACAGATATTAATTTTCATTATCACCTTAAGCTGTGATGTCTATCAAGAATAGATATACTGCTGAAAGCTTCCTTCCTTACCCAACAGCTCCCTCTCCCACTTGACCCAATAGCTCCTCATTTTAGGTTTCATTCCCTCTTCCTCAAGGTGGAACTCAGCTTTTCCCCAGCAAGCATCAATCTCCATGCTTTTAGAACAGTTACAAAGCTCTGCCCTAAAGTAGTTTCCAGCAAATCAGAAATATGCACACCTCAAACATAAATCAGTTTTATACTCCACACTTCTAAAGAGCCTTCGGGGGATTCCTGGAGGGGTCAGCAATGGATGGCTCACTTCTCTGTATTGCCTGGTGGGGAATACAGCCACCAGAGATTTCAGGATGAATGCCATAAATCTGGAGCCAGTCCAACACCATTCACTGCTGAAATATGTTCCTTCCAAACTATATTTGTGTTCTTTAAATAATAACATATCCATAGATGATGACATGCCTCTCATCTTAGAGAAACAGCAATTTTCTGCATACATGCAACATATGTGCCTACATGCTTGGGAAATAACAACTGGACTGAAAAATAACAATTCAGCATTTTCCTTTAAAACTACCTTTGTGGTTTGGGTTTTTTTTTTTTTGGTCCAAGTAGGACATCAAGGATCTCAGAACGTTGCTGCAGAGCTACGAGAATCCATGTGATAGAGCAGCCTTGATGGGCCATGCTGGGAAGCACAGGGCATGCAAAGCAATCTCAGAAAGCCACGATGGTGTTGAGATGGGGAGATTATCTTGGGGTATAATTTCAACCTGACCTAGTGAAATAGAATCATGGAATAATTTGGGCTAGAAGAGACCTTAAAGCTCATCCAGTTCCAGCCCCCTGCCACAGGCAGGCACACCTTCCACTAGAGCAGGTTGCTGAAAACCATAATGAAATGCAAAGTGAAGCTATGAGCCAGGGATGTTGGTTAGGAAAATACTCTAATTGTCAATGAGCTAGAATTCAAGGGGATTTTATTGCAGGGTTAATAACTTATTAGCTAAACAATGTTGACAAGTTAAAGCCATTTTGATGGAATGCATGTTTCCCCACCCTTTGATATATTTGTATTACAAATTGACCTGTCCACATTGCTGATAATATAGATCTAGAAGAATACAGTGATTTTTTGTTTCCCTTCAGCTAGGCTGTCACATCTGCCAACCTGCTACTTTCTCATTATGGAAGACAACAGGAATGCCAAAAGTGACATGTCTCATTCTAACAACCTCCAGTCAGATACAGCTCCAGGAGTCATATCCAAAAATCACTCATCTGAGCATATTTAAAGTATGACTCAGCTGGGTATGTGCTTGCCAATTCACTAGACTATCTTCATGCTGATTAATTAGGCGCATGCTCTGCTTTAGCTCTTAGAACAACTAAGCCCTTCATTTATTACTCACTTATTGAATCTTTGTGACAATATAAAGACAACAGACAAATACATCTGCTAGCACTCTATTTTTAGATGGTGAAAATCTTGAGATCCCCATTAAACAATTAAAATTGTTTAATTATGGCCCTGAGCCTGCTTATCTAATAACATTTATTAATGAGAAATTAAAGACACCTATAAGTTGTTTTTGCCAGAGCTGCCAGGAAACCATTTAATCCATCTCATGCATTACTGATGTATGATTAAGGCAATTCAAACAGTGATACTTAGGTCTGTGCTAATAGATATTTCTAGGCATCATATGCACAAGCAGCTCCTAGAAATTGCATTCTGGGTGTTCAGAAACAGAAGAACTTTCAGAAAATCAGAAGAAAGATGACAAAGTTAGTAGGTGGGCTGCTATTTCTGTCCATAATCCAAAGCTGTGCATTCAGATGTGTATGAAAAATGTTAGCATGACTAGAAATGGGCATTAAAAATCACGCCTGTACTGCTTGTAACGGTGAAACCAAGTTTCAGGAAAGGTAAGAGGTTGGGTTTATCTCATCCATGCACTTTTCATTCATTTATAGCTGATCAACAGGAATAGGGATCAAAATGCCCTTTGAATTCCGTGGGTCTTGGAGAGAGACGACAGGTCAAGAGAAAGCAAGAGACAGATGGGAGTGAGAAAAAGACCCCTCTGTGGCTCTGTTAAGTTACAGAGAGGCCAGGAGACTCTTTAAAACAAAATACAACATCTAAAGCAGCACAAAATGACAAATTGGAAGCTCTTCACATTACCAAGGTCATCCGCAAACCTCTCCAACACTGTGGCACTGTACCAGAACACAGTGCACCCAAACAGATGTGACGGAGGCTTTGAGAGAATAAATCAGATTGAGACTTTCTGATGTCACTGAATGCTGGTCATTATGTTCCTCAGCTTGCTAAGCAGCCAGCCCGGCAGCCTGCTGCCAGCATGCAGAAATGAGCAGCTTGGGTAGATTTTAAGCAACAAAAAACATCACCTGAATAGGCCAAAAATGGGAAAGATGCACAGAATGCTGTACCCTTAAACTGCTCCTACAAGGCTAACTCTGGCTTATAGCAAAGCACAAACTTTATATAAACACTCAAAGTATGTGCTTAAGACAAGTTTGAAGTATTTTTGAAGGGTTTTTTTCCTACATCATGTAATAAAATAAAGGAAAAAGATAAAATTACACCCAAATGAAGTTCCTCAAAAGTTCAGAAGTTCCAAGCAAGGAACTTTGTTTTTAAATTGAAAGCTGATAAGCCATTAACATAAAAGCAAAGATTCTGAGGAAATTTATAACAGTCAGTCTGATTTTCAGCTTCAGATGTAGAACAAGTCTCTTCATACTCAAAATCCTCTTGATGGACACTCATTGTTATGCCTTGGGTTTTGTTACAGTATTTTTGCAGTTTATCGATTACTATCTCTGTTCACCTGTTCACTGGCTAATATTTTGTACTTGTCTTATTTTCATTGCCTACTTAAAATTCACTGAACCAAAACCTCATACAAATGACTCCTGGAATGCAGCTTCAAGTTGCTGTGACTTTGAGAACCCATTGATCCAAATATGCTCCAAATAACTGCGTGTCAAGCCTTTATGGCAGGGTTAATTCACTTTATGGCCTTCTTAATGCATGAGGTTTTATGTTTTACTGTATATCTGCTGGTTTGAGTGTGCTGTGTTGAATTAAATGCATATGTGGTTCAAACAGGTCCAAGGTGATAACTGAGGCTAATTTTAAAGCACTTTAAACAGCCTTCCAGTACCTAAACAGGCCAACAAGACATCTGGAGAGGGGCTTTTGACAAGGGCAGGTAGGGACAGGCCAAGGGGAATGGCTTTAACCTGCCAGAGGGGAGACTGAGATGAGCTCTTAGGCAGAAGCTCTTCCCTGGGAGGGTGCTGAGGTGCTGGCACAGGGTGCCCAGAGAAGCTGTGGCTGCCCCATCCCTGGCAGTGTTCAAGGCCAGGTTGGACACAGGGCTTGGAGCAAGCTGCTCCAGTGGAAGGTGTCCCTGCCATGGCAGGGGTTAGAGCTGGAGGAGCTTTAAGGTGCCTTCCAACACAAACCAGGCTGGGATTCTGTGAATATTATCCAGATTTGTGGGCTTTTAATGAAAACACAGAAGTCAACAAAACAGAATGCACACTCATTAGAAAAGAGGTTATTTAGCAAAAATAGAGGTTCACCATTAGCATCACAGCTTGCCAAACAGCAACAATGATTTATGCACCTGTGCGGGGCACATGGCAATAGTCATACACACCAAGCTTTTCCCACCAAGCAGCTATTGGAGCAGGGTGCTCTGGTTTAGAAAACAAAATCAAGAGCTTTTTAAATTACTTTGTCTATAAAATCCCACATACGAAAGTTTGAGAGTCCAGTTTAAGCAGCAATCAACTTGTCATTGGCCTGTACTCAACACTTCCAACAGTTGAACCCTGGTTTTCTTTAGAGAGTATTAACCACATACAAGTACTCTGTAGCTCTGATCACTGAAAAAATTAACCCACATTTTCTGCCTTTCTTTTTTAGTGTCCCAAAGGGACAGGCATCAATAAAATTTCCTATCATCCAGCAGAAGGAGACAACATGGGCCTTTTCCAAGGAAGGACTTCAATGAATGCTTAACTTACAGCATGAACATAAAGTAATGAGGATAAATGGGATGACACAAGCACTTATTTTTCCACACTTAGTAGTTTGGTGACCTAGGGATCCTTGCAAATGGTGCCAAGATACGTATCAAGATTGCACATAATACAGTAACATGGAAACAAAATGCAGAAAACATCATTCCCAGGCAGAACATTCAGTAAAACACCTAACAAACACATTACCAGAAGACATTCAGAGAGGTTATCACCATACACTCTCAGGGTTACTCAGAAGCCATATACTCAGGTCTACAGACCTGGCCAGCTCACCAACATCTCTCCATTGCCATCAACAAGAAGCACAACAAAATACACAAGAAAACAATAAGCCTTTTTTAAGCAAACTCCTAGCTCATGCTTATCCTTTGGAGCACACTAACCTTTAGAAACAAGCCTTACATAGTGTTTCCATTGAATGAAACACAAAGAGGAATTATAATTGCTGACTGTATCTAGAAAAGCAATGTTGCCATCACAGATATTCCTGTTTTTAACACCCAGGAGAGACAAAAGCCTCAGGACTCACGGAAGGCTGTGTAGAGCTCCTGCAGAGTTAAGTGGCCATCACTGTTGTAATCATCAAACCGGAGAAGGTCTTCTAGTGTACAATCCAATAAATCATCTTCCAGGTCCTCCTCCTTCATTACCTGTAGCAAAGAGAACAGGAAATCTTACATAAAGTGAAAAGCTACAGACCCCCATCCTGGCTCATCCAACAGGTTTTCCATTACATAACCTCTGGGGAGAGATATATGTATCATATACATCACTATGTATTTGCTTTGTGAAAACAAGGAAAGTCTGGTTTTCTTCTCTGTAGGTAAGGATAAAATGTGTTCCTTGCTTTTAGGACTACAAGAATGCATGGTATTTTCAACACTAAAAGTGTTTTTCCAGCTCCTGACAGTTTGTTTCTTATGTATTGCAAATATTTCACACACTCAACATTAAAAATGGTGCGAGCTTTCGAAGTCATACATCCAAGTTAGCAAATAGCCAAAATCAGACCTACGCATAACAAACATATTGGGTTCTCCTGATTTATTGTAGAACGTGAAGAAAACTGCTGAAGTGTTGCATCTTCCAGGCAGGAAAGCTTTTTGCTGTAGTCCAGGGACTCTTTTATTTACTAGTCTAGTCCTGGCCCATTATATTGAAGCAATTTAAAGTAATAATGCTAAAAAAATGACCCTTCCCCTGGCAAGTAAAAGTGGTCAATAAAAGTGAGATCAACCATAACTTCCAAGATCAATCTTCTAAAGATGGAAATTTCCCTTTGTCTATCTCTGTATTGGAAATTGATTAACTTTTCATAAGACTGACAAGTTTTTACTAGTCCTTTTGATTTAATGTCAAGAAAAAAACACCCCAAATGACCACAAAACACTTCAGCTGCAACAAACTCGGTAGATTTATGAATCTGACTTTAAAATACATTAAAGTTTTAAATGGAAGTAACATTCCTATTACCGCCAGTTTTAATAGCCCTGCATGCCCATGGCTGCAAAACACTGCCAGGTTCAGAGGAAAAGTATTCAATGGGGTGTGCCAGCAGCCTGGATTCAAAGCTGCTCTAAATAGAGGGGGATGGACCATCTGCTTCCTAAAGCAATTCTGTTGTAGAGAATAATCAAGTGGGCAAAGACCCTCATCACCTTCCAGTGCAAGGAGTTGCCCCAATGCAGGACTGTCCTCTCTGGAGGGTCTCTGCTTCCAGTTTCTCCTTTGGGGTGAATCTCTCTGCAATGAGCCTCCTAAAGATCCCCCTGCAGGTCTCAAAACTGCCTTTTTCCTGCAGCAGAGCACGTTACCTGCCTCGTGTTTTTCCTTGCACACAAGGTTATAGTGCTCGAGAGACTCTTTTTCCTTTAAATATAAGAAAGAAAATGCATGGCAGCAGCTCCTGCAGCAGCCAGAGAGGAGGAAATCCCATTGCACCATGCTCGCTTAAGCTGCCTCTACCCATGGGTAATGAAATTCCCATCTTTGGGGGAATTTTGAAGTTGCAGAGAGCCAACCCAAATCAACAACAAAGCTGCTAACAGGGCAAAAGAAGGCCCGGCAAGACTGTAATATGCAAAATTAACTATTCCTCATTACCTAAAAGGAAAATCTCTTGAAAATGGGAAGAATAAACTGGTCACATCGGAGCACGTGAAAATCATCTCACTGCTTGAGCTAACAGGAGAAATCAAGAATTAACACTCTACACATAAACTGCGACCACTACTGCTGTGAGACCCTACAGCTGCTCTGCAAATGTGTCCTCAGCCCAGTCAGGACACTGGCCACGTTCCCACCAAGGGGTCCAGGATCAGCATCATTCAGGGAGGGATTGAAAGTATCCATGGCTTATCTGCACTCTGCATTAACGGCAGTAGGATGTCTTTGGAGAGGTGATCATGCTGTCAGCTCTGCAGTACTGGTGGCAAGCTTTAGTGGGGTTTTTCTTTGGGCGAGGGGACTCCTAGCTGAGGGCTGAACTTAACCTGGTCCATCCAACTGCAGTGTGCTCCAGATGTGCAAGCACGTTTACTGGTTTTGATAACTGCAAATTGAAATGATAATAGTCAAGGTCTATGCTTGCGAGAGAGAACCTGGGCTCCCACCACATCTGCAAATGAGCCCAAAGGAACTTTGCAGCAGACCTTAAAGCAGTGAATCCTGCTCCTTTAAAATGCAGGTCGCTGTTTCTTCTAATGGTAATGGCTTACAGGGTGCCAAACCTTTATTTCCATGAGAGGTGTGTTTTAATATCCTGACAGAATAAGTTTCATGTAAAAAGAGGGGGGGAAATGGGAGTGTAAACCAGGCACTTATGCAAAAACTGGCTTTGAATTCAGATAAAAGTGTTTTCTTCTACCTACCATGTTTTTATAAAAAAAAAATCATTGCATTTAGATGAACTATTGTATATATTCATAGCTCTGAGATCTAAAGGAATTTCTGCTGACACTTTGCGTTGTGCAGAAAGGACCATGCATCATGTCAACAGCCTGAGGATTAAAATGCAGAGCAAAGTGTCCTACACAGGAGCGAGCTGAGGGAGGAGTGAACTTGAGTCTATGCTCCAGCTTGCTCACAGCTTGCATTTACACACTGCAACTACAACGTGCTTCGTGTTCACTGGGAAGCATGAGCACAGATGAGATGCTCCTGCAGAGCACAGGGGGAAGGGGCAGCTCACAGGTCCCAGGCAGGTATTGGCTTCCAAAAGGCTGTTAAAAGGCATCTGCTTCTAATAACATTGAAAAGACAAGATCTTCCCACACCTGGCACAATGCATTTCCTCATTTTTACAGGATCATTTTACCAGCTCTGTATGTGCAAGGAACAAGTTCAGGACACAGAGTAATCAGCTTGAGTAGCTGGGCTGTGAGCTCAGTTCACTTTACCAATTAGATGAATTCTAACAGCACAGCATGCCCATCACTAGAAATAACAGTTTTCTTTCCAGCTCCCACGCTTTCTATCGTTACCCAGTTCTGCTCATCACCTCAATCCCCAGCATGTGCTGGGGGTTTGGGGAAAACAGACCTGTTAAAAAATATTCCAGCTTTGTTGTCACATTACTACATGCAAATGCACGGTCCAGAAGGTCGGGAGGAAGAATTAAAGAGATTTCTTCCTTACCTACACACACCTAAAAAATCCGCATTAATTCTCCCCAAGCTGGCTAGCTGGAAATACTTCAGAAGATGATGGCTAGCAGCAAGGATGAGGATCTGTTTTCAGAGACATGGATGGGGCTGGAATGCTGCCATGTTTGCTGTTTGCAGAGGAGCTTCAAATGTTTGAGACAGCACCATCTCCCCAGAGATGCAGAGAGAGGCTCACATGCTGCAAGAGATTTTCCTCCTTTACCTGCTGCCAGGCTGGATAGTTACAAACAACTGTTCTCAGCAGAGTGCTGCTGTGTTACATTCAATTCACACTGACTGAAAAAAGCATTCCACTTCATAATCCCATTGTCACTGAACAATAAACTCACCTGCGCCAGTTCGGAGCTGCTGAGGTGCCCATCACTGTTCACATCCAAGTGCTTAAACAGTTTTTCAACTAAAAAGCGCTTCTGGGATACTCTGTCCTTGGCTGGGCTGCTCGGTGGGCTTTGCCGATGAGCCTGCAGGTCCAGGAGGATGCTTTTGAGGCGGCTGTAGTCTGCCATGGTACAGGTGTCACCTACAAGGTAAAGCCACATTACTGGACATCAGATTAGCCTTCATCTTTTCAAAGGACTGAGCTCCTAAAGGGAAAGACAAGGCACAGCCAAAGACCAGTTGTCTGCATGTACAGCACCACTCAACTCTGCACTTGAGGAGCTCCTGAAGTTGTTACCTTTTATAATAGTAGCTGGCAGTTTTGCTAAATCCTGCTGTCAAGGATGCTCTCCAGCATGCTGTTTTCCAGATTACCAGGGCTTCAGTTACAAACTTCCATGCTCAGCTTTGTAATCCCTATCCCTATTAAACTGGCTCTACATTTTTCTATAGATAAATTCATCTATGCTGGGATTCCAATGTGAAAAATGAACCTGGAAGAGCTCATGTTTAGGAAGCACCATGAACAGAAATAAATGGTGCACCTGAGAGTCACCCTGTGCCAAACACGGGGTTGATCTGAAGGAATCCTTAAAGGCAGCCCAGGGTGGTCAGATAGCTGGAGGGAGGACAGTGAGGAGTCCCTGCGGCTACGGTGTCACTGGTGCCTGGGCACATCACCTCACTCCAGGCTGACATAAACACTTTCCTCAGCCCCTGACCAGGGAAAAAGGTTATCATCACAGAAAAGCCCTCGAGCCCCTTGCTCTGAAGCAGCACGGGCTCGGCTGGAGGAATCACATTGAACCTTCATGACCCTAAAGCTCATGCTGCACTCACAGCAGCCAAGTCTTCTGCGGCTCTTCCCTAGAGAGTGCCTTGCTCTGATTTAAGGGCATCCTTCTACAGAAAAAAAACATCCTGATGGCCAAAAGTGGTATAAAAGATGTTACAGCCTTTTTTTCTGCTCAACTGCTGTCCTGCAGAGCTTGGCAGAATGAAGGATGGCAACTGTCCTTTGTTGTGCAAATCTGTTTGCTTTAGTGTAGACCACGACAGGAACCTGGCTGACTCTGCCTTGGAGGAGACCCTGGAGCACCCTCGTGCTCCAGCTGTCCCCTTCGATGCCCTTTTTCTTGTATTGTATTTTCCCTAACATAGATGTCCTTATTCTCTACAATGCTGGTTTCAAAACCAACTTTTTGTTCAAGTCCTATCACTGATCCTACTGGTGGATTAAATCTAAGGGAACTTGGTCTCACCTCAGTTTAAGGGACAACACCCTTGCACATCAGCTCCCCAGAGGCTCCAAACATTATTCCTCTGAACAGCAACTGAAGACTCTGGCACACTGACAACAACGTTCCTGCCTGTCTTGCTGAGCTGCACCATTTCTCATCTTCTGGTCCCGCTCCAACCAAAACCCAATTAAGATTCCAGGTGGGAAGCACTCCTCTCATATCAAACATCAACTGTCAACCCTTCATATATTGTGCTCACAGCTTCAAAAACACTGTGACATGAGAAGGTGAGAGGACACAGAGGCTGGACATGCACTCACCGGTCAGGTCAGTGCCTTACTGCTCCATGAGCAGTAACTGCAAGACAAGGCTCATTTTCCACCCTGAACTCAGACCCTTCTTGTTTCAAGAGTTTCTCACTGGGATATTAAACAGCTGCTGAATTTTTCCTTCCCTCTAAACAACCTCCAAAGAGCTCGTGGCCTCAAATGAGATCAGGCTCATCTTACAGGGGAAAAAAAAGCCATTCAGCTACTATTAGTCTATGTGCATAACATGTAGATGTTAATGCAATGGCAAAATACAAGCAAAGAGCAGATGTCACAGAATGCCAGACTGGTTTGGATTGGAAGGAACCTTAAAGATCATCCAGTTCCAACCCCCTGACCGGTGATGCACCCAGGCTTTCGACTGTGTCGCATGGTGGGAGCCAGGAGATGCTGATCTGCTTTCACTGCATCACAGCCCTCTTTGATTCTCCCATCCTCTGAAAACAAAGCCTGAAAACAAAACTGCTTTTCCTGTAAAAAGCACACACTGATCCAGGCTGCACGGCAGCCCATCTGGGGAATTTCAGAGGGTCAAAGCCATGCTGCAGCCTCCAGGCAAATGTGACGGGCATGAAGAATGGAATGAAGGAAAGAGGGAGGGCAGAGGCAGTGACAGCCTCTGGCTGCAGTTCCCAAATCCTGCTATAAGCTCACTAACCACTCTTCTCCCACCACCACAGAACTGCTGTGTCTAGGGTCAGGGACCACTGAAGCAGCAGAGCTCCATCCTGCGTGGCAGGGTGATGCCGTGCCATTGCGCACACAGCAAAGAAAACCAGCAGTAAGACAATTAGGTCCCTATTTAAACAGTAACACCATCTCCACACGTTGTTAGCACACAGTGCAGTTGGAAGGTCAGAAGGTGCCCTCAGCCCCTGTCAAAACTGCTCTAACACCTCATTACCTTCACTTCCCTCAGGAGAATGAAGACTCTGCAGCTCTGCTGGAAGTGGGTCTCTTAGCATCACTGCACAGCGTGACTGTGACAGGCTCTGTGGGGCTTGCACCTCCGAGCTTCTTCCCCTGCCACTGACACACCAGAAGGTTGTGGTGACACAGATATGTATAGAAATCATAGAATACCAGGTTGGAAGGGGCCTCACGCATCACCTGGTCCAACCTTTCAATAAATATATACATATAATTTATACATTTAATCTCACTGCAGTGGGAAAAACAGGAGGAAAATCACTCCAGATCAAAGGAAAGATTATGTTTGACCTGGAAGTATAACCTTATAGTAAGTCTGGCCAAAATCATTCATGCTTGGGATGACTGAGCTGGTGTTTTGCTGTGCAACCCAGACCTAATGATGTTTTAAACACAACTTCAAGGCATTGCAGCGACCAGACAGATACTGGAGGCACTTCATACAAGCCACTGCCTGCTCCTCCAGCTGCAGCAAGGATGAGAAGGAACAACTTGAATCATTGGGCAAGCCAATGCAAAGGACAGCTCCACTCTTCTATAGTAAAGATCCTTCTCCTCTTTTACTAGGCATTATTATTTCGTGTTTTAACCCATCTTCCTTACAGAGACTGCTAACAGTCCTTCCTCAGAGCTGATTGCATAGGTGTCACAAAGGACAGCCCTGTACTTTCTCTCCTTCCCATCAGCCACTCTCCTGCTGTCAGTGACACTTGTAATCTTCTTACATTGTGCATAGGATCTACCAGCTTTATCTACTAAATGCCATCTCTTTAGGCAGCATCACCACCCCTTGTTCTGTTCTTCCAGGTATTACAACCATGGCTGTTAAACAAAAAGAAGCACAGAAAAGCCTCTGCATGCCTTCTCGCTTATCCCCGCTCCTGTCTCGGCTTTGCTAAGTACCCCCAGCAGCTTCCTCTGCAACATAAGCTCATCATTAGCAGGTTATCTCACCTCAGACTGCTCACGTTGGTATGTCTGGTTAAGGGATGTGTCTCAGCTTGGTTTCCTTGTTAGGAGCTGCCTGGGGACTTAGATTCTGTCTGCAATTGCAACCAGAAGCCTTCCAGCCTGCATGCAGGGAGATGACCAGCAAAGCTCTTCAGACAGGGGTTTCACAGGACTTCCTCCCTGTTTGTGAACAGCAGGAATGCCGCTGTGTGTGCTTTCAGTGCCTGTGCTGTACTCCTGACAGCCCATCTCCTCTCTGTACTCACAACCGATCTGCTCCGGGCACCATCCCCACCACACAGCTGGGGGAAGTCACGCACAGCGAGCCGAATACACAGATTTGGGGTGAGCTAAATCTGCTGTTCTATCTTCCATGGCCTTAACTAATGCTGTGCTTGATCACCCTTCTTCATGACTTTATTTGAGGGGTGGTTAGAAAAAAGGCATGCATTTTACTTCTCTATCTTTAACCAGCATCTCAGTCTGTTTTATTCTGCTGACTCCAAGAGAAGAGAAGACCTAAGGGCATACCAGAGGCATCAGACATCAAAACTAAAATGCTGACCATCTAACACAGGGTGGGGATTTTTCACAAGAACTGTAATAACATAATACCACTATATCTGGATTCCAGCTTAGAAACTCCAAATAAATAAATAAATAATACAAGTCCACCTTCACCATTTCAAGAGACTCCCTATCACTTCTACTCTTTTGAACACAAACCCAGTTTGACAGCAACGCTTTGTACAACAAACACAAGCTTTCCCCAGGAAAAGCTGCATGGGTTTTGTCCTGTGATAGGATGCTCTGGGCAGAGTTGCTTTTGTTCCCATCCCACTGCTGGAGGTCAGCCTGCATCTGTCCGGCGAGCTCTGTGCCTGACTTTGCAGCCCTATGAAGAAAACACTGGTGACTTTCAAACAAACCTCACCCAGGGTGCAGCTCCCTCCCGTGCTCTTTGGGTAAGACTTCAATACACTTCTCATGCTCAACACAGGGATTTCTAGCGATTTTTCTTGCAGAAATGGACCATTAAATCCATCCTCCAGCAGCGTCTCCCCATCCCCAAACCCTGCTCCTGCAGCAGCCGCATCCCTGTGATGTTGGATGGAGCAGAACATGAGGAACCAAACTGCAACACCCCACGGCCAGGGAAGGCCATGATTTCCTCCTTCATGCCAAGGGAGATCTCTAAAGAAACCATCCCTTTTTATCCATTTCCAGCACTTTCAAAGCCAGCGAAGCCTGGCTCTGTTTGAATGTAAAAACCAGACAGACAGGCGAAGAAAAACAATGAGACAGAAGGAAAAGAAAAGAAAAATCCAGTGTATTAAGGTCCGATTACTAAAGTGTGGCCAACAACTGTCACATTTCCACACTCCGCACCCTCCAAGCAATGCTGTTTCTTGCTCCGTTTTGCAGCAGCTACGTAATTCATCCTGTTTAGCACTTCTGCATGCTTTGGCAGATAAAATATTGATCAGCCTGCCAAGAAACACAGAGTGCCATTCTGTTTTCATGTCAGAACTCAGTAATGAACTACATTTATCAAGAGCATCCCCTCTGTGAAAGGTCAGTGGTGGATGTGGCTAAATTATGATGACAGATCATTAATCCAGCTCCCTCAATAATTGCCCTCTTTAAGAGTTTTTACTCCTGGTTTCTGTGAATTGTAGCAGGTTTTACAGCGGGATCCCAAAGCAATCTTCAACCCAATTCTGAATCAAAGCAGATAATGGAGAAACAGCAAGGCTGAGGATTAAAGTCTCCTTCAGAGAAGTGCAGTTAGCAAAGTAAAAATAAAGCGAGGAAGTGCAGAGCTTGCTTTGATGGGTACCACTAATCTCCCTGTAAAATACTGTTGTGCAAGGTGCCTTACAATGCAATGATTACTAGAGATGTCAGTACTTTAAATACCGGCGATCCGATAACACCTATAGAGTGCCAATCCCAATGTCCCTGGTGTTCAGCTAACCTGACAGTAGGTGTGAACTTAGACATGTACAGAAGTCTTTAGAGGATTTAAGCCCCACTGGTTATTGAGCTATTTCTCAGTACCACAGGGGCTGCACGAAGGGCAGATGACATCTGCAGCTCTTCGTAAGATCTGTGACAAAAGCTGGGTAGTCATTAGCATCCAGGCTAAGAGTGTGATTATCTGCACAAGAAGGTATATACAGAGATACAAGCTTCTTGTGACCCTCCAAAAACTCTGGAGTAAGTTCCCCTCAGTGCAGGCCAGGGCTCCAATCCTGGAAAATCTGCAGTGATGCTGCTAATCCCACCCATCCCAACACAGAATTAGACTCTGTATGATATCCCTGTAGGGGAGTTAGGACATGACGACTGAGCATCCCACCTGGATCCCACAGCATCCTCTACCAGAAAGCCTCCCACGACAGCAGCACCATGCTTCTGCTCACTGCCACCACAGGGAAACATAACAACAACTCAGTACAAATAAACCACCACCTAAGGTGAACTCCAGTGGCACTCATTTTCCAGGCAACCCTTCCCCACCACCAAATGTGGTAATAAAGAACTGTTTGGAGCAAGCTCAAGAGTGTAATTTCTAAGGCAGGAGGCACAGGGGGGGTTATTTTATATGACAGTTGCCCTCAAACCATGCTGGCTATTTTCAGCTGTTCCTATGGCAGTTTTTGAGCTTCAGGAAGAAATCCAGTGCAGGAGGTGGGAGCATTAAGCTCTGCTTTTTCACCTGTATCCATGGGGCAAAAAGGATGTGGCTACTGAAAATAACATTTCTAGACAAAATTAAAAGGATATGAGAAAGTTTTTGGTTTCAAAGAGCCCATCCTTTCACATAGTTCACTCAGCCTTCACCTGATATTGTTCAAAGCATCAGACAATGACTAAACTAAAATGTTAAAGGATACAAATTTATTTATGAGTGTGGCTCCTTAATTCCTGTGCCATTTATGGCTAAATTGCCCATCAGCAACATCCCGCTTTCGTGCATACAAACTGAAAGCATCAGCATGCCTCAGCTGCAGAAATGGGGTCCCAAAACATCAGACTGCTGAATCTCAGCAAGATGATGATGTGAACTCTTTACACCAATAATCCATGGCCTCATGGCCTGTTTGACTTGGCAGAGCAGGTTTAGACAGGGACAGGAAAATTAAAGATGACTTCAGCTCTTCAGGGGTCTCATTTCAAATCCCAGTTCCTCCATGCAAATTTTCTATCTGTCTCTTTCTATCTGTCTTCCTCTTCCTTTAATTGCTCTGTTTTGCACAAGCATGGAGAGATTGGATGGACGTTCCTTTTCCTGTGTGGTTGGAAAGAAGATATAAACCCTGCTTTTCTCAATGAGCTCCCAGACAGACTCCTCTGAGCAAGCACAACAGCTCGCTGCACTGAGAGAACACTGAGAGAGCTCTATGAAATGCAGAGATTTCTTGCAATTTAGAGATACTTGCGAGTTTTGAACCTTCTGCTGCTCTGACTTTTAGAGGCTGCAAGTACAGAGCAAACCAATTCAGGCTGAAGAGAAATTAACCCAAACCTGATTCTATAAGAAATCATTGTATCAACCATTTGACTTTGGATCACTCAGACAAAGCTTCCTATAAAATACCAGCTGGTGCTTTGCAGCAATTACACTGCAGGTAATCACACAGCAATGTTTCTATAATGTCTGATAATAACCCAAGGAGCATCCTGCTGCCTCCAACCACTACCAAAGACCATGATCTTCACTATCACTCTGCAGAGGAAGCCATGCACCATGGATATGGCATTTAGGCAAAGCTGGATCATCATGCTCCCAGTGCAGCGCTACCACTCCACCTCCTTTACACACAGATAAACCCCTCAAAGTATCTGTTTTAGTCTTGATTTGAATTTACAGGTTAAGAGCAACTCTGGCAAGGTTCCTGTTAAGTGAAGCAGATGTTTAACATCATGCAAATCCCTGAACATTTCCCATCCTTCAGCTGCTGCTGCTGAATAAATTCAATTAACAATAAAAGCCCAAACTAACTTGTCTTAGGGATATGTTTCAGTTAATAAGATGTACATTTATCAGATAGCTATATATAATTTAGCAGCAATGGGAAGCTCACCAAATACATTACAGAAATGGAATGGAATATATACTATGAAGTAGATACTATTAAACAATAGACATTTACAACCTGGAAAAGGTAAAACTTGCCTTGGTGTGTATTTATTCCAGTATTTCATTTTATTACAAGAAAAAGCAGTCATCTATTACTCTGAGAGCTTTTAAAATACATTAACAACTTACAGCATCAGAATATAGATCGCCCATTCTATGAACAAAGCCTTTATTCCTACCTTAAACAATTACCTTCCAAACTGCATAAACCTAAATGAATCACACCCCACAGCCTCAAATGCACAAGGAAATAAATGGATGGATTTGAAGCCTTTCATGGGAAGCCCAAGAATTACAGCTTGGTTTACCAAGGTTAAAAGCAAGTTAGAACTAGAGGTTTGAAAAGTAAGTTAGAAACCTAGAGGTTTGTAACCTCAGGCAGTGGTACGGGCAGGAGATGTTAAGGAAGGAGGCAGGAGGAAGCTTTCAGGTGGGAAACACACAATAAATGTCATCTACCAAGTGCCCATCACCACCTAGGCAGTGTGTCACAGATTTATAGATTCTTTTAAAGCCAGAAGGGATCATGTGCACACTCTGACCACCCCATTACACAAAGCGTCAAATTCAAGTTGATTTTCCCTGCAGCAGCTCCATAATTTGCTTGCTGTATGGCACAGCTCCTAGGAAGGTTTCCAGCCCTGATTTAAACACATAAGAGCCATTTTTTTCTCAAATGATTACTTAGTCTCAGTGGGTAAAAATGCTTTATTTTCAATTTGCTCAACTTCAGTTCCCATCTCCTGAATTTTGTTACGTATTTGGTACGATCTGGTCCATCAAACTGCAAGTATCACATCTCACACGCTATCTCCTTCTAGGTTTGTGCTGATGTTGAGCTCAGCTCGTGTTGCCTATCCCATCTGATGAGCTGTGGGATACAGTGGCTCTCACTAAAGGGGCTCCCATTCTAGATGACTGTCTTTGTTTCCTCTTTTCTGGGAATTGTATCCCACTTAAGGCAACAAAATGACCATGCCCAGCTTCCAGTCAGCAACAGGCAGCTCTGCCACAATTCAATACCCACTACCTGAGCTGGCTCAGATCCTTCATGGCACTACAAGGTGATGCTCCACTACCCACAGAGACCACAAGCTCATTCCCAAGCCAGGGATTTCTAGCAGATTATGGTGCACAATTGCTTTCATCCCACCAGGATATCTCAACAAAAAAGCACTCAGACAGTGTTTCCAAATGCTATTTAGCATAAAGAAGATGTAACTAACAGCAGTGTTTGGGTTGGGAAGGTTTCCTATGTGATGCCATAAGCATGCAAGGCTGCTGCTACTGCTGGGCTTATTATTCGCTGCCTACTGAGTATCAGCTGTTATTTTTGTGTTGAAAACCTTAAATTGTTTGTCAAACCAGAGAGAAAAACAACACTGTTGATGCGAAGGGTTAACCAATGTACAGGGGGTTAGGGTTAAGCCACTTGCCTGACAATGTTACTACTCATTCATGTTTATCCTACTCACATGTGCACTAGAACAGGATATAAGAACATGGCTATTGATAGGAGGCAGGGACCGTGACTTGGTTCCCATCCTTTAGAAACTCAGACCGGCTGAAATTGGCTCTGCGATTTGGACAATAACCAAGCCTCCAGGGAGCATGCATAAGGACAAGGGGTGGAAAAGTTCAGGCTCAAGGAAGACTCATTTACTTCATCTTGAGACCCTTGCCCATGACCACCAGGAGATACTGCGCAAGCGCAAAGGACCTTTTAGCTCATTATAATACAAAGCCAGGATAGGACATAAGTATGTATAGGTGTGTTGTATAACCTCATACATATGTATAACTTTAGAGCATAAATATAGAGTGAAATGATGCTGAGGTGCGCATGCCTTTGAAGAAGCGACCCCCCCATGTGCCTCGGCGCTGAATAAAGCATACCTACTTTACAACTTTAATGAGTTGTGGAGCCTACCCGCGTACCACTGTGAACATCAGAGCAGGCAAAGAAGGTAACACCATGCAGTCAAGGCAAACAACTCCTAAGAAATCTCTACATTGCTTCTTCAAACTACTCAGTGGATGTAAACACCGTAATAGAAATCACGAGTGAACTATACATGATTGATAAACAGAAAACCGGTGATGTCTAATGATTAATTTATTCACAGAGTCACAGAATGGTTTGGGTTGAAGGGACCTTACAGCTCATCCAGTTCCAACCCCACCTCCCACCGGACCAAAGGTTGCTGCAAACCCTGTCCAACCTGCCTTGAACAAACCAAACACATCAACAGGGAAAAGGTGGTAGAACATTTCCACTGTAACCAACTCACAACCCTCATTTCCATATGGAAAAATCTCATCACGACGTTAACCCACACAACCTGTAATTTAAATCAACCAAACCAAACATGCTTTTGTTAGATAAACAGTACATTTGCTCTTTATACCTGCTTCACTTGATGATGCCGTGCAATCTGCTGTTTGACATTTTACAATCCTCTACCTTATTCCTATTAGAGAAAGCAAAATTGTCTGGATTCCTCTGGGAAGTAACCAGTGCTCACTTTTTTATGGCTGACTGGCACATCTATCACATACTTCTAGATAGCAAATATATTATTTGGAAGCTTTAATAACCGTTAAAGCCCTCTGGCACTAATGTAAATTTTACTGATCCTGTTCTGCTCAGAAACACTTACCTTTCCAAACAATTCACTGGCTTCTCCTGTCAGAAGGAGCAATTCACAATCTCTCCATGCTAGGGACCCCATGAATCTGACTCCCTGGTACTTTGCTTTCTTACTGTCTGGTTTCTTATCTGTACCATGAAGAATGCATGGGAAAAGCGGCTGGTGATGCGTATTATAAAGGCTACTGCATGCCATCCTTAGTGATGGATGTAGGCGAGAGCACTACATTTCTTTTCGGGATATTTGCGTATACAGGTTTTCCCTCCTGTCTTCTTGGAGTTACTCTTGCTTTATCACAAGACCACAGCATCTGCCCGGGGATGGCTTCATCCTCTACCACAGGAAGATTTTAAGCAATTCTGGGCCAGCCACTGCCCATGGTCACCCTGTTTCTCACAGTAACATCCCCACTCAGAAGGGGTATGATGTCTATGACTGCCGTTGCAGAGGGAGAGCAGAGGGTACATGTACAGGCTGGCAACTAGTTCTCATGATGTTTTCAATCCAAATGCAATAGGAAAACACCGTAATTCCCCCCCCAGGCTGTGTCCTTCCACATCCTCATAACTAAAGGCATTCAGAGAAATCCACTGCAATACAACTGCTGATTTTAAGCATTTCCTCCTCTTGCAGTTGAACTCTCAAGTCTCCAGGACTGCCTTGCTAAGCACTGAAGGACAATACAGCAAGCAGGAGTATTTATTATTGTTAAGTATGTGTGTAATGGTTTGATAACGATGTGCTGTGACTGTTGTTCAGATGTCATTAGGGGAACTCTCAGGCATCTCATTAGCAGATCGCAACATACACCCTAAAGGGCATTACTGCAATTATAAAATCTTAACTTCTAAAGTGGAGAACAGGCACAATGAGGGAGAAAGTACTTACCATAAAGGACTAAGAAACCTCACACAGAAAACTCTTATATTGGTCCAGCAACAACAGATTAAAGAGAAACATTTACAATAATGCACATGTATGCCTGAGGGTTCACTTACTCCTCCAGAATTAGATGAGGTCAAAACTATCTGCTGTAGTAATTATAAAGTTTCACAAAACAAGTGTTGGGTTTGTGCTGTTTTAATCCTCCTACACAATATATGCACCCCAGAAATCACAGAGCCTCCCATAATGAATAGACAACATTTGCCACAATGATGTCCTGACTATGTAAAGTGTTAAACCCCATCCTTTCCGTATGACAAGCAGTGTAGACAAGGACTCTGGTTCCTACAGCACCAACTCAGCCAACTGACCACAGCATTCAAGCCAGCTTTAACCTCCCATTTATAATTCAAACCTATACCACTCCTCCTGCTCTCTCCCACTGGAGTCCAGACAACACAACCAACTACATCTGTATTTCTACTCAAAATTCACATGATGAGGAGCAAATACAGATCAAGAAACAGAATGAGCAACCAAAAGCTCACCAATGCAACAGGCTGTATTTTGGGGGTGAATTCCCCTCCTGTTTCTCTGTGGGATTTTTCTTAAGTGCTATAATGGTAGATGATGAATGGGACAGTCATCTAAGCACTGGAAGTACTTTGCTACTGTCAACACAAATAACCTTTCTGCAGTTCAGGGTACCCATTCTGGAGTAGAACTGCTGGAGGCCTGTCAAGATAACAATATCCCCACACTGAACCGTTGGCAGTGGGATTTTTCATTATAGATGTCACTGGAGTACAGAGGGAAGCTTCTTCCTGCAGAAATAAAGGGGTAAAAACGTGTTTTTCATGAAGATTTTCAGCACTGAGAGTGACATATTCCAGGGTAAAGTACAAATGACAAATCACTGTGTTTTGATCTGTGAGAGCTCTATGCTGAGCCTATGCCTAGAGGGAATTAGCACAATTTAAAAGCTGGGACACAGGGAAGGAGGTCCCTGGGGCATAGTACGATTGTGCCAGCACTTCTGTCCCCATCCTGCAAAGTTCCAGCTTGTGCTTTGCCTAACAGGCTCCAAGAAAGGGGCTCCCCAAATTTCCATCTTTCCTTTAGACAAGGATTGACTCTCCCAAGGCAAACCTACGCACTGCCTGGTTCTGCCTCAGCCACAGAAACCCTGAATCATGGCCATGCTGAAGAGGATGCCCTTAGCACCCTGCTGCATCATGACAGCCACCCCCAGTGTCAAGAGAGTGGTTCGGGGTTAGAAAGAAGGAAGAAAAGGAAAGCACTTCCCTCAACTCCTCCAACAGAAAAGAGTTTAAGTGCTTTGAGCAACCTGCTCTAGTGGAAGGTGTCCCTGCCTGTGGCAACAGATTGGAACTGGGTGAGCTTTAAGGTCCCTTCAACACAAACCACTCTGTGATTCTATGATTTATAGGATAGCTTTGTACACATATTTACCATCTTAACACCTCCCTGCTCTATACCAAAGCCCTCACAGCTATAGTGGTGAATTTGTTTCATATAGCAGGAAATCATTTCATTTCATTCTCTGCTCCATATTCATAACACTCAGTATTTATTTCAAGTGCATTAAATATAACACAAGAGACAGACACAAGTGCTGTATCCCTTGGCTCCCAGGGCGCTGCTGCCTGATGAACTGACACGACTCCATGCCCTTATGCTCACATAAACCATCAAGTGCCACAAGGGTTTAGGTTTACTCATGATTTACAGCCAGCCTTCATACCCACAGAGATCATCAAAATCCCACCTAGCTGTGTCCAAACAGCACAGGACACAAATGAAACTCAAATCACTGAAGAGGATCAAACACTGACATTTATTATAACTGGAGATTAAAGTTCACTATTGCTATAGAGAAGGATGTTAAAATGCTGAGCAGGTTTAGTTCGCCTTCACTGTAAGAGGCTGTTTGATGATGCTAAATCTGATTTAACATAGTTTTATTGACATCAATTCTATTTGGTGAGGGCTCTGAAGGAAGAAGCAATGCTCCTGCTTCGCACTCCCAGCCACTGGGTACCCAAAATGATTTTCTCTGTCAGGAGACAGGTGTAGTTTAACCTGCAGCACAAGGCAAGGGTCATTCACTGAGTTGGGCATCACACAGTGCTTGTGTTGGCATTACAAGAGCCAAAATCTGGGTACTGAGTGCCCTGAAGAAGCAGTGTAAGTAAGTTTTATGTAAGAAGCCCTTCCAAACATGGCAGGTTCTGTAGATATCTTTGGTGATAACACGTCTGTTTCCCTGGTGAAAACCTTTTCTAATCATCTCTGCAAGTGTACAAAGACTTCATGTTAATGAGTCAGGTCAGTTTATACATGGTCTTGCACAAATGCTTTTCTCCTTGTCTTTAGCATCACATAAAATACACCAGCTATAGAAAACCACTGAAGGTTCCTGCTCTGGAAGGTAAGCCAAGGAATTTAATGGCATTTATTAGAAGCAGGGTCAGGCCCTGAGTCATGTCAGGTCTTTCTCATCCACCATGTGGTTTTGTGATGCACAAACTAAGATGTAGCACTCTTGGCTGCTGTTTAACCATTTGAAACAGGATAAAAAGCAAAAACATGATTCAGTGTTCAAGTTTTAGTTAAAAATTTAGCCAAACCACATGACGGGTGATGAAAACTGGTGTACCACAGCCCCATCACCCTCCCACAGCCCTGCCCACCTTCCATACATCTCAAAACCACAACTAGGCACATTAGAAAAGTACCAAAAGCCTGCCATGTCTTTATCACTTTGCTTTTAAAGCATATCAATGGTAACATACTAACACTGCAATTATGGGATGACTGTATTTTTCTGCCATGGACGGCCCTTTCTGCATAGGATTGCTCCCACTATGCTCACCCCAGTTTTATGATAGTGGAGTTTGCACGACATAGCCTTCATGTGTAGCACAGAAAAGCAGACTGGAATCAAGATCTGGGCTTATTTATTTCAGCATCTTTTCCCTGCAGCCATATAAATAAATCAGTGCATTTTCTGTGTTTTATTTCCCATCCATGTAAGATAGAAGTTTGGTTATTTCTTCTGCCTAGGCTGGAATGACGTCTCTAAGAAAAACAGCAGATGATTCAGCCCATCATTTGATAGCTTTGGCTGCATCCACATCAACAGAATAGGAATAAGTTAACCATTCTCTCTGTTGGTTGGTGCATTCTGATAAGCAGTGGCCACTCACATTAATGGGACTAAGCTCCCAGCCCAAGCTTATCCAAGCAAGTGAAATAACCCTTTGAGTTCAGTTTTGGGGTTTTTTGGTGTGTGTTTGATTGGGGTTTTTTTAGCGGCCAAGCATCTGAAAACCTATAAAACTAATAATCTAAAATGCTATGCTTCACATTCTAGGATTTGTAACACCACAAACAGTTTTGAGTCGCAGCCAGTCAAGCAGAAAGTATCTCTATGGCTGTCAGATACATTTATTTCTGAGCTGTGAAAAAATCATATTGCTATCTAACATAAGGTATCATCCTGTCATCCCAAAGATGCCAGCCAACAGCCCGCCGGCCTAATTCCTATTCCAGAGGTACCGTGAGAGACCCACACACAAAGTGTGATGGTGGCATTCAGGAGTAGATTTGTATTAGCAATGTAAACCTGTGCGTGTTTTAAAGTAATCTACAAAGATTGCACATGTTAAGGGGTGCACATGTTAAGGGTGCAGAAAGTCAACAGGAACTCAGCCTGTGCCACCTGAGATGTCTAGATTGCACAAACATATAGAGAAACTACGGAAATGGAATGCCACACAGTTGTTTCTTTGCAAATCACTGTGCTCATCATTTTCTGCCTCTTGTATCCGCATGGAAAACACAACACATGCCAAGGCCCTGAGCAAAACTTCAGCAGAGCAATGTCTTCATGATGCTCCTTAACCTCTCATTATTGTTTCCTATGACACACCAAGAACCAAGATTTCCTCTGGCTGTGCCATTCCTTAGGTCACATTTTGTCCATGTATTTTTTAAAATCTTTAGTGCCTTTGCCTTCCAGGTCATTCATTCCCTTCCAACAGACCCTTTTCCTGTTCCCTCCATACATCCAGGCTGGGAGAAGCCATCATAGGAAAACATGGGTGAAACCTTAAGCATCTGAAACCAACCTTAGAGGTTTCCAAACCACAGCCTCACCTGCTGTTGGACAGCTTTCCTCTGCAATGCTTTATCAGGATCTTTTAGCAGCATATTTTATGGTGTAACTGTTTCCTTAGAGATGTTAAAATGTCAAAACAGTTACTTTGCTTCTATTTATGCAGTCTTACTAAAGAAAAAGAATTAAATTCTCAAGTCAGGTAGATCTTCACAGTCTTTCATGTTAAAAGAAATTTTGAGAAAGCTAAGACTGAACTTAAAAATAAAAACCATTATTAGAAGCCAGAGAGACATCGAAATCAATTTCTCTTCCCAGTTTTAATTTATTAATTCCTCATAAGGCATTTAGAAAAGCTTTATGTGAGAAAGGGGGATGCTCCAAAAGCAGCTTTCCACAGGTATGTATCTGGGATGTGAGGGAAGTGAAAAAGAAAACCGTTGATACACATTTGGCTAATACCATATTTCCCTGGGGCTTCACCTCCCACATGCTCAATTAGTTGTTAGGCTTCGAGGGAGGGATGCAATGAAGATCGGAAAAGAACCCGAGCTATAACACAGTTCAAGACTGTGACAATGGCACATTCAAAACAGCACCTGACAGAAGCAGCTGTAGGTATCTCCAAGTCATAAAAGTGAGGACTGCATCTACAGTATTCCCTTTGAGCAGTGAAATGCTGACAAATTACAATTTCAGAAGAGATAAGAAGGTTGACAGATCACAACCATTTCTAAGGCAGGATGCCACCAACATCCTCCTCCATCATTCCACCATGATAGCGCTCCTGGTAAGACAGTAGCAAACCTTAGAGATTGTGTTTTGTAATGGTACTTTCCACAAGCTGCTGCTAAAAATCTCTTCCTAATTTCACAATTACAACCACGAGTACCACTATTCACAAGCCCCACTGCCCGTGCCTGTAGGAAAGTTGCTCTTCCCCCAAGAGCAGACACTACTGCCCCATCCTCCTCTGCATGCACAGTCCTCCCAACTCACCTCTAACTACATGGAGAGGAAAACACCATGAGAAGTGCCTTTATGAGACTGCAGCTGAAGGTTTTGGTGGCTACTAAACTTATGAGAATGAAATGATCTACTGCATGGAAATGGATTTCCATCTACTGGATGGAAATTGGAAAGTATACTGGTCTCTATGGGTAGGATAATTTTTACTCCTTACAAGTATAAATATGGAGCTTAATCAAAAGGTACTCAAACCCACATTGTGATTCCGACTATGAAGACATTAAATTACTTGATTCCTCCTGCCTGCCAATGCCAGAAGTGGGTTTGGGGAGTATCATAACCTACAATCTCAGGAATTCTTTAACTCTCCGGAACTTGGTGGCAGCACATTGTCCCAAATTCAGCCAGCTCAGCAGGGCATGAGTATTGTTAATACCTTTATGTATATCCATGCCCATGATTATACACCCAAGGATATGGTGCAGCAATTGTGCAGGCCAGACTCCCAGTGGGTCTAAGACAGCAGGACACAGAGGAGCTGCTTGCCTTATTGCCATGAATTGTACCCTAAACTGTATTAGCTGGCTGCTGTGTCTCTAATAGGTGTAAAGCTTTGGCCATACATCTGCTTGTGCAGTGAACAGCCCCTGCATGTGAAAGTTGAAGCTCTCAGGAAAAAAACCCCTTCTAAATTAAAAAATAAAACCCCTGGGGATAGAACTATATTGTGAGCTTATGAATCTCTCTTCCCTTAATGCAGTATATCAGGCCACAAAGGCAATATTAGTATTTTCTACAGCAAAAAAGGCATCTAAGGAGTCAGAGCCAACAGCTTTCAAAACATCCCGAGCACCTGTTTCGGACTTACTTGCTTAATAATTTTCCTTTAATATATTATGTTTTATATTATATCCTTCCTGTATAATCTATATATGGTGGTTTCATCAGGGATCCATCCCTCTTCATCTCATCCAAGCATGCAGCTGTATTGATGCTATGGAAAGCTGGTCACATCATCCCACTTCCAGCCTTAAAGCCCTCATAACCCAAGTGCTCACAATACCTGGCAATAACTGTATCTTGGCAGAATAACTGTTTACATTTGACACTCATTATTTTAATGCAGAGCTGAAAGAAGTTTCTTTTCATTAAACTATGTAATTAGGGGTTCTTTATAAACATCCAGAAAAAAAAATCTTATCTTGTCTTAGATGAAGAGTTTTTGCGTCCTTGACTCGAATCAAAAAGCATCTCTTCTGGCAGTCTCCCACCACACTCATACATCAGCTGTTAAAAACATCTTGAAAGGCACAAAATGAAATGAATCACATCTGGAGCCAATTTGGACATGTTTTTGTTTTCTAAGCAGTATTAAATTCAAACCAGTATCTTGAAATGATGACATTAAATCAGATCGAAATAATGAGAAATGGCCCCATTAGTACCATGCTTAGTGTCTATATATTCTTACCTGGCATCATAACTCCTAAATACCTGAATGAAGCTAACAGGTCACAAAATCAGGACTAAATTAAAACTAAAGGCAAGTACATCACTGAATAGCTAACCAGCCTGCCAGACAACAATGCCTGTAAGAGGTACCATACTTGAACATCCATGCAGGTCATAGCTACTTGGACCAGACAGGAAACATACCATATCTCTGTAAAATCTATAGGTTATCAATTGCTCTTCAGTGCAATTATTCAGACACAGCAAATATACTAGTCTATAGAATCCACCCAGTGCATGCAGTTTGTGAGCTGTGCTTATTATGAGAGGCTCTGCTTTATTTGCACAGTCCTCAAGCTTCACACATAAAATAGCTGTTTCTTTGATACTGAGGGCAGCCAAAGGCAATGTACAAGTGCACGATGCCTGGCAGCATTGCCGTTCCCATCTTTGATGCTCAAGGAAACAGGAACGTATGTACATTGCTCCATACACCCAACTCTCCTCCTACCACCTTCTTAACAGGCTCATATACTGAGGATGCGACCCATGCCATGCCATGGCACTAGGACCCACCACCACAAACATGCCTGTGAATGCAGCCACTGTTTCCTCCAGCTTCAGCCTTCAAATCACCATGATCTTCTCAGAGCTGTCTTTGGTTTGAGGTGATTTAGATGTGACTTTTTAGGGTGGCAAAAACATCCTGGTGGTGTGATGCATCCTGGAGAAAAGTGTGATGCTGAAAGACATTCTCTAAACACCTTCATTAAAAGAAGATCTTAAGGACTGAGAGATACCATAAATCCAAGCTGCACAGATCTCTGATTAAGGTTTGCTGCATCATATTCTACAGAAGAACGAAAATGGTTATAGTCTGCAAATAAGACTCCCAAGATGATAACGGGGTTGTGCTTTCGATGATAAATTCAATTTAACCATCAAATGGGAGGCAGGGCTCCACGCTGGGGGTGCTGTAGGGGATGGAGGCACCTGGTTCAGGCACAGACCTCTTGGAAAAGGGATGAAATAAAATGAGAAATGATACAGTCCTTCTATGTCTTAAAAGAAGGAAAAAGGAATCTGTATTTCTTCACAGCTGTTGCTGCTGATGTGCCCAACCTGCTCTACAAGATGTGCCCATCACACCCAAAACTAAAATGACACAGAGCTGAGAGGGAATAGGCAGCAAAAAAGCCACAGGTAGGTCAGGAGCAGAACAGCCTGGCCTTGGCCTCCGTCCATCCTTCAGAGTTCTCCTGCCCCAGCATTCATCACTCCTTACTGTCTGTGGGGCTGGAAAACCAAACCTAACCCAGCCAAGCAGCGACAGCAGAAACTGCATCTGGGGACAGCATGTCCCAAATGCCTTCCTTCCCTACGGACTTCCAAAAGGAGCAGAGCGCCCCTCTGTCCCTCTCCTACCAAGCCCTGGCACCCACATGGGGTGGCTCCTCCTATGGAACTGCACAAGTAAGATGTTCCCAGAGAACTGGGACTTACTGAGCTAATTACCAACTATCTTCACTCATAACGCTCCTTCTTGTTAAGTTCTCCAGTATCTTTTGCCAAGTTCAGCTTTGACTTCCCATGGACAACCACAACAGGTCCTCAAGCCTGTGGTCTAGGTCTGGGCCTTTGTTGATAAATTTGGTTAAAATAGGTCAGAAAGCTCAAAACACATTACAGAGGTAGCTAGCAGAGAGCACAACACATTGGTGTCCAGTTGTTGCAAACCAGCTTTAAACAGTCCACAGTATTAGCAAGACACTGAGGACTACCCTATGGCCATCACGAAACTCCCCTCTGAGGTCACACCACTGAGTGCACAGAGCAGGAATTCTTAACGGATTATTGCTTCCAAACTGTTGCTTGCACTGGTATCTCCCCTGGCAAACCAGGGAGATAAAAAGCCCACAAGGATATGCTGATTGCTTTCTGTATCAGCATGTGCATTACCTTGTGTCTGCAAGGAGCAGCTATTGCTTTGTTTTTCACTTAATTCAGAGATATCATCAATAGCTTCATCTATTTGTGGCACCAGAAAACAACAGAAGGTCAGCCAGGGCTGATACCAAGCCTCTTCCATTGATTAGCTATTCATAGGATCAGAAAGAGGAAGTCACACAGAGGGAGAAGAAAAATCACTGCTCTTAGTTTGATTAGAAAGATGCTATTTTCAAAATGCAAAGACAAAACCAAAGAGCAGGAGCAGAGCTTACCTGATCAAAGAAATTAAAGAAATACTACCATGGCCATTAGTTCTCATGTTTCAGATCTGTTTTATTCCCAAGACCCCATGGCTTCTCCAGGGATAACATAGGCAGGCTTTAGCTTGCACAGTTCAGATAATCTGGTGAGCTCATGCCTAAGGATAAACCCAAACAAAGTTTTTTTTCCCCAAGCTTCACCTTCAGGGAAGGCAGCCTCAGGCTGGCACCATACAAAGCACCCCAAAAGCTGCCATTCCCCAAAACCAGAAACACACCACAGGCAAAGTTGAGTTAGGGCTGCGTTTCTTGAAAGAGCCACCATATGCCCCTATTTTTACCCAATTTGAGCACTCGCATTCAATGATTAAAAGTACCCAAATCTCTGCAATAAAACCAGCTTTGCACAAAACAGCTGGTATTGACTTGAGGGGTATTTTCCCTCAAGTCTTCTGAATGCTAATGCCTATTTGTTTAAAGTGTAGGACAGCTCTGAGGTAGAGCACAGCTAGAGACAAGGAGTCATTCATAGCAGAGCCTGAACTGTCAGTGAAGTAGTTTAATTAACCCATGGACAGTAATTCTCTTCAAAGTTTGTTTAAATCAAAAAAGAACTTTTTATAAGCAATGTTACTATTTAAAGAACAAAAAACATTATCGGATCTCTGACATACACATGAATTCAATCAGGTATTAGGGAGAAGCTCTTCCCTGTGAGGGTGCTGAGGCGCTGGCACAGGGTGCCCAGAGAAGCTGTGGCTGCCCCATCCCTGGCAGTGCTCAAGGCCAGGTTGGACACAGGGGCTTGGAGCAAGCTGCTCCAGTGGCAGGTGTCCCTCTGCCCATGACAGGGGTTGGAGCTGGATGAGCTTCAAGGTCCTTTCTAACACAAACTGTTCTATGATTCTTGTGCAGCACACAGCACCAGCTTTCTAATTCCTTCACTTTTGTTATTATACTTCAAAGACAAATGACAAAACCCAAGTAAACCAGCCTGCACACACTGCCCACAAATATAAATGCATTTAACTGCAGACAGGTTCTGTATTGATTCTGCAAACAACTCCCCCTCTGACATTAACGGGAGCTCCATGCGCCCATCTCGCAGGGACCACAGCATCACCACTGCCCTTTTCATTTGGATACGCCATGATTCAATTAGACCTGAGAGCCAGGGAACAACCTTTTTCATTTTGTAATATGCTGAAAACAGAGTATTTGCTCTGACATGGGTTTTAAACTATTCCCCCCAGGCAGAGCACGGGATTATGTGCTAATTGCAGTCACTCTTTGAGATGCCCCACAAGACAGATCTTTGCCACTAAAAGGTTTATTTTTGTAGGCAGGCTTGAGAGGGCTCATTATGAGTGATCACCAGATGTCACCGATTCTTCATAAAATACAACTGAAAGAATGTTTTTCCCAGCGAAAAAAAAGCAATCTACAACCATAAAAAGTGTAACAAGAGCCATAAATAACACCATTCCGGAGTACTTTTAGCCACATTGTGCTTCCCTTGCTCTATTACGTACCGAAGCCAATACCTACTGAAACAGGAATGAGGCATTCTAGTAACAGCAGCACTAATGACAAGCTCTCATTAACAGATACCACACTTCACTCCAGCCTCCAAGAAGATGATCAACACACCTACAGCAGAAAATACAGCTGAGATTCAGCTCAAGCCCCCAGCAGCCTAGAATTAACCCCATCCATGGGAATAACATGACACTGCAACTCAGCAAAGCAGAACAACTGGGACCGGGACACACACCTTTACCTCTTTTTAAAGAACAAGAGTAGGGTTAAAAACAAATTATTGAAATCAAGTTTGTCACACAAACCTATGTGTTTTACCAGAGGAACTCCCTGAGACAAAGGTATGTCACACCAGTGCAAATTAAAAGCTAACTCACCTGCAAACTCTCGTTTCTTATGCTGGGGAGTAGTCTGAAGACTAGGAGCAGTTTCCCATTGCCAGTTTTCCCTTGGAAATCCAAGCTAGGAGGTTTCCTGAGCTAAATGACACACTTGAGCTGCTGTATCGCTATCCCCATTTTCAGATCTCAAATCAAATTTGGTCACTTTGTTTTCATTATCAGCATGGAGAAGTGTCTGAGTGATTGCCATCCAACACATATTAAGACATACATCACTCATCCTCATGCGCAGTGACACCGTGAGTATGCAGTCTGGCACTTGGAGCATTTAATATGTTTTTACCTCTGGGTTGCTTCAAATGAAAACCATTCTGTGCACAAACTGTGCGTTGCTCACAGTTCTGTCAGTCCTATTTATTTCACAAGCAGTTTAGGCATGACGTGAACCAAGTTGCTGGTTCAGATTTTACTACGAGCTATCAGTGTCTTAAGCAGACACCATCTATATTCACTTTCATCCTCGCACCCACTGACTCACGCTCCCAGTGCTACAGTGAGAGCACAGCCACAGCTTCAAAATCACCTCCACGGCAGAGTTGTTATTTGGGCACTGAGAGAAACCCAAACTCATCAGTAGAAACGTTCAACTCATGACATTCAATGGGCAAAGTCAGAAGGAGCCTCAGCTCATGCTATACCATTGGACTGCACAGGGGATCATTGAGACCCAAACACTGCCCTTCCTCCGCGTGGCAGACTGCCTCTTAGGCTTTCCTTTCCCATGGCCAAGCATAGGCAAGAGATAGACCGGCTTGAGCTGAGGAAGTATTAGTGTCCATAAGAATTTGGGAATAGCTACCAGGACCCACTGAGGTATTTGAAAGCCAAAAGCTCCCCAGACTGCCCACCTCCTTCCCACTGAGCTCCCTCAGGGACAACTTACTCCTGCCAAATAATTCCATTTTAACAGAGGCTGATTTGAGATAAGCCTCGAGAATCAATTGGCAAAGCTTCATTGTTATAGTGAGGCTTACAGAGAGATTAGGAATTATTACCACTTTGTCTGAGCTCACTGTGCATATGCCATTGATCTGCAGAGGGAAAAAATGATGCATCAGCTGCTTCTTTTCAGGCTGTTCTGGGTTCAAAACATGTGGGCTCCTTTGCAAGCACCCAACCCAAGCATCAGCCCTGGCTCTACCACAGACCTCAGCACCTACATTCCTACTCCAAACACAGGGCAAACTGCTCAGCAAATGTGCTTTAACATAGGCTATGACCCCTGGCTAGTATTTACATGGCCACAAGTCCTCAGAAGAATGAGAAAAATACACTTTCAGCTGTGGGATATGAGCAATTAAATCAGAACCCATTAAAACGACACAGCATTAGATAGAGTGCACAACCCTGTGAAGTTACTTTGTAGTAAGAATATATCTGGCTATTTCTAGATGTGAATTAGGCTGGGGATAGAGATTTATCTATTTAATCTTAAGGGATTTCTGCAGACAATGTTTATGGGCAGTTACTTAACCAGGTAGATTTGACTACAAGATACAAGCACACGTTTTACACAAATACACATATCTACATTTTGTTCTCTAACTTACATGTACATTCACTTTTACATGCATTTATTGCAACACAATTGTTGGAGGCTGCAACAATTAGGGCTTCATCCAGACATAATAAAATACAAAAGCAAGAAATTAAACCCCAACTTCAGCAAAAGTTGCACGAGGTCCCAAAGCCCAAACCCAATGAGAAAACCTATGTCGTTACAGCACATAAAAAAGTATTTATTTGTACTGCCTCACACCCATGTTACTCTATGGTGTCTTTAACACACACACACACACACACACACACACACACACACACTCTCAATACCAGCACTTGAGATTCCTAAAGGTGCCAACAAGAAATCTGGAGAGGGACAGGAGCATGTAGTGACAGGACAAGGGGGAATGGCTTTAACCTGCCAGAGGGGAGACTGAGATGAGCTTTTAGGCAGAAGGATCCTTTCAACCCAAACTCTTCTGTGATTCTATGATACACGATTTTGGGTGCAATCAGTTTGTGTGTGCAATAGATGATAGATCCAAGAAAATAAATCCTCCTCCTGAGACAGTATTAAAGCATCATCTCCTGCAACACCCTTCCTCTTGCCCTGCATGTCTCCTCACCACACAAACAGCAACTGTCTATAGGAAAATCCCCATCTTCTGCTCCCCTGGTGCAGCTCTGGCAAGTACCCTCAGGCTTATTTAGCCAAGATGCTTCCCTCCAGCAGACAGGACCTCCCACAACACGGAGATGAAAAAAGACAAACGTGGTAACAAACAGTGAAGCAGCAGCAGCCTCCCCTTGATATTTTGATGTCCCAAGCATAAGCAAAACCTTCACACACCAGATTTCACCCTTCCTGCAGCTCCTGTCACAGAGCCAGGGCATGCACCAGCTTTCTTCCTCCCCAGGCATGTATCTTCTGCTATACACAGGCAGGCTTTGATGTCTGCACTTGACAGCCAGCACACACCTTCCCCAGCACCCTGCAGATGAGCTTTAGGCTTTCCTCCACTCACTGCTCCGAGGCCCCACAGAGCCCCGCTTGGCTGCTCTCAACAGCAAACCTCTTCTGTTGCCTGCTGAGCACCAGCAAACGCTGCTGTGGTGAGCCTGGCAAGGAGCACGGCTTCCAGCTGGGAAGTCTTCAGGTCTTCCTCACATCACAGATTGGATTTGCTGCTGCTCAGGAGTTGGCACAGCTCTACTGTTCAGCTTACCCAGGAAAAATGCAGTTTCCCCACTTTATCCTCAGTGCAGTTTGTGATACAGACTCACCTGATTCACTGTGACTACACAAGCACCTTCCTGTTCACAGACCTAAACACATAGACACAGAAAGGTTCTCACGATGCTTTTGTTCATCTCTGCATGCCCTATCCACAAGAATGAGTTTCCTCTTACACTAATGAGAAAGAACTTGAGGACACATTAATTACACCAGGATGGGAATATTCCTTTTTGGATGGCAGCTTCACCAGCAAGATCCCAGGACGAAGAGGAAACAATGCTCCACATTTGCTCCCCTCCCTTCTCTACTCCAAGTATCTTAGATGCCTACACTGGTAGTTAAAGTGACTTTGTCTCTTAAAGTCATCAGGATGTACAAGTAATCCCTGAAGGACCCAAAGTCACAACAGACACTTGTACATGGTCCATGGCGGCTCAGCCCAAACTACGTGTGGTTAGAACCCACTGGAAGTTGTGCCACACAACACCTTGCATCCTACAGCAACACTTCACCCTCACTCCCTATAACACCATGATTTCCTACCTGGGTATTTTTTAGAGTAGGTACAAGGTTGTTTGTTTAAGGCTGTCCACAGCAGATGGCAGAAACTTGGGAAAACTGCCAGTGTTCCCTGTTCAAAAGCTGGCTACTAAAGCTTCAGGAGACAGCCATTAGCATCTTCGTTTGCAACTGTCGCATAAAGAAATGACACAAAAGGGACACAGAGGTGGTTACTCAAGTGTGCAAGCTTTCTAATTCAGAGGATAAGTGCTTGCTTTTTACCAGAACAATTAGGACACATTTTGAGCAGCAAAATGTACAGGGTTGGTTTACAATGCTCACCTGCAGCTTTTAGAGGTTTTTCCATTAGCATGAAAGGAGACTGTGCCTCTTCCTCCTCTCCCAATAAACAAGGAAATCTCAGTTTCTGCCCCAAAAGAGCAGTAATGCCAAAGATGCCTTGAAGCTGCCACTGGGTTGGGGACACTGAGCTCCTCCACCAAAGCACAGGATGCTGGGGAACAACCAGTAACACTAGAGATGAAAAACCATGGAGAGGGGAAAAAGAGGCCTATGAGATAGCAGGAAAAGGATGGGGTTTGCATCCAGAGTATCCCACCTGCCCACCAAGCTGCTGAACACTCGCCACCTGTCTGCTTCTGGTTCGGAATGAACAGCTTGAAAACTGGTGTGTAATATCAAACTCTAAATCAGTGCTTCCTGCTGACATGCCATATGCCATCATGTACTTCAGTAGTCACCAAAAGTGTTAACAGCAATTACTCAGAAATTATTACAGTTTATTCAAGCAGAGAATCCAGACTCAACTCTTCCAAGGCATTTCTTTATAAACTCCATTTCCCCACAAATTTTCCATCTTATTTTACACTCTTTGCCTATTTTAATTTTACTTTGTTTTAAAATGACAGATTTGATTACCGAGGTATTCACCTGCAAATGCTGTTCTGAGGGGCGATAACTTCACAGAGCTCAAATTCAAAGGTACAAGTTACTCTCCTTCATAAACTTTTCATTTTTTTATGGCTTAAAAGGGATTTAATACTTCATCAAAATTCTGAACATCAGTACCTCACCTGAATACACTTCCCAGCAGTAAATTCTCCTAACTGTTCCCTGTTTAGTTAAGGATGAAAACCCTTGTCTAACAGTAATAGCTACAGAGTGACTAAGACCATCCCGTAATCAGTTATTATTGATCAGTGCTGGGCTACTTTAATAAACCCTATGCTAATGCACAGAAGAGCTTGGCATTTGTGTTGAAGAAAGTATTCAAACAGTAGAAGATCCCCTGGAAAGATGGACTGAACAGCTCCAAGAAAAACTGGGAATGCTATGTCCAGTAGTACATGGGAACAGAGAGGTAGGGAGGTGACTGAGCATCTTCTAGATTGCCCCAGGGTACACAGCAAGAAGACATAAGAAGAAATAAGAGATGATGCTCTTGAATACATTAATGGAGAAAACACAACCTTCTCAGAGTGAATTTCATCACACAATTGTGCAAGAGACTGCAAAACACCAGGATGAGGAGGGCTGGCAGAGGGCTCCAGCAAGAGACAGGATTCCCCATGGTAGCCACTGCCAGAATAGGGATGAAGATGTACCTGCTGTGTAAAACATAAACATTGGCTATAGGGTGCCCCATGGTCTGGGAACTAGCCCAGCTTACCCTTGTGCCCTGTAGGACAACAGCAGTGGAAAAAAGTAAGTTTTAGAGGGAAGCTGAAGCTTTTGTATTATTACTGCAAATTTCATCACACACCGCTGAATTTTGCAATATATGAAGCCATAAAATGTATTGAAGAGAGTTCAGCTGAAGGACTGTACCTAAATTAATTTTTCATACTCAGAGGATATCCAAGCAAACTTTATAATCCCAGCCTTCCCCATTGGAGAGCTCTCTGTAGACTGCTTCCTCTCCTGCATGGTAATATTAAGAGCTAGAGGTGAGCAGCTGAAGTGCTTTACACTAAGGGAGCCACAACTGCTCTGAGATTGCAGCTGGTCAGGATGCTACCTTCTCTCCAGGCTTGCCCAAGGCTGGATGCCTCTGCGCAGCCATCATCTTCTGGGAGACGGGACACAGACTGTTTCCAGGAGGCTGCAGGAAAGGGCAGTGTAACATGGCACTGTTAGCACCCCAGGGTTTAAGGTCCCTCCAACCCAAACCATTCTATGATCCCCAAATGCTACTCAAGCTCCTTCTCCTGCCCCAGCCTCTGACTGCTTTTCCACCCAAGCACAGCATCTTCTCAGCATTTCCTTGGTTCAGCAGAAGCAGGGAGACTCTCTTGTCTCCTGATGCTCTTTAGAGCACTTGACCACCACACCTGGGAATAGCATCCACAGGAAACCAATCATGGCACAAGAGTCCCTGGATGCCCAATGTGGATAGAAATCTGCTCCAAAGAGCCTTTTTCAGCTTGCTGGTAGGCTCCCATCAGTCAGTGCTGGAAAACTCATTCATTCAAGTTGATGCATATAAAAGTAGATTTATGAAGAAAACACATTTTAGTGCATGCCCCCCCCTCTCTCCCCCAAGAACTGGAGATAAAAATAAGGGATCAGAAGGAAGAGCCCATTCCTGTGGGTTTTCTCCAGTGGCAGAGGTAGACCTGGTGGGCTGCAATCAGCACTGACACAGGCTCTCCCTTGGATGAAGCAAGCAAAAGTAATTAATCAAGTAGGAGCTACTTAGACACTAATTAAAACATCCAATCAGTCAGAACTTCTTCAAAGCAGTCTGCTTAAAATAAGGGCAATAACACCCAAGCTGAAAATAGCCTAGTTTGGGTTTATTTCATGCTTTCCACCTAATACTGCCTGCCTGCCAGGCTGTCCATCTTGCAGGTAGTTCCATGCTGGATCTCTGGACTGGATCCTGGATTGAAACTGCTTAGAAGATCCCTTATCACACGAACAATATACAGAGAAGTGTAAATCAGTCTAAAATAAGGGCATGTCAATTCTCTCTGTTTTATGCTCACAAAATCTATTTTACCATTTACCTGCACCTTCTGCCGTATCGATCAACAGCACAAAGACTGTGGCAAACACAGAGTCAGTGGGAGCAAAGTTCCTGTGACACGTGGCACTGGCTTGACAAATACCTGCTCAGGTAATCTGTCATCTGCTGTCTAAACCTGGACTAAAGTACAGAGGAATAAAAAGGTTTCAGTTGGTGCTGGATTCCTATGAACAGCCTTTACTGACAATAAGGGATTTCCATCACTGAGTTCCTGCTTTCCTCAGAGATAACTAAACTGCCAGTGGAAATAGAACAGCACTAAACCAATAGCTCATGTTTTATGTATGCTGTGTTTTTTGCTATGAAACATCCAAGGTTTGCTTTTCCCTCCTGTAACAAGTACCAAGCCAAATACAATAACAGAAGGGAAAAATCAGAGCAGCATCTTTCAGAGTGCTCAGGAGTTTCCTCACACCCCATTACCTATCACTGATCTCAGAGCAGATGATGTATGTCGATGTTAAGTGGTTTGGGGTTTTCTTAAACCTTTAAAAGCAGATTAATTCATGTGCTAACATGTACCTTAGACACAACTTCATGCAGGATATAAAGGCAGGACTTACAGAAACTAAATCATAGATAAATCTCCACTTTACTCAGTATTTGAAATGTCCCAATAGGGATAAGCCTCACTCAGCAAGGCTTCAGACACCTTCCTCATACAAAAGCCCATTCAGACTAACAGTAAGTTAGAACATTATTTCTACAACAGTTTAAAGTGTTTTGTTCAACACCCTAAGCTAGATTTTAACCTTTTAGAACAAGAGTTTTTAGGTTTTCCAATGCCATCACTCAAAATCCAAATACAAACATTATTCCCTCTGTTGCCAAGACACAAGTTACAACCATCTACAGAGCCTGCATGTAACTTCCAATGCCCCTCCAAAATCTTTCTGCATTTCAACTAAATATTGATACAGCTTTTTAAAACAACACAAACATTTGCAATCCTATTCTCATTTCCTTTTAACTTGTTGATTCCAGGTAGGTTTTGCCATCAAGCACGGCGCTGAACTTGGGTAAAGCCACTCTGGGTTCTCATACTGCAGGATACAGCTGAGGACACAGCCTGAGTGTCCCGACACTGGCACTAATGATGCTCTTTTCTATGCTGCTCTCATTCTTTTATCTTGACATACATTTGTAGGGGAAAAAAAAAAAAAGAATAAGAAATAAGCAGGAAAATCCATAGCAGTGAAGAAAAAAAGTTATACAAGAAATACAATATTCCATACAAAATACATACAAAGGTTTTGCATTCCCAGATCAATATGCTTCATGAAACCTTTTGCAGATGTGGCTCTAGGCTGTTTTCTGATCCAATGAACATTATGAGATGATGTGAGCGAAATGTCACTAAATAGGTTAAAGATATCTGGATGTGCAGTAATTCTACCTGATTACTTGGAAATGTCAGAGTTCCCCAGCTCCTGGTTGGGGATGATGGCTTTTTCTGGAGCCTTTCTGAGGAGTAAAGAGACAAGATTCAGGGATTCAAGGCTGCTCCTTTCTCAAATCAGGTTCCCTTTGTCAAAGTGCTCTTTTGGGATAACTGTTAGTATTTTATGTATGTTAATGTCAGGAAAATTAAGTTATATTACTACACTCACAGAGCTCAGGTTACCAAAGACATTCACTTATGTAGATGAGATAGTACAGATCAGCTGCCTTTACAAACCAGATCCACTCTCATGGCCAGAACAATGTTGAACAGGATAATGAAACATTTCTGAAACACTCCTCCCAGTCTTGATCTCTTGGTACTGGATGATATTAAGGTCCTTTCCAACCCTAACTATTCCATGATTCTATAATTCAGACCAATGAGGAAAATTAAAAGGAGAGGGGAAAAAAAAGGCAACAGTGTTACTGAAACCACAAAGAAAAACTCTTTGAATCATTCCTTTTCATTAGGAAATAGCCATCAATTTGAGCAAGTGGCGAAATCTGACTTCAGAAAGAATACCTGTCAAAAATGCTATTGGGGCAGAAAGGCTGCCCATGCCCATGCCACCTCTTGGAAAGGAAAACGAAGCCTTTCAGCTTTAAAAGAGCCAAAGGAATTAGCTGTAACTGATGAGCCCAAAGCCGCAGCCTGTTCACGTTTCTAAAGTGAGCCCAAAGTAACTGCACTGCAATTTTCACCAACCCATTATGTAAAATAAAACCCAGCTGAAAGCCAGTGTGGGGCCACAAAATGCCTTCATTATCTTTCAGTTCTGTTCCAGTTAAAAATGCAGCCAAAATCTCCTGGGTCAGGGGGGGAGGTTTTTGTCTTAATGGCCTTTTACTTCCTCAGCACTGCACAGCTTCAGCAAGATTCGCTGCCAGTTTGTTTGGACCTAACAAGCTGTTTTACCATTAAAGCAAAACACAATGTGTCCAGGAATATTAAGCATTCTCCACAGGGCCCTGTTTTACAGTGACTCCAAGGATGACAATGCCAAATTAGGAGTTCAAGACAGATGTTTTCCAGATGTGCTGAGCGTCTCACATCCGAGTTAGATGTGGAGTTCTTCCAGAACGCTACCAAGTTGTGCCTGCTGTGTTTAGATAGGCAGTCCCCTGAGTTTCTGCTTCTGGGAAAAAGCCACATACCTCCCATGCCTCCAGCAGGGTGAAGAATCCAGTGTGATGACAACCATTGTATGGAACAAATTGGAAAGCAATGGGAAGCTGTGGATGAGAGGTGCAGCACTGTGGGACTCCTCCACTGTGCTGCAGGACCTGGCCAACTGAGCAAATCACATGAAAACCATCCAGCATCAGAAACCTGCAGATGATCAACGGCTTCAGCAGGCTGATGCTTTGGTAACGCAGAGTTCTCTGCTCTTGGGACAGATAGGAAAGTGCAGGAGGCAGATGCCAACCTGGCAGATCAGCAGCAGACGTGAACCTGAAACAAGGGCTATGTCTATCAGAGTACATGACCTGAAGAAAAACCTCTTGGTTTGGATTTAGAGCATGGATTTTATGCTCTAAAGAGTAAACATTCATTACTCTGACCTCCTTTTCCCCAGGCAGGCAGCCTAAGTGCAACTCACCAGTGGTATTGAGCCCCTGGGAAGGAAGAGCTCCCTTTCCACACACCACTGATGCCTCTATACATCTTAAACCACGGAGTTTTTGGGAGGGAGATGAAACTCCACACTGAGTCAACAGAAATCTCCCCTCCCCATTCAGGAGCATCCCTGAAGCCCCTGTCCAGAAGGACCAGAGCATGTAATGCAGCAGAACCCAGCCTCTGATTATCTTTCAAAACTCTTCACACTACATGGGACTCCCTACACAAACCCCTTTATTTCTACATCTTTCCCTCTGAAAAGCCTCAAGTGCAGGTCTGATCCAAAAAGGGCCAAATATCAGAGATTCCATCAAGCCCACAAGTGATTTTGCCATTGCTACCAGTTTACCTACAAGGCATCCAGGTGCTATGCCGAGGGTTAGCCACACATAACCATCTATCAGCCTTTGGATGAGTTTATTCATGGGCAGGTTCTGAGAATCACATTTCCAAACAAGATTTGCTTTAATTGGCTCTGCTGGTCCTCCCAGAGGAGCACTAAGATGGGGCTTCCACAGCAAGTAACTGCCAATACAAAGTTAAATCCAGTTTTCGACTAATATTCAGGAACATTCGCTTCCTGGCAGCATTCCTGTTAGTAAACCAATTTGCTAAAATATTCATAAATAGCAAGCTAAAGGGCCATGGCCACAGCCAAAATGCTTACATATGAAAATACAGCTAAATATTCACTGCAAATGTTAACACAGGGTTTGGATTGCTCTAGATTTAATGAGGGAAAAAAGCCTTATAATGCCTGGCAATCAGCACCATGGTTTCCAATGGAAAACCTCTGGTGAGGAGATGGACTGGTGTTGGAGAAGGGCCCCCAGGACTGACCTGAGCCCACGAGGTCTTTGCACATGCTATAGCAAAGCCTTGCCCAAGCTCTAATAGCAAAGCAAAAGCCTTGTGTATATTTTGGAAGTGCTCAAATTCTTTCCCTTGAGCTTCTCTGCATCTTGATCACAACCCTTGGAGCAGGATAAATAAATACCCCCCCCCCCCCAACAAAGCTTCAGATATTACTCTGAAATAATTCATTTGGTAAACTCTCAATTGAATTGCCAGGACGGCAGCCAAAAAGCAGGCAAGGAGGGAAGAGGAGAACTTTGACAGACCCTGATTGCAGTCATTGCAGGGAGAGACAAGCCCCATGCATTTTACACATCTAACCTCTTACAGGAGAGCCTTTGTTTGCTGTTTCAGGGAAACCAGCCCTCACTCACAAGGAAAATGAATGTCTGCCTTTGGACTTGACACACCAATGAGCTTTTTACCATGGAAGTTACATTTCAATATAGCCATGAACAAGTTTCTCCTCCACATTGTGCAGTCCTTTCCTCCTCTGATTTTTTAACTGAAAGAGGAGGAATGAGCTGGGGCTTTCTCCATCACACACATTCATTACCATGGGCATTGTTTGGTTCAGTAAGATCTCTATGTGACAGAGGCTGCAATTGCATTTGCAAAACTGCAGTATTTCCCTTCCAGAACCCCAAACCTCAACTTAGGGTAACTCTTCGGAGTTGCGTGGCACCTGCGTGGGTTTCACAACCTGCACATCCAAAACAGCACAACTCCATTCTTCTGGACATTACACACCACAATCACACCTCTGCTGGCCACTACCTGCTGCACCCCTGCTTGGGCACAGGGATTCTGTGTTCAGAAGCTCCAAGCAATCCATGCCCCTTATTCACCCCTGCAAAAATCTATTGGAAATACAACACTTCCTATAGGAAAAAAAATAGGAAATGCCAAAGGATTTTATAGAGACAGGGGCCCTAGAATTGGGATCATTTAACAAGAGTTCCAATAGGAGTATTTATGACCTTCAGAAAATCACTGCCTCTCCCCTCTACACTGCAATTCCTCCTCTGTAATGGGTGGATTGTTGTTTTCCTGGCAGGCCAGGATGTTGTGAGATTTAATTCATTAAGCTTTGCAAAGCATTCTAGGACACTTTGATGGAAAAAGCAAAATATTATCTGTAAAAGCCTCCCATTTAAATCTCACCTGGAAACCTTCCTCTTGCTTCTTAATTTGCAATTGATCCCCACTCAATTAGAGGTAATGGGATTTACATGTACACTTGAGTAGCGCGGCAGACCCCACAGGAAAGTGCCAGCAAGAGCATCGGTGCTAATTCACATGAAGCAGCCAAGTGACTGGTACCTCCAGCTCAATGAGCCATGCTTGGCTGAGGCATCCCTGGGCTGCACAGTGACAACCCAAAGCAGCACTGGGCAAAGGGATGGACACTGATCTACCCATCACTTCAGCATCCATCCCTGTGCGAACACTGCAATGGTGGCACTTCACCATTCACATTCCTCTCCATGACCCAGCTTTTTATCCCCAAAATAAATATTTTAAATAGTGTTCCCCTGACTTCACAACACCTCCAGTAGGATTCATACAGTTCTGGTGTCCCCCCAGTGTGAGAAGGACAAGGAGTACCTCAGAGATTAAATACGGGAGACTGAGATGAGCTCTTAGGCAGAAGCTCTTCCCTGTGAGGGTGCTGAGGCGCTGGCACAGGGTGCCCAGAGAAGCTGTGGCTGCCCCATCCCTGGTAGTGTTTAAGGCCAGGTCGGACACAGGGGCTTGGAGCAAGCTGCTCCAGTGGAAGGTGTCCCTGCCTGTGGCAGGGGTTGGAGCTGGAGGAGCTTTAAGGTCCCTTCCAACACAAACCAGTCTGGGACTCTACTATTAGCAAGAAGTGCCTGTTAAATCCTTGAGCAGAAAGGGAACAAAGGCCGGTGGAAGCTGCCACTTAACTGAACCTGCAGCACCCAGCCTGTTGGTATTCCCCAGCACTGAGAATTTCAATTTGCTCCATGGATTTTTATACTGAGCATCCAGAAAAATTAGCATTTGTGCTGAATAGCTTTTAATCAACTGTTCTGTTCAGCCTGGAGAAGAGAAGGCTGCGTGGAGACCTCATAGCAGCCTTCTAGTATCTGAAGGGGCCTATAGGGATGCTGGGGAGGGATTCTTCATTAGGGACTGTAGTAATAGGACAAGGGGTAACGGGTTGAAACTTAAACAGGGGAAATTCAGACTGGATCTAAGGAAGAAATTCTTTACCGTTAGGGTGGTGAGGCACTGGAATGGGTTGCCCAGGGAGGTTGTGAATGCTCCATCCCTGGCAGTGTTCAAGGCCAGGTTGGACGAAGCCTTGGGTGCCATTGTTTAGTGTGAGGTGTCCCTGCCCATTGCAGGGGTGTTGGAACTGGATGATCCTTTTGGAAGGTCCTTTCCAACCCTAACTGTTCTATGATTCTATGATTCGCAAGTGTCAGTCCTTTTCATCTTTAAAGCCCCTCTAAATCTCCTTGCCTGAGTCTGCCCTAGCCCTAAAATTTATTTTCTGTTTCTTTTTCTACATTCAGTTTCCAGTACCCTTTATCATAATGTAATCACTTTAATCTTTACTCCCCATCTTTATCTTTTAACCTCTTCAGTTTTCTTTTTAAAGCAATTTCTTGGTCTCTCTCAGGGTTTGTTTTGTAAAACCCAACAAAAACTAAAAAACCCTTCGCCTCTGACTTAGCACAGAGATGGAGATGCCCCATGCTTCAAGTATGGGTTAAGCTCCCAGATTCAAATGCAATAAATATTAACCTGATTTGCAGAGAACTGAGGTGGATACTGAATCCAGACTGCCATCAAATCAGGACAAGCATGTGTCAGATGCAAACAGCACACACAAACAGGTAAAGAGGAAAGACAATCATCCCCTGGCATACTGAGTGTCCTGTGTCCCTGTGTCTCTTCCCACATCCTTAACATTTATTCCCCATCCTACTCTATTTCCTCTGCTTTCACTCTCCATCGCAAACACTCAGGCAAAGCATCAAAGGAAGCTTCATTATCACCTCAGCTTTCCCAAGATTGCTGCAGTGAAGGTTTATCAGTTCCAGGCTTTGAGCTGGCTCAGCAGATGTCATCCCCCCTAAAGAACAGCGAGAGCTGCATCTCATTTCTCTGCCCTCAAACACAGCAAGCTGCAACTCTGGATGCTTTAAACTGAGACTGTCTCATGGTACCATTGTCTTCTTTGATGCCACAGAGTTTTAGGCCATGCTTTTCTATTTTCAATGTGTAAACAGTTCCCTAAACCCCTTGTTTAATCACCTATCACACCCTTTACATTCATGTACCAAACAGTGCTTGATGATGGCATAGTCCTCCAGGAAGATGAACAGGCTGCACATTGCATTAACCATGGGCTTTAGTGACTGCAGTTCAACCAGAACACCCAGAGTTATGAGGGGGAAAGGAATTAGGAAGAAGAATGCTGAATTTCATTGGTGGTGTTAAGATGTTCATACTGCTGCTGAAATACCCTTTAATTCCTTTGTTCACTAGTTGATACATACTATGAGGCTGTTTGGTTTTATGGCAGATATTACAGCCATGCACATCAGGACTGGCAAGTGGAGAAGATTTATAGACTGGTCCTTGAGATGAAACATATCACAGAGACCAAATAAAACTGTTCACAGGGGCCCCAGTCATGACCACTGTAAAAACCAAACTTTACACAATTTCATATTAAAAACAAAAGGCCACCTTGCCGCTACTCCTGCATTCCCCAGATGGCCATTGCCTCAAATTGGAGCTATAAAAACCCAAGGAATGCTGGACAGGGATCACTTTAGAAAACACCACTTTTCCCACTAGCTAGGAGCAGACTGGCTCAAGTTCACATCCTCACATAAATCAATGGAATTTCCATAATTTATCCCAAAGATTGATGCAGCCTGTTTATAAGGAGTTAAGCTGTCAATCACATTTAAAGAGGATTCAGCCTGAAAAGCCAGGTAAAATTGATTCCTCCCCAAAAGACTCCGAGGAGGGAGCTGAAAAAGCAAGCATGGGAGTAGTAAGGAATCCCTTTGGCATTCAGAGCTCTGAAGTATTCAGTGTACTGAGAACTGTTCCAGCCCTACAGAGAGCAAACGCATATCTCCACTGTATAAAGCATTTCTCTCTCTTTATAAGGCTTGAATCTCCTAATATATTTACACTGGACACCAAAATGATCATTATAGGCCAGACCTACAAGGTGAAGACCCCAGTTTGCCCCCAAGAGGCATTAATTTCATGCCTACCATGAGCTCCGAATCCTCCTCCCTGCCACCAAAGCAGCCTGTCAGCAGTGCTGCAAAGTGAAATCAGCAAATATTAATTGCCAGCTGGGAAATCTGCCATTAGCTCACACTTAAGATCTTTTTCCAGCTGGAAAGATGGAGTGTGATAAATGGAGCAGATTTCTTTGCAGTCTCGGAGCCAGCCGATGGAGCGGGTTTATCTGTTTTGCAAGCACTAAATGAGCAAAATACCCAACACCTTCTTAAGAGACAGTTCTGAAATGCTATTCACTAGAACAAATGATTTCTGGAATTACCGGCACCAAACTAATACATGGACAACAAATAAAACAGAGGAAATAAACCACCATCACCTGAGGCTGAATTCATATCTGCTCAGCATCACTGCAGTGATGTATCACACGAGTTATTAGCCTGCTAGGGGTACCCCCCCAAGTTTGTAATTTATCTACATTAAAGCATAGAAAATGTTCTGCCAACATAGAGATGATTATCATTTTCCATAATTAGAAAGAAACTTCCTGAAACTGGAGGAAAGACAAATGAGAAGTTGAAAATGAAAGATGCCATTCAAGACCCTGAAATCCTAAGATTATGGGATGATGTGGGTTGGATGATGTCTCAGAATTTAAACCCTTAGTGCAGGGTCAGACCAGGTTGCTCAGGGCTGTTGCCAGCCAGGTCCTGAAGGCCCTCAGAGATGGATGTGCCACTTGGGGAGCCTGTCCCACCACTTGAACATCCTCCTAGGAAAACATTCTTCTACATCTAATCAGATCCTCTTATTTCAGCTTTCCCCTTTGTTTCTCATCCTCCTCCATACAGAGCAAGGCTCCAACCTCTATGCTATATGTGCCTAAATATCATAAAAGAATAAGTTGTTCTCACTCTTCCAATGTGCATACACACTTGCACACATACGTGGTACATACACATACAACCCAGCACATGGCATGCATGTTCGAAGTTGATGGCATGAAATACTGTTCTGAGCAACAGTGAAAGGCTCCAACCCAGCAGCACAACTCTGTGCATAATGAAGAGAAGAAAAGCAGGTGCTCTTCTACAGAGATTGTCTTTCCAAATTCTGTACCAAATCCATACAAAAAAATGCGATGAATATGTTAAATGACCAAACAAATTCTTTCCCAAACCACATAAACGTAAAAAGAGCTTTGCTGTTTGCTTTGTTATCAGTTTACTGAGGACAGACCTGGCTCAGTCAAAGTAGAATTGGAGTATTTGATCTCTGTCATACCTTAAGGCCATCCAGTTTGTCTCTGATAACTGGGTAAACTGGCAGAGCACACAGATGCAATCTGTGGCATCCCTCAGCTCTACTCAGGGACTTAAGCTTTAATTGAACAAGTCAGCTGGGACCAAAACCCACAAAGCAGCCCACTCATCAGCCTGACTGTACTCACATAATTAAACTATCTCCTGGATAGAAAACAAACAGAAAGCGTGTGCCTACCAAGAGATGTACGAGATGCTCATATCTAGCACATATAAGGTTGTTCTCCAAAGTCTTACCCTTTATGCTGCATTCATAAAGCTGCTAGAAACCTGTAGCTTAATTGCTTACTACAAATCTTCTATTCAAAAGAAAACACCATCATTCTATGATTTACAAATAGAAGACTAAAGTATAAAGACATGAAAAGATACGCAGCAGGTTACTCAGAAGCTACATGGCAAAAACAAGGGTTGAAGCCGAATACTCCTATGGAGTCTCACTCTGTGGGATTATTCTGCCCTTAAGGTAAACTTTGCTTTTCTATATTTTATCTCTGCAGACAGTGGTATGAAGCACTTTTTACTTATTCATGCAGGAAGACAAGGGAGTTTGTTTCTTCCCTTCCATAAAGCTGTTATTCTTCTGAAAAGCAGATTTAAGCAGTGCTCCATTGCAAGAGTTTAAGGGTTACTTTAAACTGGGACACAAGACTACTACTTTCTGATATCATTTCATGGCATGTTCAGGAAAGTATTCAAGCATGACATTGTATCATTAGGTATAATACAGCCACTGCAGAGGCACTGATTACTGCAATGAGAACTCATTTTCTTTAACGCTCTATGTGATAAGCAATGAATAAAAACCCAGGCCAGAAACATCATTGTAAGAAGGTGGGATATGTACAGGAATAAAAAAACTGAGGACACTTTTTGGGAGTCAGGGGAAGAAAACTCCTCTTCCTCTTGACTTGCTCATGTGCTGTCCTTCCAAATATGCCTTTAGGTGACCTTGCCATGAACAGCTTCATACAAGGCCTATTGATCCTAGATCTAATTAACCTCTTCAATTTAGAGTGTGCTGTGACAAACTAACCCAGCTCCATCAGCATTTACCAAGTCCATTCTCTGACCAGCTCCTCTGTCCCACCCACAGCCAGACCTCCAGAATAAATGACACAACAGTAATGCTTTTCTGTCTCTAAAGAACATCACAAGGATATATTAATAAGACTCTTTGAGTGGGCTCCTCTTTCTTCAACAGGCTCTTAAAGCATCATGCTAGTAAACGAGAACCTGTGATGAATATCTCTGTGCACAGAAAGCTCCTCAGGGGCTCAAATGCCCAGTGAGCTGGAGATAAAGGAATCATTTTCATATTTGATCACATAAATGTCACTGGATACATTTGCAACAACCTACTCCAATCTTACTGTAAGCATATGGAGTCATATTTGACAGTGAGTTTGAGGTTTACTCTAGTGAGGCCTTTACAAGACCTCTCATTAGAAATAAAATAATTTATGACTTCCTCGACTCCCTGGTGTTTCATCACACACTCTTGGCTATTGCAGCCTCGCTTGCCTTGTGACAGCATGGTACATGACATACAAAATACTGATGGAAAAGACACAGGACTCCATCCCTTTCGTGGTTTGGTGCAATAATGATAATGAAATTTGTTTCTAGCCCAGTAAAGAGCTGAAGATGTATACAGCCTATGGGTAACCAGAAGTGTGTTGGTGGTACACTCTCATTTCATCTCCACGGCTTCTTTCCTTTGCCCAAGCAGGGTTTTGTTTCTCCTTGTTGCAACAAACTTTCTGTAATACCATATACTTTTTCTTAACATCTTTTGTCTTGTTCAAAGCCTTAACAAACGAACAAGATTGTAAAGAAGTTATTACACTGGGAGCTGAAAGCAGTGAGCAACACGACGACAGCGCATACAACGCATAGTGATGTTAATTATTTACCAGTTCCCAGTCTGATCACATTTTGGGTGGTGATGACACTAAGGAGCTTAATAGCTGCATAAAACATTGTGTTATGTTCTACAGCGGCCTAAAGTAAATCATCCTTGAAGAATTTATCTTTTAGAAATAACAGCAACCATTCAGCCATTTATCAGGATTATGGTAAGATGAGGGATGAAAGTCCTACAGAAGTATTTATTTTTAATGATGCCCTACCTTTGAAGAAACAATCCTTGCTGTGGATAATGTAGATTTTCTTCCTCTGTAGGCAGGAGGCTCGATGCACTTGACAATGATTCTCATAAAATTTGCCATCAGATCCACACACGGGCATGTAGCTGGACTTGCAATCCTCCACACATCTGCACTCGGGCTGGTTGGTGTCCTTGTTCACCACACACTTACTGCCCCGGCCACAGTACTTCTTCTCACACGATGCATGCAGGCCATCCTCCCCATAGAGCACTGGGAAGAATAGAAAAGATCAGCATGAGCAATGTTTGCCTAACAGAATCCTAAAATGGTTTGTGTTCGAAGGGACCTAAAAGCTCCTCCAGCTCCAACCCCTGCCATGAGCAGGGACACCTTCCACTGGAGCAGCTTGCTCCAAGCCCCTGTGTCCAACTTGGCCTTGAACACTGCCAGGGATGGGGCAGCCACTTTATCATGTATTAATTATTAGGATAATAAACCCTTGATTTGGTACATTTCAATAACCAATTTCAGATCACACTTCTCCATTGTAAGCAAAACAACCAGCACAGGAGCAGGAGCTACAGTACAAGGCTTCCAAGGCAAAAAGCACAGCCCTTCCAGTAGCAGCAGTTTGAAGAGTGTGCTCTTAATCTGTGCTCCCAGACCTCACTCATCACAACATTAAGCCACGAGTTGAAGATGTTTTACTGAGATGTGATGGACATGCAGCCACTTGTTCTTTCAGGCCTTTGTGAAACTAGACCCTGGAATAAAAGCCAGTGAGAGCACTTCAGTGCCGAAACTTCATCCATAAGTTACATGCAGAAAGCAGTTCTGAAACCTACGCTCCTCCAGCCACAGAACTCACAAGGAGCTTCAATTTTTGGCAGCATAGTGCCTTAAGTGCCAGCACTTCAGCTTCTTGTATCCATGTCTGCATTCATAGTCTAACTTCCACTCTGTAAGCCAGAAGCCAAGCATTCCCAAAGCTAAAATTCACACAGGTTTCAATGAAAGCTCACACAGACAATTGCTGAGGGCTTTTGATATAATAACCCCTAGGAAAGACTGTCATTGAAGTCAAGGGACTATTACAGGAAGATGCTTCTCACTGTAAAAGCAGCTATCAGTATCCTTACACTCTGAATAATGACATATAATGAAAAAACAACTTTCTGCTACTTTTAAGAATTCATTAGATATAATGTTCTGAACATTACTGTACTATCTGCTGTGTGATGCTATTAAAAGGCTAAGGAAGCTGCCCCTGTGCTATAACATTTTCTGCTTCTGAAGTTTCCTTGCTTAAAAGCTTGCAACAGAACATTATTATAATTCATACAGGACAGGGCACTGCCAAACAAGCCACTACTCAGAGCAATAATTAGCATTACGCTCAATGAAAAGAGTTGCTGGAAATTAGATTATTCTATGCTAATTGGAGTACACAAAGTTGGGAATTACAAAGGGATGCTGCAAGAGGCATAATTAAAGCAGGAATAAACACTCTGTCATGCACAACCTGCCGCCAGCCTCGCAGAGCCTTCCAACAGCCTCTGGCTGTTCCCATGCCAGTGATGCAGACTGGACCAGCAAATCCCTGTTGTCTACATTTACCACATGCAGGGTTGGCTCTTGCCAAGGTTTTAGTGCTTGCTGGCTTCCAGAGGAAGCTCAAGTGGATGCACTCCAGCATCCAACAGGATAACTCCTGCAGCAACTGCAGCACCACAACATCCTCCAAAATGCATCCAGGGCTCTTCCCTTCAAAGATGTTTCAAGCAGCACAAACAGTTCCGCTTAGGAGAGCAGGCTGGATCTCACCTAAAGACCCCCAGTCACATGTAATGAAGATGTGAGGAGCATCAGCACCAGTGACTGCAATCTGTCAATCCTTTCTTATGCTAAATTCCTTGCGAACATTGACACAGCCCCTGCCTGCCCAGCATTTTATGTCAATATGAAATGTCCCAGTGCTGAAGCTATGTTTCCTCTACTAGTGATCCAGAGGTTAAAGCCTGTACACAAAGACAAGCAGAAGTTTCTACAAAAGCCCATTTTTCTCTGTCCCTGTAAAGCCTTTGTTTTTATCACTGTAAATCTGAATGGGGAAAAAAGGCTGGTATTGGAGGATTAACTATTTGACTCAATAACTCATTAAAATTCCTCCCACTTGGCAAGCTAAGAAATATCGACTTTTCCTGACTTGTAATAAACTAGAAGGTCAAAGCATCTCTGAGCTGTGCAAAAAAGTAGCCCCTAGAAGGAGGATCTGACTGTTCTTTACTTACTCCACCAATTGTTTCAGAATTTCTGGATAACGTCCTCAGAAATGCAAATTCTGTGGCTTCAAGGAGATTTCACTGCCAAGGCCATCTGCATTCATGGGGTCTGCTCTAGATCCAAGCAGCATGAAGGTCTGGGCTTGAAGAAGCACTAGTCAAGCATCCTTCTCCTCTCATAGCAGGACTTACACCTGTACAAGCATATCCATTGCAATGTGCCTCAAATTACATGTTTTGGATGCTGCTGTTGATGCTAAAGACGTTGATTCAGGAGCTATTATTGTCTATATCGATGTAATTCAGTCACAGCTACAGCAAACCCTTTTCTTCTGCTGTCGTGATGACTAAAACTTGATCTCTCAGATACAGCACCCATTGAGGACTGCACCACACATCTTACTGAGGGTTACATCTGCCTCCTCATTCACAGCGGGCTGCTCTGATTTAATGCATCAGGTCACATCTGGGCAGGCCACAGCTGCACCCTGCCCCAACAGCTACTGCAGGCACCGGCAGCAGCAAAAAACCCTCTTGAAGCCTCAAGTCTTTTTTGGTGTTTTTGATTTTTAATGTAAACTTAGCATTACTGAAGACAAATGCTGTTCCTGTGCAATGCAAATCCTACATTTTTTCATGATACACCAAAGGTTTGGTTAAGCACCAGCTTATAAAAAAGGACAAAATTCTTTCCTACAGCCACCCTGGTTACTATGGAGAAGCCACAGAAAGCCTCTCTATGTTTATGCCTCATTCATTTTGTTCACAGTTTGGTTTCTTCTATGTTCTCAGATGCATAATTCCTGTTTAAACACACTATAGGTGGGTAAGGGGTTAGGAAGGATAACCTGCAAACAACTAGGAAGGAAAGATTTGTGTATTCGGGAATCCCGATGTGCTTCTACTAGTCCAAGCCTTCTGAAATTCATATGCTTGTGAGCAAAATGTTAACATGGGATGTCTTTGCCAGAATCTGATAATGTTGATAGCAGCTCTTTAATTCAATTACTATTTGCATAATCCTTTGAAGAACTAAAGCTCCCCACAAGCACACTCAGTTGTACAGGCAGACCCTCTGCCTAGGAAGAACAGTAAGGAGATGTGGAACAGAATGAAGCCAGTGGAAACAGAGAGGAAGGGAGGTACTGGACTATAAAAGCACTGTTGTCTTTGATAATTCATCCAAAGCAGCACCAAGCATCATGGAAAAGGACCTTCCTCCACTGCATTAAGATGCCTTCTCGAGGTGATCCCATGAGCATCACCTGAGCCGGGAAGGACAATGGGTGTGTGTAGCTCAGCAGCATGCCATTGCCATTCTTTGTCACATTATTAAAAGTGACTGAATTCCCCACTCCTACAAGGATTATTAAAAACAGAAAGAGGAAAGGTAACCAAGTGAAATTCCCAACTAACTGCTCACAGTATTTATGAGTCCCAATGCACTGCATGGGAAAAGGCATGACTTACTTGATTTATTAGTCACAAAGTCATTTACTCAGGTTAAAAATGGATCATCTTGCAAAACAAGCCACTTTTCAACACTAATTAAGTTTATCCAACATGGCTGAAGTCAGAGTTGTTATACTGTATTAAAGCCAGAAGGACGGAGAGAGGAAATCCATTCACATATACCCACAAAAACACTCTGCTTCTCACATTGGTTTCTGCCTGCCCCTGAGAAATTCGGAATTCCAGTGGAAAAATGACAATGGCTTGGTGCAGGCAGTAAAATAACAGTCCAGGAATTTCATAAGGCTTATTAAAAGGAAAATTCAGATGTTATTGACACATTGGAGAAGTGTCCCCTGGCCATACATTAATTCATAAAGACAGAGACCTCGTCTACCTTTTTCACGCCACTAAATATGTTACAGATCAGACTTTCTTCTTTACTCCCAAACACAACCCTATTCCTTACTCCAGCAAAACTCCCAAAGCATTCATGGGCAGGCACTGACTTCAAGTAAAGTCAACCAAAGCCATTATACCTATGAGCAAAGCCAAAGCCCAAACAGCTCTATCGCATCGCTACTCATACAAACTTGCTTCTACACTGCAGAAAAGTTAAAATTACTACATTTATATAAAAAAAGCCATTTTGCCTTTGAGTAACAGTGAGCTCCTGCAGGCAGCTGGACATCCAGCTTCATTGCTGAAGGGAAGAGTTTAGGTATTACATCAGAACTAGAGCCAAAACTGGAATCTTTAATTACAGGGCACTGGAGACTAGTAGAACTGAAACTGGAAGGTTCTATGCCAAGCTCTTCAAAGGCAATGTTGCACCTTGCAGATGTTGTCCTAAAATAAAATCAAACCCTCTATAACACAATAAAAATATGCAGTCTTTAAACTTAGATTGTTAACAGTCATGAGGTAAACCAGGGAGGTAACAGTCATGAGCCATTCATCCAGTTTTCCAGCATTTTTCCTTTCCTACATTTAATAATCTCCTATGGTCTAAAATGTCACACTTGTAAGCACTATTTACTGCTGAAAAACATATACTGACAGTACATATAAATATATACACACACACAATGCACACACAGGTGTATGTGTTTAAGTAAGTATCTTAGAGCAGGACAGAGAGGATGCAGCAGCTTTAGAAGAGGAAGACAGCAAATCAGTTACTTTTACTTATTCAGATGCCCTACACAAAACAAAAGACAGGATGATGGGGAAAGCCTCTTCAAGACAAAAAGGAGGAAACCTTCCCTGATGGCCACATTATTTCAGGGGGACTCTTGCAGAGTTTAGAAAACAAAACAGTCACCAAAAGGAAAGGAAAATCTACTTGGGAAAGGAGTATTGCGATAAACAGTTAATGCCGATGACACCAGCATCAAGGGAACTGCTTAATCAGGGTCTGCAGTTTCATATCAAAGAGAAACAAACTGGAATTGCTCAATTAAAGTTCAGTAAGAGCATGCAGTGACTCTGCAAATAACACCAAGGAAGCACTTGATATTATAGGAGATTTTTCTGTATCAATTTCTATGTCTGAAAATGGGGATTAATGAGACTTTCTCTATGTCAGGACTGTGAAACCCACTAGAGACCACACCATGAAAAGAAACTTGACAATTTCCAGTAACTACACTAGTCCTAGTCTAATTAGCCCAATTTTTGCCCTGTTTAAAATCCATTTAACAATCATAAGACAAAAGCTTCTTTAAGTAATATTTTTGGACTGTACTATGGGTTTTGGGGGTACTACCATGAAAAAAGAGGCAGAAAAGTACAAAGCAAACCATCCAAACTATGTAAAGCATACATGCTGCTGTGAAAGAAATACCAATATATAAGACCATATATATTTAGATCCTTGCCATGAAACTTTACCATGCACAATTTCCTTGATTGCTCTCTTGTTGGAAGAGCTACTAAAGGGGCAATTCACAAAATTGCACTTTATTAAATGCTTACCTAAAGTTATCTGTTATAGGTGCTGCACATTGAAGGCAATTTTATTACATTACTCCTGTGCAGCAAATATAGACATGGACCTAAATGTGCTGGACTGCTGTGCATCTCCTGCGGGTACCACACTTCGCCCTGCATTTGCAAGCTGCCTAGCAGGTCCCTATATACATCCGGCCAAGAAAAGGCACTACATTAACAGATGACCAGTATACTACCTGCAGTCAGAAGAACTTAATGCTTCCTTGGGCACCTGTATTTAGTGCTGCGAGCAACCCCGTGAAGCTGGGTTTGTGTATCATAGAATTATTTGAGTCACCTTAAGGCTCACCCAGTTCCAACCCCTTGCCATGGGCAGGGACACCTTCCACTAGAGCAGGCTGCTCTAAGCCCTGTCCAACCTGCCCTTGAACACAGAACATGCATGTGTGCATACACATATTTTACTTGATCATGTATTTAATTATCTCAGCATTGCACAGCACAAAGAATGCAGAAAATTTCCAGTATTGAATCTGGCAGGAATAGATCACATTAATTCTTTGGCTGCTTTGGTAAAACCCTGTATCAGTAGAATATACTCTTGTGAAGGCAGGCAGTGAAATTCCCATAGGTCACTGCTCAAAATCTGTCTGGTTGCCTTTAATCTCGCCCATCAATCTTCTGTCTGCCCCATTCCTTCACTCTTACTCTCAGGACCAGCCTCACTCCTCTGCCTTGTTTTCAGGGGTCTTTAATCCTTTGACCAGCACAGCAAGCCCTAGCATTCTGCAGCTACTATAAAAGACATGAGAAATCAATAGCACGGTGCCATGCATCTTCCTGCTATTCCTTCAATGAAGTTCCTGTGGCAGAGACTATGAGGAGGTTAGAAGCCAATAATAAAATAACAGGAGATGACTTGCCTGTTTTCCCAGTGATTTCTTCAATTCCATTACCAGCAAGTTGCTGGAGGCCAGCCGAACAGTCTAGATCTTCCCTGCTGTCTGCATTGCTAACCTTTAAATCTGCCCATGCACATCGCCTTTTGCTCGCTCCCCTTTCCTTCCCATCAAGTTTCTCACACCTCCTCTTATCCCTCCAGAGCCACAACCTGTTGTGAACCCAGAGACCTCCACAGATGATGCTACCCCCAAACTTCTGCGGTACGAGGCAGCAGTCTCTCACTTCCATCTATTTTCCAACATCTGATTCCAAAACTTTAACAATCTTACCCTCACTTTGACCATTTCTACTTGGAGGAAGATGAAATCCACAAACCAAGTGTATTGGGCCATGCTGCAGTGGCATGGGAACACACACGGCCATTGCTAGTTGTTATTTTAGGTGTTATCATGCCTAAATGCACATGATGTCTTGCAATATTAGCAACAATTCAAGAACAAAAGATGCCAAGTTTCTATTCCAGGAGCATTATACCATCTCACAGAAACATCTTTTCCTATGTTTTTTTTATTAAACTCATTACTTTGCAATAAGACCACTTACCAGAAAATAATTGTGTTTATTTAACGTATGCCTATTTCCCTCTTAGATATGCACAACCCAAATGTTATTTCAGATTGGATAGAAAGATGTTTTCTGCTTCCTATTTATTTTCTCATTCAGTGCATCAGTTTATAAGGCTCACTAAGGAAGAAACACAAACATCAAAAGCGTCATGTTTGTCTCAAAAAAACAACATGATTCTGATTATTTTTGCTTGGAAGAGGAACAGATAATGACCTTTTATAACTAACATCCATCCAGCTTTCTTATTACATTATTCTTGAATTCTGCTCTTAGTAAAAATATCATCTGACTTGCACCAAGTCGTACAAATGCCACTGCATGAGGTTTCAGTGTGATGGATTACAGAGACCTCAGTTCTCGGCATCACAGCGACGCTTGTGTCAGCACTTCCGTTCGCGTTTCCTTCTCTTTAAGAGGCGCACATTTGACCCTTACAAATGAAGTCACATTGTTGAAAAACATTCCAAAAGCTATGCTAAAGCACAGCTCACAAACGTAACAGAGGCAGAAACATCAATAAGTAAACACCAGGTTTCCAGTAACATCCATATTCTACCAGGTTATTAGTGTTACTTGGAAACACTTTGTGACTCGGAGGAATGGGCTTCATTCTGCTCCACCATCAGAAACATTTAATTGCCCAAACAATAAGGGACAAATATACAAAACGTGAATCCATTTGGGACAAGGAGTGATGTGTTCAAACTGAAACAGGGGAGATTTAGGTTAGACATAAGGCAAAAGCTCTTCCCTGGGAGGGTGCTGAGGCGCTGGCACAGGGTGCCCAGAGAAGCTGTGGCTGCCCCATCCATGGCAGTGTTCAAGGCCAGGTTGGACACAGGGGCTTGGAGTAAGCTACTCTAGTGGAAGGTGTCCCTGCCTGTGGCTGGACCTGGATGAACTTTATGGTCCCTTCCTGAAAAGGAATCGAGCACAAGCCTGCAAATCCACCTCCAGGTATGACAGTTTGGTCCCTTAAGACAATAAATCTACAGAGCATTTTACTGTCCCTTCTCCTGCTCCTTTCTTGCAACACCTCGGTCATTCACTATTACACATAAAGGAAGGCAGAGGGCTGCGTGAAAATTAGGGACTGGATTCACTTCCTGAGTCCACTTCTGAGCACTGATGTTTTCCTGCAAAAGCTGCCATTTGCTAGAAATAAACGGCATGGGGAAAATAAAGGTATTAAAGCCATTTAGTTGTAATGGAGTTTGTGTTAGTGCAGGTGGTTTGTATTTGAGTAGTTTTTACTTCTGGGTGAACTGTAATGTGTGTTTGACTCATGGCTACCTTGCTTGATTGAAGAGGCAGGCCCAACAGCAGGAATAGCAGCACTCCTGCATCACGTCTAAATCAGCATAAGCTACCTGCTTGAAACTGTTGAGGTTTCATGGTGTCTTTTCACTTCTTTTTTCTTCCTCTAAGATATTTCATTTATATTTTCCTGACTAGACGCCTTAAAGGCTCATAGATTACAAGCATAGGAGCGTTACCATATAACAGAAGTGTGAGACAGAAACCAAACAGGTCCATTATGGGGAGAATTACAATCATGCAACTACTGAACGAGGGTGTATTACATTTGAGTTGGGATACAGAAGAAAGGATGGTTTTATAAATCAGTTTTCATGACTGGTTTGGGTGTGAAGGGACCTTAAAGCTCATCCAGTTCCAAACCCTTGCCATGGGCAGAGGTACCTTCCACCAGATCAAGTTACTCCAAGCAAGCCCAAAACAGTGCCACAATCAATAACCATTTACATTCCCCTTTCCCATTCTATGTTATCTTTAACAAAGCTCTTTTCCAAGACTGAGGAATAAGGAGACACACCATTTTCTAAGCAACCACATCCAGTTCTGCACCTTATGCTGATTTTGCAGTTCTACAATGGTTTAGTTTTCTATTTGCTGTCTATCTCAGTAATACTGTTGCACCCCAGCATTCCCATATTTTGTGTACACTCTATTCTGTTTCATTGCCTGCTTCATCTGGGGCCAATGTTAATGCACAAAAACCTTCACCTCATATAGAAGAAGACCTTGACATATTGGTCCCAGCTAGCAAATGCACCCCAGACCTAAGAGCCTGCAGTTAATACCAAGCCTTTTGAGACTCAGTCCTCATGGCACGTGTATTTCTCATCCCCTCCTGAGGTCTTTATCAATAAAGGAAACTATCCTGACTGTGACTAAAGATTTATCTCCTTCTTAAGACAGTTTGACTAGCAATCTTCTCCTGAATACCAGATTTTAAGATCTCTTCCTATGCCCAAGATAAATACGCCCAGCACACATCCACTCTCCTTTGTCATCCTTCCAAATCACCCAACCTGCACCAAGAAGCATATGAACCAACAAGTTAAGCTCCTATATTAAACAAAAGCCATCTCTCTCATTCCCACTTATCCTCCAGCAGTTACTTCTCCCCATGCTTCTCACACAAGGAAGGACAGAAGAATTAATGCCATTTTATACTGCATTACAAACCTGACTCACTCGGCATTCACTCTGTGCTGAAGGAAGCAGTTTAACGTGCATTTACCTGATGGGAAGAGTTGTAACCTATGGAAAGGATAATGCAGTAAAATGAAAAACCTACTAAAAAGCCATTTTGAAAGTGAAAAGCCTTTAAACTTCCCAGACTGTTAAAACTGGCTCAGAGGGTATCAGTGTAGAAATGCAGCATTAGCACAGAGACACTGTTAACTGCTTTTGGCTTATTCTGAGGAGCAGGAATATCACTGGTTTCTTAGATTGAGACTCACAATGTCAAAAGAAAAACCCAAGAAGTGAAAACAGATAAAAACCAGCCACAAATGGAGGGTTTCTGCAGTGAGTGTGCTGCTTTCTAACATTCACTAAAGCTGGATTTCCTTCATCTACACAAGCAGGGATCTGCTTTGGGAAATCACATAGAGGATCAGAGCCCTGTACAGGACAAAGCCCCGCAGCCACCCACAACAGGCTTCATCCTTCACAGCATCCGTGCTGGTTTACAGCCATGTAGCAAAGGGTTTACAGCCATGTAGCAAAGAGTCCATTGAGGACTCAGCAGCCTGCTCTCCTCATTCATTCTCACCAGGAATACATGTGGAGAGCTGAATCTGGAAGGACAGATATAATAGGAGTACATGCATTCACTTCCTCCCCTTTGAAGTGCTCTGTACAAGGGATGAAAATAAACAATTGATAATAATCAACAAAACATTGTTTCCTTTCGAAAACAAAGACACCAAATGAAAACAAGATGGTCATGGTTAATAGGAGAAGAGGAAAAGCTTGGGGTCAAAAGCAGGAGTAAGCTGCAATCATCAGTCATCAGAATATACTGGGCGAAAGCAGCATCATAGGGCTTTCTGTTAAGAAAAGGAATGGAATAAACAGGGTTTCTGTGTGGGACACGTTTCATGTTCAGCTGATCCACATGGATACAGCACAACTACACAAGGAGTACAAGATGTGCAGAGACACCCACAAGGATGCTCCAAGCCCCTGTGTCCAATCTGGCCTTGAGCACTGCCAGGGATGGGGCAGCCACAGCTTCTCTGGGCACCCTGTGCCAGCGCCTCAGCACCCTCACAGGGAAGAGCTTCTGCCTAAGAGCTCATCTCAGTCTCCCCTCTGGCAGGTTCAAGCCATTCCCCTTGGCCTGTCCCTACAGGCCCTTGTCCAAAGCCCCTCTCCAGGTTTCCTGTAGCCCCTTTAGGCGCTGCTACTATTCCAAAACCAGAGCCTATAGCTTGCAAAGGACACAAACAGACTGTGAAAGGGACGACTAAACAGCCCGGGCAAGAACATTTGCATCAGACGTAAAGATTGCATCCATTCACCCCCAGCCTTCTCCTCAAACCACACCACGGCTCAGACAGCGCTGGCTGCACCCGCTGCTGCTGCCAGCTCCCAGTCATGGTCAGACAACACTGCCTTCTTCACACCCTCCTCTTCCCCCCTTGTGTCAGATCAACCGTGGCATGAAACAGCTTCAACCCCTTCATAATGGGAGAACATGCCCAGCAGGCAAAATCCAGCTGGCATTTTGTGCTCATGGTAAATAGGATTACTGGCAGCAGTGAAAAGTGAAGTCCTCTGCTCAACAACACACTGGGGATGGCAGCTGCTTTCCAGCCTTGGACTGCAAATACCAATCTTGCCAAAGCTTTCTGTACTAATGGGGCCTATTTTCTCTATGGGAAAGGAAAAGGCAGGAGAGAATCCAATTTTTATGCTTCCGAGTCTCCTATTGAAGCGCATGTGTTCAACTGCTCCCGGTCTCGTTAACACCCAGCATGGGGAGATTCAAACAACCTCATGGTTGCAACGAGCTGGGGTTGTCCAACAGATAGAGCAAATGTTTAAACTATAAGTTTTTCTTTTATTTGAAGTTATTCTGTGTTAAATGTAGCACAGATTTGACTTAAAACCCTGTACTTCTCGATGGAAATACCTGTCTCCAGCTGAAGTACAAACCGGAGCTGCCAACTCTTCCCCTTCTAATCCTTACCAATGCCAACAGGAGCTGCTCTTGCAGAGTAGGTCTCCGCAGGGATCCCTGAGGGTGATTTACTGACTCCAACACCACTTGCAGGCACTAAATGGCTGCCTCCAGGTTACTCAGGTGGAAGAACACACACAGTACCCATTTCAGGAGGGGGAAAAGAGGTCTGAAGCTGTCAATGAAGAGAAATCCCTCAGGTCTCACCATAAAATGAGTGCATGACCAGTGGGTAAAGGGGGGGGGGGAAGAAAAAGGGAAAATGAGAAGAAAGCAAATTGGCCTGAGTGCGTGATCCCGAACCAAAACATGGTTTCCCAGAAGTTCTCATTTAAAGTTGTAACTGACTCAACAGCGCCTGCTGAAGTGGATAAAACACATGAAAAATTCAGAATTACAATATCTTTTCCCCTGTAAATGCCTCTCCGTTAGAAACTGGGCTCAGATTCCAAGGATTAGGGTCTAGAGGCAAGGAGAAACGCTATTTTTCTTGGGTTTAAATGGGAACCCCCAAAGCACATCACTGGTCAGCAATGAAAGGGTGACCACCCAAACAGGGACTCAGCATTCCCAAGCCAGCACAAGCACAGGGCCACCCTGGCCAGAGCTAATAGGCTAAAAAGGCTGTTTGAGACTTTCTCCTGCATGGACATTTGTGCTGGCAATTTCAATTGATTTTATACTGAAATATTGCTATGGGATGAGACACTATCGTGTGAGGTGCAGATGTATTTAACACAATTAGCAGCAAATACATAGCTATTAAAAGGAAGGGTGGGAGAATGAAAGAAAGCCCATAATTCAATAGTCTTGCTTAAAGCAAATATTGCATTTTGAAGGGAAAAGCAAGGATCTTGTTTGTTCCCTTCTTGTGCATCTTCCCCAGCACAACTACTCCATGCATTCAAACTAAGTAATAAATGCCTGAATGTCTCTGAAGACATAAACTGGGATACAGCAAAGCAAGCTGCTAACACCAAGCTTTGTACTGCACAGTCCAAAGGGAGTCTATGGCAGGAACAAGGCAGAATGCATTAAATCTCAATTAGATCACAGTGCACAACAAAGCACAGAACATTATCATCATATTTACTCACACAAGGATTAAGTGGCTTCCTTTGGAGATGTCTACGCTTGCAAATTGTCTTGGGGCCCAAGTGGCTCTTTGTGGTGAAGAGCAGGCACCACCCTGTACCTTTTTTAATGAGCTGCACCCATTAAGTGCATATCATAAGTATTAAATGCATCTCTCATGTATGAAATGCATCTTACATGTGTGTATGTGACTGGCTTCGGCATTTTGGTAGTGCTTCCAGAGTATTTCTAGCTGATATATCTTATTGGTGACTGACTGGATATTCTTCAATGCCAGAATAGCAGTGTAGAAAGAAAAATGATAAGGAAAAAACCAAAGAAAACATAAACCAAAGTACAGCTCTGATGGCATACTTGAGAAAAACATTATTCTAATAAGGTAATGCTGCAGCCATTTTAAAGCAATGATTTAGGCAGCATTATGAAGTCATTATTTGCAAATGTGTTTGTTATACAATGCTTAGTATTAACAAACCCTCATAATTATACGTTCAAACAGTTTACCCTTGGTATTACAAACACATCCAGGCTGACAGCCAGGCATGCAGTGATTCTTGCTGGCTTCTGCAGGCCAGTCCTGCTGCTGCTACAGCAGCATCTCCTGCAGTGGGACCTGTAGGAGGATTTATATAGCCACATAAAAGAAGTTCCCATCCCATCTCTGAGCCAAATTAAAGTTCGCTTCCATAAGCTTCACGGCCCTGAAAACCTTTTGGTATCAAATGCTGTGGTTTTCCCCTTGTCATAGCACCTGAACACACTCATCCAGCCTATGGCAGGGGTTGAAACTAGGTGATCTTAAACATCCCTTCTAGTCCAAACCATTCTATGATCCAGTCACTTCCACAGCTCTAACCTCTGTTATCTTAATTCCAAGCACAATTTAAATCTAAAACCTCCCACCATTGGACATTTCAAGTGCTACCAGCAAGGACCAGACTCCACCCAGTGCAAACACTTTGTACTTTATTCCTAAAGATCAAGTTAATGAAGTGCAAAACTGCAGGGCTGTTTGATTAGAGATGATGCTTGTAAAAATCAATATACTAGTGAGCAAAGCCTTCTTCATATTTAACCATGAAAAAAGGAGCCTTAAAATTTATGGAGACTCCAAACGCAACAACAGTAGTGCAGACGCACTGTTTGCCAGTGTCTGTAGCTCGTTATAGTATAAGTTATATAAATTTACAAACACTGGCTGTTAGTACACTTTAACATACACATTATTCAATAAATGCTGAGGAAATGATCTTAAAATGGCAATGCCTTAACTTGCTTCTGCAAAAGCACTTTGATACCAACACACTGCATGAGTGTCTTTTACAGTGTCTTTTAAAAGGCTCCCTTTCAGGGGAGCAGTACAATCATGGCAACACCAGCCCCTTCGCCACAGTCTCTATCAGCTCTGGACTCCTTTAATTTGCACCAGTCAAATCTATTCCCTTCCCACACAAGACCATTCACTCAACTCAGTGTATGGCTTGATGAAAGCACTCCACCACCACACATCTGGACTTGAAAACTTCAAAGCAAGCCCATCATAATATGTTCATTAAAGACACAAGCTATTATTCCTCCCCACAATAAAGCCTTTAAGACAGTCTCTCATCTCCACAATGGAGGGCTCTCTTGAAAGGGAACATCATGCTGGCTTTCAAAAACGCATCTGGGACATGAAGTTCACAAGTACAAACCCTTCCAGCCTCAGTGGTGGTTGGGTTTTCTTTGCACAAACCTGGCATCAAAGCACCCACCCTGCCCTAAAATAGCTCCAAGTTCCAGTTGTTATAACTCCCTTAATGGTTAGGATACAAGCTAGATGGTCCCAGCCCCAATTGCATTATGCATCCCCTGACTGCACACACTGAGATTATGACTGCTCAGTGCACTCAGCACACACATACTCGCAAGGGAACACTAAAAGCAAATTCTGGCCCTGTCCATCATCCATAATTCAAGAGAAATCAGGGTTAAAAAAAGTGCATGAGCCATTGACATAATTTATATGCTGCAAGTGGGAGAGTTGGCAGTCTCTCGCATCATAAACTTTAAATAACAGTAGTTTAACACCAGATGTACCCACAGATGTCCTGAGTGTAATACCATTAGCTCCATTATGGCACGGAGCAAACCCTCCCTTAGCTCCGTACCCCCAGCCTTGCCCCACATCAGCAGCTTGCTTAACACTGGATTTCACCAGGAACCATCAGTCCATCACAAACTGCTGCATTCCAACAGCATGAAGAAAAGGAAAACCAACAAAAAAACACACCCTAAAGAGTTTTCTAATGGAATTCTGGTTGTGAAAGTGCTACCTATAAATAAAAGGAGGAAAGAAAGGGAAAGAAAAAGGTATTAGCATCTCCTCTGAAAATACAGTCAGTCTTCTTCCAGCAACAGCACAAAGTTTTGGAGATGCCCTTGTGAATCTTGATCGATACTGTGACATTCACCTTTTGTACATTAACCTACATGAACTTCCTTCCTGTTGTAAACTAGCAAAAAATACTCTTCTTCCCACTGACTTTACACAAGGGATTATCAAATTAATTCAGTGTGTGCACGCTGAGGGGTGTCAATTGATTGTTCAATCTAAACCAGCTTTTAGTCAATCTTCCTTACTGAAATAAGAGAAACCACAACAGTGACTGCTTCCTCCCACCATCCCCAGGTTCATCCATAGCATTTATTTTCAATGGAAAACCTAAACTTCCCAGTGATGATAGATCTCATGAACCCAAGGTCAAGGTGAGGCACTGGGAATGGGGCTGCCAGAAGTCCTATCTGTACATCAGATTTTTCAATTGATTCATTCTCCATCTCCTCTGTCCCTCTTTAGAGATATCCTAGGAATAACTGCAGAGGCCAAATATAACTAATACCCAAATGCAGAATTAAATGTGGTGAATGCACAACCTAGAAAGCTCAAGCCAAGCCTACAGCCTGGCTCCTGCTCTTCAGCCACATCCCTTTCAACACAGGAATCTTGCAGAAATCTCATGACAACATGAAGATAGAGATCCCTAAAGCAAAAAGGGTTAATGAAAATCACCATCATCCTCTTGGTTTCACATCACCTTACAAGTATTAAGATGCCATCACACTGCTACCAGTATAAGCATTATTTTTCTGTAGTTAATGCCTTAATACCAGATTTGCTTCTTTCATGTTGTGCTCAGATGGCAAGTATAGCTAAGCTGTGCTAAAAGAGAAGTCAGCATCAGCACAGAGCCTCAATCTTTAGTCAGAAAGTCCTTTTCTACACTCCATGTGCAAATTCAGCACATCCACAGTACAAAGATGATGAGATACTTCCCTATTTATTCTTGAAACCCAACACTTGGTGAGCACATCACAACACAAAAAGGTGCTTTTCCCTCCCTCCCTCTCATTCAACCAACAAGCATCAGCAGCAAAGTAGAGCATGTACAATGGGAAGGGATAACACCGACATAGCTGCTCCCTTCTCTCTTTCAGAGCAGAATAGAGAGGTTAAAGCAGAGAGCTGAAGCATCAGAAACCAGTCACCTAAGAAAAACACCCCAAAGAGACTAAAACATCTCTTGGTTTTGTTCCCCCAGCAGCACCAGCACTGTTTCATTTCAGTACTTCCAGGGAGATGGGGCTGCATCCCAGATGTGCTGAGCGATGCACTGTATTATCTGAGGGAGCAAGGTCCCCTGAGTTATGAGGTTTTTCTCCCTTTTCGCTAGGTCATGATCTAATACCCTTATCTGAGCTTGCAGAGCACATCGTCCAGACAAACTGCTCGTGCACCCAGGAGCATGCTTGGAGGGAGGAAACAAAGGGTGCACATTTGAAATACAGCAGCGAGCATCCCTTTTAAGGCAGCCACAGGAGCTGCCAGCGCAAAGCGCTTCACATGGGATTTACAACATGCATTTTTCTACTCCATGAGGTGGGGAGAGGAATCTGCAACGGCAGCAAGACATAATTTAGGTTTTTTATGATTTATCTTCTTTCCTCCAGTAGCTGAAGAAGAATTTAAATTAGGCATTTTGGTTCTTCTCTCAGCACATGAACCTCCACATACCCATGAAGTTCAGGGAAAGCTCTGGACTACGTTACCCCCTGACTAACAAAGCACACTAGATGGCATCCCTGCTGCCACCTTATATTGATGTGGTGTTAAAATTAGTGGAACATCTGGATCCAGCAAACATTTGGAGCAAAGTAATGTGTGCCTTGATAAGATCTCTCCCCAAGTTAGGTATCCTGCAGCTGAGTAATGATAACACGGAGGAGGGGGGAAAATACACCAAAATCCCATACTCCAACCTGAACAACCACATGCAGGACTTCTGCATCTACTTTCTGCAGCAAAGGGCATCTCTGCAAGAAGTTTTTAAAGTATTCCTTATCCTTTTCTCTGCTGAAGAAGTTCAGCTTTTCCCAAGTCATCCCACAGCCTTGTGTGGGAGCAGAGCAATGGATGCCTCACTACAAACAATAAACCTAAGCAGGTTTATTAGGTTAGGGAAGCTTTACATCAGTGTCAGTGTAAGCAATAGGGTTGGAAGGATATGTGATGCACAGGGCTGATACTGCTGCAGTGATCCCTGTATGCTATTAGAAAGTTATGGATGCTAGAGTTACCCAAAATCACATTCAGGAGAGAACAAAGCATCCCTGCTGCAGCAGCGCTTTACTGACCGAGGGGGAAAGAAGTCCTGCACCACAAATCAGAATTACTCCTTGAAGTACCTGGATCACACTTGGATGCTCCAAGCACTGGGCTCTACCTCACCTCACTGGTGAGAGCAGGGGAGCACAGCCCCGGGCACAGCTCTGCTCCCCCAGCAGCACCATGGACCCATCACCCAACGTGAACCTGCCTGAGGCTTACTTTGTTTTGCAGTTAGAGCGGGAGCAAGAATGATGCCTTCCAGCACACACAGCCCACTTCTAACTCATTCTGCTGCCAAAAGAGACCCAGCATTCAGCCTGCCCCCTGCACATTTCATGGAGGAGATCCAGAACCCCCATTCACACCATATACCCAACAAGGTCCCTTAGATCCACTCTGGAGACTAAACCCATCACAGACAGTGCATTACTACTTGGCAAGCATTGGCCAAACTCACCCAACTCGGCCTGAAAGTTCAGTAGAGCCATCTCACTATTCACTTCTCTCTGAAGAGCAGACCATGTAGAGTCTTCAACAGCAGGAAGCAATCCCTGCCACTGGGTCATGCCAGACACCAACCACATGAATTGTCTGGCCAACCCTACTAGAACACTCACCTCTGCTTGGTGTATTTCCTCCTGCTTCTTACTCCTAAACCACTTCCCCAGCCCTATATAACCACACAGAGGAACAGCAAGGCATCAGCTCCAGGGAACCTGTATTTATCAGGGCAGAAGGTGCCCCCCATCCCTTCCCCAGTCAGCACCCTCAGATGCAATGCGTTAGCAAGACTCAGCCTTTCTCCTGCTCCAACCACACCTGAGCTCCATTGCATTCATTCACACAATGATCCATGTCCCCCAGGGGTCAATGAGTAGAAGCAGGTTACGCAGAAGAAACGGATTTCTTACTCCAAATGAAACACAAAAACTGAAACTTTGAAAGTATCAAATGTACAGGTTTTAAATCCAAAACATTTTAGGGACAAAGTGATTCTACCTTTGAGATCCTTCCCACTAACATGGGCTGCCTGCAGAACCACCCAGTGAAGGTTTCCCTTCTTGACCCTTGCAATGACTTTTACATTTAAAACACACGGGGGTCACAGACCTTCAGTGCTGCTTCTCAGGTGTGGTTACACTGCCCCAGGACAGCCCCTACCCATCAGCATGGAGCCTTGGTGTCCCAGCTGAGCAGAGCAGAGGCAGCATCAGCTGTGCCTTTAAGAGGGACCATGCTCCAAACCCTCCATTCCATGCAGCACAGGCCTGGACCATTCACTCCTCCAGCATAGTAACAATATTCTTGTGAAAGATTAAAACATAAGGTGTTTGCTTTGGAGCTAGACAGTCTCCATTGACTTCTGAGGCTGACACTACAAGACACAAAGGGTGAGACTGCTTTCATTGCAGCTCTGCAGGTAACACCGATGTTTACTCCCTCCTCCTAATTTAAATGACCCCTGGTTTCAAATCCAAACCAGCAAACCAAGGGCCCCTTTCACTCATGTGCATGCTGCAGTGTCTGACAAAGCACCCACCTCCATAGACAACTAAAAAGTCCATTCAGAAATATGTTTTAGATTATATGGAGCATTGCAAGCACACAGCTTATGTAATGCTGTGATTTTCTGGTATCATGTGGAAGACTCACATCTTCTGATCCGCTGAGAAGCCACATTGCTCAGCAGTCCCCTGAGGTTCACATCCCTAAAGGATAGCAAGGCCTGGAAACCTCCCAGACAGAAACCTAACACAGAAAACTCTAAAACATTACAAAATGCAAGAAGAATGAATATTTCTAATACAGCATGGACAAACCACTCCTAGCTTTAATGAAAAGTAGTGCCAGGTGAACCTGTGAATGCAATGTGGGCATTTGGAGCCAGCTGCCCCCACTGGCTTCTGCTTTGTAAACCCCAATATGCAAAACCTCATTGAGTGTTTGTGAATGTGATCCTTCACAATGGTTTATCCCTGTTTAAGGCTCACGCTGCAAGAACATAACAGTGTTGATAGTAAGAGAGCTATGTGTGCAGAGCAGTGAGAAGCAGCCACTGCCACATCCTTGGACGAGCACCTCCACACTTGGGACCAGGATGGGGTTATCAAAAGCAGTTCACTACACATGTGAAATAGCAAAGTAAAGGGAATTGGGTCACAGAGATCCCACTGATGTCCCAGTGATGTGTGTTACCCTGGCTCTGCAGCACCATCAACACATTCCAGCTTGGGAACACCACTGGAGGAAAGGAATGGAGCAAAGCTCAAGTGGGAAAAAGTTAACAGTGTGACAAGAAGTGCAGGAGAATCGTCCAGTCTCATCCAGGGCAAACATTACATCCAGGAACTCTAATTCTTATTACTTATATAGGAATGCATTTAATATCCCTGTGCATCTTTGCCCTATGTACAGTATTGCTGAAGTTATGAAAGCAGAGTCAAAGAGTGAGTGTGGATGGCAAATACTTGCATTTAACACCTACCACAATGGCAGAGAAACGAAAAAATCCCTTCCCCCCCTCCCCCCGGAAGCATCATCAGAGTTCCATCTGGAATTCCCTGAAAGTAGTGGGAGTTTTGCCATTAATATCAGTAGGAACAGGAACTCCTGGTTGTATTTATTTCCTCCAGCCTGCCAAGCTATATTTAAATCCCTTTCCTCAGTAGGAAGGAACTTAACCAACCTGGAAAACAACAAATCAATGCTACTTGCATTGTTTTTCATGTCTGACTACACATTAATGCTGTGTCAGACACCATCAGCTTCAAAAGAGGCATCACCCTTTGGCAAAACTAGCATTTTCTGAATAAAACAGGAAAAAAAGATAAGGAAGGATGAGAAAAATCATTAATTTCCCAGGACATTTTCTGTGCTGAAGCTCCCCTATGATTTGACCAGGGCTCCTGCCACCTGGACACATAGACCTGTTCTATGTTGAGAATAGGGTTTTCCTTACAGCACAACTGGTGGACAGAGAATCGGCTTTGTCATCAGTTAAGGTAATCCTGAAGGCCCACCTGGGAGACAGTGCTTTTCGCAACAGATCAGGAAGTTTCTAAGCAACAATATGGAGCCAGTACTCAACATCATGCTGTCAGACAGAACTCTCATTCTTGTAAGTGCAGCAGCCACTTCCCCATGGTCCTCAAAAACCCAATAGCCTGTGGCATCCATGTGCCACTCTTTGATCAGGTGAGAACTGTCTGCAACATATTCATGTTGAGGTTAGCTCATTTCAGAAGAATACACCCACACTTACCAGCACACTTGTAATATGTATTTTTATACATATCTCTCTATATATTTAGTTGCATTTTAAACTGCTTTTAATTCCAGATGCTATGCAGTTATCTATGCTGGTCACTCCTGGGCTCCCCGCAAGCTGAAGGGACAACACAAAGCATCACAGACAAGTATTTAGAGACAGCAACCACAGAAGCCAGGTGAGTGGAAAGAATTCATTGCTGCTGAATACAAAATGGATATAGAAAAGGAGAAAATGTATATAGCTGTATGCAAAGAGAGTCGACTAAGGAAAGGCTCCAAAGCCGGTGCATTT